>NW_026571115.1:9820378-10360627 GCF_026225935.1 Boleophthalmus pectinirostris | reverse complement strand
ATTCCATCCAGTCCTTGTATTTGCAGAGGTCACTGGTGCTAGGCTAGTGCATGTCAATGCCCATAGTTATACTGCCACTAAAAAACAGTCTTACCCACTTCACAAAACACCCGAAACAAATTTATTATTACGCCAGACTAGACCAGATAATGTTTGAAATTAAACTAACCTTGCATCGCATGAATCGTCGCATGTTGAGGGACTATTTTCTCATATATCAGTCCGCCACTGACAAGTTTTCTATCAGGAAGTACAACTCACTGCTGCTGCTCAGACATAAATCCTTCAAATGCAAGATTGGTTTTACTTCTAAAGTTATTCTGTCAACACAGACATTTACATAGACAGTCTGGTGTGATAACAGATTTGCTTCAGGTGTTTTGTGGAGTGGGTAAGACTGTTTTTAGTGACAGGCTAACTATGGCCATTGACATGCACTAGCCTAGCACCAGCGACCTCTGCAAATACAAGGACTGGATGGAAAATTTAAAAAGTGTCTTCACACATCTCCAACACTCTGGCTCACTAGGAAATGAGGACATATGTCCAAAATTCCAGACTGTAAACTGTAGGTCTTACATTATGTAAAATGGATTCATGTGAGCTTTAAACCATGTTAGTGTTGTAGATGTTTTCAGCTTGTCCCAGAAAGGGTGGAAGTAAAAGGCTGGAGACCAACTTAAACGGGAGAAGTTTAGTTTTACCCTCAATAATATGGGCCCGGGCGGACTTACAAAGTCAACATAGTATGATTTGAACATAGCATGATCTTTGAGTGTTCAAGCGCCTTTGCTATACTTCCAATGGAGGAGGTTCATAAAGCAAGTGTGGTGAGGTGTGAAGAATCCCTCAGTCGTCCAGGTAGAATCAATGGTGAGGAGAAAATTCAGTTTGTTGATGACTGGACAAAAGCTAATTTGTTTGAAGATGTTTTCGCAGCTCAAGCTGCTGCAACTTGGATGAGCTGGATGAGAATTTTCTCCTCGCCAAGTGTGGTAAGAGTCTGAAGGCCAGTAGACACAGGTTAGACAGCAATATGCCACAGTTTAGCTAATGGTAGGCCAATGGTAGGCCAAGGGAAGATCATGGTGTAAATATAGCTTTTGTGTGTGTCAATTTTAAACTGAGATGTACGTGTAATATAAATTAAATTCTTACAATTAGAATACTGTTACCTCCTCAAAAACATACCTGGAGTTGTGTTTAGTTTCATTCACATGTTTGAGTAACCTTTTAGTATTAGTCTTTCTACATCTCCAAAGCTCAAAATGCTCTCTGGTAGTTTTCAAGGAACCGCAGTGTATAGAGCACTTCCTGTATTACCACATGACATCACAAGGGTGTAGTGGTAGAGTGTTTTCTGACTGAAAGAAGAACTCAGCTTAAATCTGCAGGGTTTGTGTGTTAAACATGTGTGAATAAAGTAAAACACAACTCCAGGTATGTTTTTGACGAGAAAACAACATTACTACATGGATAAGAAAATAGAATAATATGGGCCTTTTAAGTCAGATTTTCAGGCGTCTATTATAATATTTTGGACCAGTCCCTTGTAACAGATGGCACCACAACCAAAATCTTGTTTAGGCCCACAAATGCCCAGAACTGTTGTACATGAATTACCTTTTTGTGTGATTTTGGAGAGATAGGAGGTGAGAGTCTTCCATGATGCAGGTTCTCCAGTTGTATTATCAGACACCTTAAAAAGCATGAACATATGATTTAGACATTTTTATAAAGATTAAATTGTTATCTTTATCTAACATTACTTGTTTTTATTCAGCTTTACTTACTTCAATTAAAAATCCAAGCGCAGCAGCTCCGGTTGGATCTGCTGTAGCCGCTGTTGTGTTCCCGTTGTAAGAAGACTTGAGACTCACAATGTGGAACTAAGAAAAAAATAACATAATTACCACATCGAATTTTTATTTAAATTTTGAAATCAAATAGTACTAAAATTCATACATTCTACAAAAGGGCCGGGTATCATTAAGAAGTTGCGGATACGATACATACCTCAATACATAGGCCATGATACAATACATACCTCGATACATAAGCAACAATATGATAAATAAGCCATGATATGATACATATCTGAATACATAAGCCATGATACATAAGCCAGGATATGATACATACCTTGATACATTAGCCAGGATACGATACATACTTTGATACATAAGCCACGATAAGATATGTACCTCGATATATAAGCCCCGATACGATACATATCTCGATACAGTGAGCTTTTGATTTGATATGATATATTTCAAATCGGTTTGATATGGTTCAATTAAAAAATAAAGCCTAACTCATGTAAACCACTTCTTGTGCAAAGTTCATCATCAAAACTGTGCAAATGTCAAATGTGTTGCATACAAAGTTTCCTTCCTCTGAACAAACAAAACTGTAGCACTGTAACAAAATAATTTAGTAAAATATACCAAACAATACTCTTGGCAATATATCGATACAGCAGCCCATGATATTGATATTGTACCATCGCATTAAACAATACAATATATTGATATTGCAGTATTTTTGCACACCCCTATTCTACAACATAATTACATCATAAATAAAGAAAATAAATAATCAAATGCAAACCAACTCAGTAAACAAGCACCACCATGAGCATGATCTCCTCCTCTTCACCATCACTATTGTTTTGCTAAAAGTAGAGATTTCCCCCATAAATCTAAGCACTGACGTTTGCCAGTTCAAAGTTCAATGTTTTTGCTACTTGGATATGTACTTGGTGCTTTCATAGCACTGTTTTCGGTTCCTAGTGATTCATTTTTGGAAATCTTTGTGCCAGAATAGAGGTAAATTTGCAGCGTTATGGTCGAAAAACTGTGCGTGTGTGCTGCCTCCAATGGCCACTGCAATTTCAAGTACTACATGACATCACATATGACTAGCTGGACGTTTCTTTTTGCAAACTTGGCTGCATGGACAAAGTTTGAAGTGGTGGATTCCTGTTAGACCAGTCACACTGTTCCACATATTTACAGGTCCAGCCCCTCAACCCCCCTTACACTCTTCTTCTACTCCTTTTGTCCTCCAGGTATTGACCAGTTTCTATTTGAAAAGTTGAAATAAGAATAGAATAAATAGTGAATATTTACCTCCATGGGGAAACGTTTGCCATCCAGAGTGTGTTCAGAGCCTGGTACAGATGTCCCCTTGCCCCAGTGGAGGTGGAACTGCAAACTGTCATACCGTTCAGTGAGCCCCCCTCCTGACACGCTCACTCCACTGGCCAACGTCACTTTCACTGACAATCAGAAAAAAACAACAAGAGTTATCCAGTTTACTTATGTGTTGCACTGGAAAAACAAACAATATCTAGGTCAGTTAAAATGACTTCAATTAAGAACATTTTACTTTATTTGAGTAGATACAACTTGACAAGTAACATTATCTACCAATGGAATAAGCATGTTTTTCTTAATTCAAGCAACATTTGATTATTTTTTTTCTTATTTTAAGTGCAAAAAATTGTTGTTTTTCTTTTTTTAAGTGCAGCAAGATGTGTTTTCATATTTTGAGTACAAAAAAAATCTTATTCCACTGTCAGATCATTTTACATGTCAAGTGAAATTTACTCAAATCACAATAAAACTTTCTTGATTCAAATCATCTTAACTTGACCAGATTTTCTTTTTTTGCATATGTAGGTTTTTTTGGTGGAAATTCTGCTACCTGCTTGTCTGTGGAATGAAATGTTTCACAGTATGGCATTAATCATATCTATCACCATGGAGACAAGCAGGTGTTGCCACTTGGCCAAGTTACAGGGCAGATTTATGGAGAGGTGACTTCAAGGATTTTTTTTTTCTTTTTAAACAACAATAAAACACATGTCACTGAATAAATGCAAGGTATACATTTAGTGCTCCACTGCGGAACATTCCATGACCACATCTCCATGGAGACAAGCAGGGCTGACTCCCCACAACTACAAAAGTTAGTGTTCCTTAAAACGATATCACCCTGGGCTTGAAATATTAGACTATTTTGCATTCTTAGCCTGTGACATTCAATTTATAACCAGAAAATTACCAACACTTTCTCATGTGGAGATGTTCTCATGGAAATTTAGGGAGTACGGGATATTTAACTATTTATTTAAGTCTTATTACACAATTTTGACTCTTGTGAGCTTTAACTTATAGTGTTTTTACCTCCTCAAAAACAGACCTGGCGTTTGGCTTTGCTTCATTCACACATGTTTGAGTAATCCTTTAGTATTAGTCTGTCTACATCTCCAAAGCCCAAAATGCTCTGTTTGTCTTTGTGATGTTATGTAGTGGTAGTTTTAAAATTAACAGCCTCCATTTACCTTTTATTCTGTAGCGATCGGCTGAGCTGAAATTACCCAAATGATTTTAGTGAAGGTGTATATGAAGTTTATAAACATAGTAGAACACTTCCTGCATTACGACAAGACATCACAAGGTGGAACAGAATGTTTTCCATTTTAGTGAAGAACTAAATATGCAGGGTTTGTGTGTTAAACATGTGTGAATGAAACAAAACACAACTCCAGGTCTGTTTGTGATGAAGAAATATTATAACATAGATCAGAAAATAGTGTAATATAGGACCTTTAAAATATTAATTGTAATACTTTGAGCAACAGACAATTTTAACTGTAAATACATGTATAATTCTTAGTTCTTACAGTATGTGTACACTGTAGAAAGATCAGTTTCCCTCACCTGTATGCCCTGTGTTCTCGATCTTGGTCAGGGCTGTTTTGCTGTTAAAATTGTTCAATTTTAAAGCTGTCAGGTTTCCATCATACGTGGCGTTTTTGGAAACGATGTCAATGGGAGACTGTCGAGATCCAGCACAGTATTTAGGAGCCAGAGTCACCCACGCAGCATCATCTGTGAGAGAAGGTTACATTCAGTCAATTTACATTTTTCAATTTCAGTTCCACAAACATAAAAATAAGAAACACTTTATTAAACTAGACTAATTACAGCCTTGAAAAAAGCTTGAAGCATAATTTAAGTTATAATGAACAAAAAATGTATTAAAGGGCCCATATTATGCTATTTTCAGGCCTATGTTGTGATGTTGTAGCATGATTCATCAGCCGGTTTCACTTCATGGAAACCGTCTGACCTCATAGCATTGAGAATTCGTTCGCTCGACGATAGGCGGGTACTTTTTTATTTACCCAATCGCTGCTGTTTGGTTGTGACGTATGTAATGCACCGCTAATGTTGCTAAATTGTATATTAAGCTTTTCCCAAATCCCGTAGGAAGAAGGGCAATAACGTCTTTCTCCTTGATAAAATTCATCAAACGTTCTCTTTGTTCCAGCTTTAAATCCTTGATCTTGGTTGCCAACACAGAATGTCTGGCTTCATCTACATCCATCTCGACCACTTTGTTTACTGTTGCACTGTACCATGAAAGGGACCCAGACAGGCACTTGAGTTTAACTTTGCTCATTGGCCAGTTGCACGGTCTACAACTTCCAGGGTTCTTGCAGACCGTCTACTGCATTCCGATTCCTGACCTCGTCGCTGGAGAGAATTGAAATTGAGTGGAGGCTCTAGGTGGCACCAGCCTGGCTAGTAATGTTGTTTCCTCTTCAAAACCATACCTGGAGTTGTGTTTTGTTTCTTTCACAAGTTTAACACACAAACCCTGTGCAATTAATCTGAGTTCTTCTCTCTAACAGAAGACATATAGGTTCCACCTTGTGATGTCATGTGGTAATACAGGAAGTGCACTGTGTTTTAAACTCCATACACCTTCACTAGAATCATTTGGACAATTTCCGCCCTAGAATTGCAAATCTCTAGTGAAGAAAAGTTAACAGGAGCTGTTAACTTGAAAGCCACCATTTTCATGACATCATAAGGTGGAACAGAACATTTTGAGCTTTTAGAATGTAGACAGCCCAGTAATGCAGGATTACTCAAACATGGGTGAATGAAACAAAACACAAGTCCAGATATGTTTTTGATGACATGGCTTAAAGCTCACAGGAGTCAGTTTTGTCTAGTATAGGACCTTTAAAGTGAAGCAATTGTAAAATGTTCAGCTTCACTTACTGCAAGAAGGGTCAAGGTAACACCAGACTGTAAAAGACAAATAAAACATATCTTAAATATTTATGAATGGAGCCAGCAATAAATAAAAAAAAAAAAAAAAACACACACACATTCCACTTACCAAAATCAGAGGCTGCAGGGACGATCACTGGTATTAGCCACACACAAACTACTCCCAATATTATCCAGCCCATTTTCGGACACCTTTAAAAAAACACAATTAAAACATCTCGACTACTGAATAAGCAATGTTATGTTATATTTGGGGCGTTTGATTTTCAGCAACGAAGAATGAAATCAAACCATGCCTCAAATTTTAATATAACGTCTATGGTTTTTTTTACTTCTCGTTTTGATCCATGCAGCCTTCCCATTCTTTGACATGAGCGGGGATGGGGGAAAATACTCGATACATTTTTTTTTTTTAACCCACACGCAAAAAATTAAGTTAAAAAAGAATGTAATGTAATGAAAAGTAAATTTGAGCACAGTAAACCTTGTCAAAACTTAAATTCTAGTAAGTAATATCCACGATGTACTACCAGAAGATATACTGCAGTTTGTGGTGGTTTCATCCGTGTCTTGGGCTGGTCTCCTTTTATATTTACTGACCCAGCCCAAAGGGAGGACCCACCAAACTGGACAAGCAACTATCTGAACCCAAAAAATACAAGACGGACCTCCTCAGAACATGCACAAATATGTAGGAAAAACCTGCCCAAACAAGAAATTTGACCTTTTTTGACCCAATTTGCAACTAATGACTAAATTAAAACGATATCCATACACAGTAATACTAATAAAATACAAATACCAGAGGCGGAAAAAGTAATCAATTGTGTTACTTAAGTAGAAGTACAGATACCCGAGCAAAAAATAAATGTAGTAAAAGTAAAAGTATCACATGAAAAAAATTTACTTAAGTAAAAGTATTAATGTACCTGTTTAAAACTGTACGTTAAGACTAAAAAGTAAAAGTATGTTGTGCATATTTTGAGGTCTTACATGGCAAAAAACAAAATCTAGCCAAGTTAAGATGACTCAAATTAAGAAAGTTCATCATGATTTGAGTAAATTTCACTTGACAAGTAAAATTATCTGCCAGTGGAACAAGACTTTTTGTAGTTAAAAAATGAAAATACATCTTGCTGCAATCAAAATAAGAAAAACAACAACTTTTTGCATCTAAAATAACAAACAAAATTGAATGTTTTTTTTTGTTTGTTTCTTTGTTTTTTAATAATTTGCAATTTATTCAGTGCTTTTTTGTCCACATAAATCACAATATACATGCCCTATTTTTTTTCCCCACATATAAACTCAATATAAATGTAGAAAGTAGATTAAAAAAAATATATCAAAATCGAATGTTGCTTGAATTAAGAAAAACACTGATTCCATTGGTAGATCATTTTACTTGTTAAGTTGAATCGACCCAAATAAATTTTAATTTGCATTTTAATTTACCTAGATATTGTTTTTTTCCAGTGTGTAAGGCATCAAATGTGTCAAATGTAGTGATTTTGATGAATAAAAATGCTCAATAAAAAGAACTGAATTGATTTTTTTTCACCTAGCTGTTTTTATTTGTATATTTTTGTGCACTCAAACCAAAAATGTGTTCAAACTAAAGCCCTCCGGTTTTTCAGCAGGTCTCCAACTATAATAAAAATACTTTTCAGTCCAATTTAAAAAATGCAGGGGGGTAGAAAGTACTGGTACCTTGGACTCAGACCTAGATTTAGACAAACTTGTTTGATCCACAAGGGAAATTACTCACACATCAAAATATATTATAATAACAAAGAGAAAACATGTAAATGGTAATAATACATTCTAAACAAGTACTTGCTCTCAAATGTAGTGAAGTAAAAGTAACAAGCATCCAATAAAATGTACTTAAATAAAGTACAGATAAAGTACCAAAAATGTATACACAAGTACAGTAAAAGTACATATAAAAAAGTACACATAAGTACATACCGTATATGACTTGTCTTTGCAGAGCAGGTGTCGTGTAAAACCCCTAATCCTATAACAGTGTCAGTTATAGGCAAGGCAAGTTAATAAGTATAGCTCATTTCATTCAGTATAATTCAGTTCAAAGTGGAAGGAGGAAACATAACAGATTTCAGCAGAAACTTTTGGGTGTGTCCCGATGTGGTTCTTGTTTGAATGAGATGGACAACAAAGGTGAAAGTTTCCTGTAACTTGCCATCAAATAAGATTTTTTTAAACATCCAGTATTACGTGAAAATGACTCTCGTGATTTTTTAGTTATGTTATAATGTGGTTACCTCATCAAAAACATGCCTGGAGTTGTGTTTTGTGGTTTGTTTAACACACAAACTCTGCGTATTTGGGCTGAGTTCTTATCTCAAACAGAAAACACTGTTCCACCTTGTGATGTCATGTATACATGCAGGTATACAAGTGCTCCGTTGTCTTTTTAAACTCCATACACCTTCACGAGAATCACTTGGATCATTTCAGCCAAGGAATTACCAATCTCTACTGATCTAAAGGTAAAAGATAACTCAATCAATCAATCAAACTTTATTTATAAAGCGCTTTTCATACAAAAATGTCACACAAAGTGCTTTACAGTGATTAAAAACAATCCCACATTTCCACTTACCCAACCCAGACAGCTGCCCGACCCCACACAACTAAACAACCCAGACACGCACAGGCACGCGCACACACGCACACACACGCACACTAACATGGTAAAATACATAAAATCCCCTATACTAAAATGTGAGGCTGAATACAGGCGAACCAGTTGAGAAAGCACCATCAGAGGAGCAGAGAGACGTCCACCACCACCAGGAACCACCACAGGGCCCAGGGGAGAGATGAAGCCCAAGCACCAATCCCTCCACCAGGAGCCCATGGGACAGACCCCGGCAGCCACAGCCGACCCCTGCTCCAGATGCAGAGGCTCCTACAGAGGAAACACTGGAAATTATAAAAAATATGTCTAAAATGAATACATATAACAAAATGTGTACAATACAAACAGGTAAAAGTATAAGATTTTAATCAAAAGCTAAGCTAAAAAGGTGGGTCTTGAGCCTGCTCTTAAAAACATGAACGTTCTCTGCAGCCCTGAGCTCTTCTGGCAGACAGTTCCATAGACGGGGGCCATAATACTGAAAAGCCTCCTCTCCGTGAGTGTGTGTCCTGACTTTGGGAATGACCAGGAGCTGCTGCCGGAGGAGCGCAGGGTCCGCGAGGGTTCGTAGGGTAAAAGCAGTTCTGAAAGATAAGAAGGCCCAAGACCATTAAGACATTTAAAAACCAGTAAAAGAACTTTAAGATCGATCCTGAAACTCACAGGGAGCCAATGCAGTGAACTACAGCTTCATGACATCACAAGGTGGAATTGAGCATTTTCAGCCTTGGAAATGCAAACAGGATTACTCAAACATGCATGTATGAAAGAAACAAAACACAACTCTAGGTATGTTTTTGATGAGGTAACAATGAGGTTATAACAGAAAACTGCATCATGTGGGCCCTTTAATTTTGATGATATTGTGTAAAAGTATCAGATTCTTTTGTCCATTTGCCTGTTTTGTCTTTCAGATGACATCCAAAAGTCTACGTCTGAACAGTGGGTACTTCCTTGCTGCTGTGAAAGGTTTGTGTGTGAGCCCATTGATGCATGAGAGTTAACTAGATTTTCTGGTATTTAGCAAAAAGACTCTTTGTCCATTATCTGAAAGAAACTGGAAAAACATGAAATCAAAGCCAAAGGAATCTGACCTGAACACTCAACTACAAAAATGTCCATTCCAGCAAAGGCCAGTTCTGCACCGATGAAACTAAAATTAAACATGGAAACTTTTATTTGGTTTTGTTGGAATGCAAGGCAAAAGTTTGGACACACTTTTGTTGTGTGATTCATGGGTGGAAGGGTCCGTGTGGCATGCAGTGAATACACATATGTACAGCATTTTAAAGGCATTTCACCCTTATCACCCACTACCCCATCCTGCCCCCCTCAAACAACTATAACCCCCTTTTCATGTATTTTTTATTTTTATTTCCACAATTATTTCCATTATAGACTCTCACTAAAGGTGTCAAAACTATTAATTACGCATATAATAAAAAAAAAAAAAACTAAACTTAAAAAATAGCCATCTTTTACTTTGAACCCTGGTTTGCACTTTTTGCATTTCTTCTCCCTGACAAACCACAGCTGTGAAGTGAAAACCATTTCGACACTTTCAACAAAGCAAAGGGTGGATACTTTAAGGATTTGAATATAAATGAAAACAAAAAACAACACAAAAAAAACCCATTTAGTTCATCCTGTATATTTTTCTGTCTTCCATATGTATCCAAAATGTAGAAAGTAGTAAACATAAAGAAAAAAACAATATGACTGACAGTCCAATTTTGTTTTGGTAGTGTTCAAACCTTTAACTTAAACTCCACAGACTACAGTCACTTTCATTCACAAATTCACTAATTCACTAATCACTTTGTTTTGATTAACCTTGAGGTGTGATGTCATGTGGGGAAGAGGTGTGTGACGGTAAATGAAAAACGCTGAGTCACAAGTTACTCAGTTGGATAGGACAAGATCACCAACGTTCAAAATGACACCAATTCAGAGAACAATGTTGTCAAATATATTTGTTTTTAAACTGCACCACACTTCCCACAGTATGGTTTACATTAAACTGCAATTATAGAGAGCAATTAGCATAAGAATAATTTGGTTCAACTACTGCTTTTACTGAAAATAATATAAGATGTAATCCTAATGTTGACAGGTCCTATAAATCTTAAGCTTTATAAGCTTTTAGCAGTGTTATATATGTTATGTAATGTTACCTTCTCAAAACAAACCCAGAGTTATGTTTTGTTTCATTTGCACATGTTTGAGTAACTTTTTATTACTAGTACACAGCCCGTAGAAGACTCATGGATTCCAAGTGCAGCCAGCGATAACTTCAGAAGTTGTCGCTGGCTGAGCTTTCCTGAGGTGTCATGTGACCTCTGACATCATGTGACCTGTGGTGTTGTGTGACCTGTGATGTCATGTGACCATCTTTTTACCAGACCTTTGGCATTTTTAGTCCTAACAACATGAAACTTGGCACTGCACTCACCTGTACCATTAGGATAGTTTGTCTACATCACCAAAGCTCAAAATGCTTTGTTTCATGACATGGTAGTTTTCAAGCTACTATACCTTTTACCTTTTGTTCACTAAAGATTGGCAATTTCAGGGCTGAAATTATTCAAATGATTTTAGTAAAGGATTACAGAATTTAAAAACACAGTGGAGCACTTCCTGTATCACATGACATCACAAGGTGGAACAGAGTGTTTTCTGTTTGAGAGAAGAATGCAGGGTTTGTGTGTTAAACATGTGTGAGTGAAACAAAACACAACTGCAGGTCTGTTTGTGATGAGGAAACAACATGATAACATCAGAAAATGTGTAATACGGACCCTTTAATAAAAACTATATATATATTATCTTATTTGGTTACATATTGTAGGCAAATATTTTCTACTTCAACTCTCCTCAGTTTTGAAGTGGTACTTTTCCACGAGGGCACCCTTGAATAATATATGTTGTTTATCTTTATTTAAATCAGGTCACTGGAAGCAGTAAAAACAGGTATGAGAACAGTCCCTTCAGCAAAACAACTCCAACACCATTCACTTTAAACCTGCTTTAACTTTCAAAACAGCAGTGTAAATTAACTGTGCGCTCCGCTGCTCAGAGAGGACAGGTATGTCTCTGTCCAGGAGGTGCAGTTTATAATGAGAAATGCACACGTATATAGGCTCATGGCGCTTGCTGTGTTTACATAGAGCTTGTTATTTCATTGGAATTTAAAACATATAAGACATAGGGGTGGTGAGAACACAATGCTGTCCGTGTGAAGCCACTCGATAATGTACAATGTGTGAAACTGGTGACTGCTGCTTTGCAAATCACACGCTATTATGATGAACAACAAGATAGATTATTTCTCTTGCCATAAAATAACCAAATTATTATCAACTTGTTGTATCAGAAATATATAAGTTTGAGGCAAGTCTTTAAATGAGTAAAATGGGTCCAAATCATGACTATGGTGAAGAGTGAAACCAGTTAAACCAGTTGTAAAGAAAGACTAGACAAGTAATCCAAAAGACTCATCCTCCAATTCACACTTTCTTATAATTGGGTGTGGTTTAATTATGCAAGTTTCCTGGTCTTTCTCCCTCTCTCTTTCTCTCTCTAGGTTAGTTAATTCAGCAGTAATCCTTCACATTTCTCGTGGACTGACTTACTGATAATAGCAAATCAAATGATGGAATACAGTGATGTTTTCAATGTTTTCCAGCCAGTACCCAAAACAAGATCAACCCTCTGATCTGTGCAAGAAACTGATGCACTGGGGACTGTGCGATGCAGTGTAATCACATCACATTTTGTTTTTAATTTGAGTTTTGTGCGGCACTTGGACTTCATTCAAGACATATACAAGAACTATGATCTGATTATATTTATTGGTCATATCAGAGGAAAAAAAAAAGTACTTATTAATAATGCCCACACTTACATGAATCACACACACACGATCACATTTGAGAATCTCTACAATTAACCCTTTCTTTCTTTCACCTATAAAAATGAATAAGCGTAATACTTATTTGAGGTATTGGGTAGTAATTTTGTAGCAGCATACTTATACTCTTACTTGACTAAAAGTTTTATGATGCTTCAAAATTTTGTTGTCTATCCCAGTGTTTCCCAAACTTTGTTTCCCATATGTTAAAAGTCACAAATCTTCACGACCCAAGTCAATAGATATTATTCGTAAATTTCAAAATAAATGTGTGACTTAGTGATTATTGAACATTAATGAGGATATTTTATTGTTGACGGAGTGATTGTGTCTCTGTGAACAATTAGTATTACTCAAGTTTTAAACAATGAAAAACAGTAATCAGTGTTTCCCACAGAAAATTGGTTAGGTAAGGTGGTGCTGCTGAAAAAATGAGGAGTGGGGAGGGATGCATGGAGATGTATGTATATGTATATTGCAGATCATGACAAGGCAACTGTTACAGCCCCAGGTCTCCAGTTCTGACTTGTTTTATGTGTTTTCATTTATTTTGCTGGCTGTCCTGATTCCTGCTGTAGGAGTCCTGGTCTGTGATTGGTGGGGCATTTATGGAGACTGCCAGAACCTGTCCGGGGCTGCTGGCCTTTGTGACCAGTCTGTCATTTTGTGTTTTTGTGTCTCTTTTGTGTCACTCACTCGTTTGTACTAGTAGGTGTCGGACATTGCTTTGTTGTGTTGAGATACTTGTTTAGTTTAGTTCTGTTTTGTGCCTTTTTTATTTTGTCACTCAATTGTGTTTGTGGGTTTATGTGGTTTTACTTTGGGGCACTTGTGTTTTAGTTTTGTTGTATGTTCCTTAGTTTAATCACTTGTTTTTTTTTATAGACCTGCGTGAACCGTTTTTTGTTGGGGTTTTTTGGCACAAAACTCGTTAAATGTTAATCTTGTTGTTTTGTTTCTTAGTTTAGGTTATATTATGTATATTTTTAATCTGTTTTGATAACTTTACCTTTTACATTCCTGTTAATTAAACATTATTTAATTTATTCCATTCTCCATCTTGGTTCTTTTGTTACTTTCCCTGTCCCTAGCGGAGTCAGTCTTTGGAAAACGATGGTCTGTCCTTTCTAAATAAAACATTTTGTAAATGATTTAATATCTTATCCTTCTAGTTACATGGACTTAAAATTATGAATCAGATGTTACATCCCAAGTTACTCTCACTTGAGTAGTAGTTTTTCCAAATACTTACTCTTACTTGAGTAATTTCTTGGATCACTCATATTATTTTGATAACGTTAACTCTTGAGAACAACTGTAGAATTAAACAGATCCACAAGGGAAATCATCTGGACACAACAGCTCACACATCACAATATATTATGATAACAAAGAGCAAATCTATAAATGGTAATAATATATTCTAAATAAGTAGCAAAAATAGCAAGAGACTGGTGTCAAATAAAGCATAATTATATAAATGTATATGTAAAAATAAAATATAGAAATCTAGTAATACAAACATATCTCAGCTATATAAAAGAGGTCTTAAGGAAAATAACATTTTGTCTTCTCTACCATCTCATGCTCATTTGCACATTTTTGCTGTCTATATCAGATCCTTCCTTAATATTACTGCTGGTTCCTTTGACAATAACAGTCCCAGCTCATCTCTTCCTCTCTCTGTGTGGAGTCCAGGTCTTTCTGTGCCTCTACAAACCTGCTCTCATGACTCACAGCTCGTACGGGACAAGAGGCTGCAGCCACTCCACTGTGAACACTCATCTTTGTGATAATACTCTGTTCACTGCATCACAAAATCCTGCCCAAAAGTTGAATTTTTATAGCTGATTTTATCCCTGCATCTGATCAGAATGAGAAGTCCACATTTGGAAAATAAATTGTCCGCTACTGGTACAAAGACTTTGGTGCAGCCAATTTCCAAACTTTTCAAGCACAACCAAAAAAATGTTTTATTAATTTTTTTTTTTTACATTTGGTTTCAGCTCTTTCCTCACTGAGAAAAATTCGTGTCTTGTAACCTTTTTCTCAAACAAAGGGTAAAAAAGTGATATGAATGAACGCTGACAAAGTAATAAAATAATCTGAATTTGCAATTAGAACATTAAAGGCCCATTGGATAACTTTCAAGGTGGAGAGCCTGCCACCTGTTTGTCTCCATAAAGATATTTTTGATTTGCCCATCTGCAGTGTTCCACAGTATGGCATTAAAACATAAGACCTCTATGGGGACAAATAACTAACACCATAAGGGTAAGTTGTCAGATCTGTGGAGAGCAAGCCCACTCACAGTGAGTGTTTTCAAGATATTTTTGACCAATAGGAACACCTATAATGGAAATCTATTTAATACCTCACAGTGGAACATTACAAGGATAGCAATAACATCTCCATGGAGACAAGCAGGCAAAGGTGTATATTTGCATAGGGACGGTGGGGACATGTCACAACCAATATTTGGGGAAGACAAAATAGCCCCTACCAATATTTGCCATTTTATTTAAATAAACAATAATATACATTTATTCCAATATTTTTCCAAACTCAGTAGTATTAATTGAACATGTTTTAGTTCACATTTTGTTTCTTAGATGTTCTGAGATGTATTCAGTCATATGACGACAGGGTTACCCCTGCCACTATTTCATTGGCTGTAACAGAGTGATGTCATTAGTGGAGCCAGGAGCTTAAACTGAGGAAGCAGCAGGACAGGGCCGCACCTGAAGATGGCAGCTGGAGCAGGCGTGAGAGAAGACACTGCACACCAAACTTTGAACAACTTTTCAAAACGAACTTACTTGGCCTCATCTTCAATTAAATTTGCCTTATAATGAGTCATCGCAGAAAAAGGGCAACTATCACCACAAGTGCACCTCCCAAACAGAGCTCTACTCGTGCGCTGTTAGCAGCCGGACTCTACTGACAATATTCCATGGAAAAATGTACGGACATGACCTCACAAACATCTCATCACAAACAAGCAAAGGGAAATCTGCTACAAACTTTTACATTGCTGTTATCCAGTAAAGAATCATCTTAGAAGGGCAACAGACACAAACTGTACATTTTACAAACTGAAAAATGAAACCACCTCTCACTTATTTTGGCCCTGCCCAGATTCTGTGTGTTTTTGGAAAGAATTAAAAAAAACAAAGCTGAGACCAAACCTACTCCCTTGCAAGCAGGTGGTGGACCTTTCTCCAAAAAGTGATATAGTGCACCTCGAACATGCAGGGGTGGTGTTATTTGTGACATTAATGAAATGTACAAATCAAAACGCAGTATTTCTTGGTTAAAAATATTCCACCATCTACTAAAGTATTGCCAAATTAAATCTTGTAAGGTAAAATGTGGTTTAATGTTCGCTCCTCTGCGTAGTTTGGTGTTCTAAGACTCCACGGCATGCATTAAAACTGCATAAGGCACTGCTCCTTGTTGTTTAATGCTTACAAATATTATCTTTGCAAGTTGTGTCAGGTTTCTTAAAGTGGAACTAAACACTAAATCCACTTTATTTTCACCACCAAACTGTGTATATATTTACAGTTTCTAGTCATTTTTTGTCAACTTCAGAGCAAACTAACTAGTAAAGCTGTAGCTCTCTGGTCAAAAACACCTAAATCTAAGCTTGTGCTGCTTTTAGTGGCTTCTATAATTTCCAGTAGTTGGTGACATCACAAAAGACTGTCCCAATTACTGCCAAGGCCTGTGTATATGCTAAGTACTTCTTTCAAACGAAAAACACCGTTCCACCTTGTGATGTCATGAGGTAATACAGGAAGTGCTTCATCGTGGAAACCTCAAACACTTTCGCTAGAATTATTTGGATGATTTCAGCTCTAGAAATGCCAATCTCTTCTGAACTAAAAGGTAAAAGGTAGCTGTTAACTTTAAAACTACCACTTCACGACATTACAAGGTGGAAGAGAATATTTTGATCTTTGGTGCAAACAAACAAATAAACCAGGTTATTTGAGTATGTGTGAATGAAACAAAACACAACTCCAGGTATGTTTTTGATGAAGTAACAGCATTATAATATGACTTAAAGCTCACAAGAATACATTAAGTCTAATATAGAACTTTTAATAGCGTGGGTGAATGTCTACCATATGCTTAAGGTGTTTGAAATATACCACGCATCGTCAATTGGCTCAACTTCGTCTCCCTCGTTTCTATAAATATGCATAAGATCTGTTTAAGTTTTGGCTTACTTCAGTACGCACTAATGTCTGCCAATATTTGACACTTGCATATAATGAGTAGTATGGAAATGTGCGGCCATTTAGTGTCCATTTGTGGTCAGTGAATAGATTATAATAAAAGTTGTAATTGCAGGCACACAGTCTCGGAGTTGATATGATTTCTCCATTAGTGACCCAAGTCTGAATTATGCTAAAAGCCCAAACCGAAGCCGTGAAGGTTACAAAGAAGGGTTGTCAAAAATCAGATACTAAAATGAGCATCGAAATAAAAACACTAGTATACGCTCATGGACGACTTTGGAACCAACCTGGACGACTGAGGGATTACACAGATATAAGACCACATGGTAATATGATGTAATATAATTCGAAGGTTATATTACGCAAAATGGACTCTTGTGAGCTTTAAGTCATGTTATAATGTTGTTATATCATTTAAAAAAACATACCTAGAGTTAAGTAATCCTTCATTATGACATTATGGCGGCAGTAGCTCAGTTTAATAGAGCAGTTGGCGGTTCGAATCCCGATCTTGACATAAAGCATCATGGGTTGAGCGGTCAGATCCACTGACCCACAGGTTGGCCGGTGTGATTCCAGCTCCCACAGATGCATGCTGAATGTTGTGTCCTTGGGCAACCCACTTAACCCACCTGTGTACACTGGTGTATGAGTGTGTGTGTGTGTGTGTGTGTGTGTGTGAATGGGTGAGTGTTTCCTTGTTGTAAAGCGCTTTGAGTGCCTTGAAGGTGGAAAAGTGCTATATAAAAATGTGACCCTTTACTATTATTAGACTGTCCAAAGCTCAAAATGCTTTGTTCCACCTTGTGATGTCATGGAGAGGTAGTTTTCAAGTTAACCACTACCTTTTCAGTATTTGGCAATTTTGGCAAATGACAGAAATGATCCAAAATCCAAATTATCCAAATTATCCAACTTTTAGTGAAGGTGTATGGAGTTTAAAAACATAGTGGAGCACTTCCTGTAATACCACATGACATCACAAGGTGGAACAAAGTGTTGTTGTTGTTTTTTATTTTGATTGATTATTTATTTGGGTCACAGGTATATTCTGACATTATTTAACATACACAGACTGAAAAGGTGTAGACAAGAGGAAACAAACAAATGAGTAACAATACAACAAAGTCCTACAGCACAAACTAACTCTCATAATTCCTGTATCTGCTCAGAGTTAAACATTTAAACTTCTTTATAAACTGGAAGAGAGTGGTGCACAATTTTAGGTCTTCTGTTCAGTTGTTACAGACGTCCACCGCTTTAACAGATAAACAAAATTTCATAATGTTTGTTCTGATTTTCTTTTTGATTAACATGGCCGTACCTCTGAGCTCATATTGGCTATTTTGGATTTTGAACATATTCTGTAATGATTTTGATAAGAGATTGTTGTTTACTTTGAACATCGTCTTCAAAGTGTAAAGGTCGACAAAATCTAAAATTTCAGAGTTTGAAGGTTTATAAATAACACATTGGTTGCCTTTTTTTGCAAAGGTAAATATTGGATTTTATTTAGTCTTATATGTATTGCCCCAAATCTCAATACAGTAGGTAATGTAGGGCATTACCAACGAGTTCTATATAATAAAAAGACTGTTTTTATCTAGGATATATCTATATTTGTATATAATTGCAATTACTTTGGATTATTTATTTCTAATTTTATTTATGTGTGATTTCCAGTATAAATTATGGTTTTCTGTTTGTTAGAAGAAATCAATCTAAATATGTAAGATTTGTGTGTTAAACATGTGTGAATGAAACAAAACACAACCCCAAATTCTTATTCGTACAACAACAATCACACTATAAAACCAGCACACTTACTGTACATACAACACACTCACTGTACTCTCACTATACATATAATTCATTTCAGACAGTTCATTTGAAGTTTGAAGTCAAGAGTTAAACCAAGAGTTAAACCAACAACCCCTCAATATAAATTTTGATTGCTTTGTGATGAGAAAACATTATAACATGGACCAGAAAATAGCATAATATGGACCCTATAATGTTGAAAATTATAATCTATTGTCTAAATAAAGAGTAATTTTTAATATCATCGTGGTACTGGGATCGGTCTTGAGTAAGAAGTTTAATCAGTAGTATTTGAAATGTTAGTATGGTGACAACACTACAAAGAAGTGTGTTGTAACTTGCACATTTAAATATACTTGAGATAAAATCATGCATTATATTCTGAGGGGCCTAGATAACTGCTTCAGATTCTCATATCTAAATAATTTCCTTTTTAGAAACAGAACAAAGTACTTTGTGTAGCGTATCCACTTTGTAATACTCAGCTTCTTCAGGTCATCCTTTGCAGCATTTTGCATTTAGATTGTCTGTGTTTGAAAAGATGAGCGCAAATAGAACTGTTGTGAATGGTAATAATAATAATAGCCTCGAACCAAAAACAAAACACTTTTTCATTTCTATAAGTTGAATTATCAAACGAAATTACTCCTTTGAAACAACAAAATGGCAAAAGGACAACATAAAACCACCCCTAAAACTATGTGTCCTTTTAGATACATTTAAAGGGGCACTATGGAACTTTTCAGATGGGGGCCTGTGTTCATGGAGATGCTATTGCTTTGCCTAAAATGTTCCACAGTGCAGCTTTAAACATATATTTATTTAACTATGAAGAAAAAAAAAAAAACATGCACAAATTTGTGTATGTGCAATGCACATTAATTTGTAGATTCAATGAAAGTTAAGCTCTGGTCGAGAATATGGTTGGTAACAGTTAAGGACGTGGTCCTCCGTGTCACATGCTGCTGCCCATGTCCAACCAGGACGTAAAATTATAGGGAAAATGGAGAAAACTGTACAATTGAGCATGCGTCCTTACTGTGAGGGAGCTTTCATCTCCACAAACCTGACTCTTATATGGCCTGGAGGAGAATCTCTGTCTACTTGTTTCCATGGAAATGTCATTCCTTTGGCTCTGATCTTCCACAGCAAGACTCCGTGGAGTCTTTCTATTTTTATGGAATCATGTAGGTGACGTGCCAGATACTGTATCTTTAAATAGAAATGTGAACTAGGTTTGAGTGCAATGACTAAAATCTAAACTGTCATCTGCATTTAAAATCTCTACTGTTTTAATACAGCATCAGTCTTTTTAAAAAACAGTACATTAGATGTCGAACCACTCTGCCACTGTTCTCTTCCTTTAATTCAATTATTAAACAATATATCCTCCAAGAACATATCGCCTCTCTCTTATAACACTTGACCAGTGGAATACTGTGATTTCTTTATGTTAATTGAATTCCTCTATACATCTTGTGCTGTATCTGCCCTGGGTTAGTCTAATTAACCTTTCCCTTTCTTTGTAGATGGGGTCAGTATCTCTTATAAGCTCTCGTCTTTGCTTTATGCTGCGGACCGTTGTGTATTCTGCTCCTGTCATATTTGAACAGTCTGAGAGGGGCCACTTTCAATTTGCTTGCTCCAAACTCAATGACGCAGCTAATCCGTGACGTCAGGTGCTCCGAAAACCACTGAGAGCCAAAAACTGGAAATCTGTATGCAAAAATCGTCCACCAAATTGTTGAGAAAGCAAGACGGGCAACTGTGCTCCTATCTGCAGCAGTGTCCAGATCTCCCCAATCATTTGAAATTGAATTTGATGGTTTTAAAGGGCCTGTAGCTTTTTTCCATGCATTTGAAAAATGTGTCTTGCCCCAGTACAGATGGATTGTATAAGCAGGTCAAAATAAGTCAACTGTGTGCTTACTGAATGATCAGGAAGTGTACGTTAGCATGCTAGTTGTTACTAGCTTTACACTCATGGCAAAACTTCGCTCTGGTCTCTGAAAGTTGTAAAAAACATTTATAATGTCACAGTGGTAAATAAGGACGCTCAGAATGCATAAGATAAGTGAGGAATATCTTTGGACCACTGCAAACTGTTTAACAAACTCATGAGCTTTAAGCCAGGTTAGAATGCTGTTACAACCTCAGAAACATGCTTGGAGTGAAGGGGACCAAGTGCTTGCGGGGGCACCACCAAAAAATCAGGCTTGTGAATCCTCGCAAAACTATCCATACAAAGTGCACGGAGAGAGGTGAGAAGAATCCCCCAAAAATCTCTCTTCCTTTATCTCTCTCTCTTTCTCTTCTTCGGTGTCAGGAACGTCGAGGAGAAATTTTCATGTTCCTTGATTGAGTAGTTGTGCAATTATTTGTACTTATGTGATTATTTACCAAAGAAATGTACACATTATTTCTTACAAGGGTTTATACTTGTCCTGTGTTTACAATGTTCAATTCAATGTTCAGTCTGCAGTCATTGCACAAATCTTTGTTTATAACAGTGGTATTTATTGATCAACCTTTTTTAATAATTTATTACTTTAACTTTCATGTTTGGTGTATTTGTTTTGAAAATAGCGAGTTGCACTGCTGAATTCTGAATTATTGATCATTCTGGGTGGGGTGAAGTGGTGGGGCCCCTGAATGGCTAGCAACGGTCCTGTGAGCAATATTTAGTCTGTCTACACCTCCCAAGCTCAATATGCTTTGTTCCATCTTGTGATGTTGTGAAGCAATAGTTTTCAGCTACTTTTGACCTTTTGTTCAGTAGAGATTGGCATTTCCAGTGCTGAAACCATCCAAATGATTCTAGTGAAGGTGTATGGAGTTGAAAAACACAGCAAAGCGCTTCCTGTATTACCACATGACATCACAAAGTGGAACAGAGTGTTTTCTGTTTGAGGGAAGAACTCAGCCTAAATATGCAGGATTTGTGTGTGAAACGTGTGAATGAAACAAAACAAAACTCTGGTATGTTTGTGATTATGAAACAAAATTATAATATAGATCAGAAAAAAGGATAATGTGGTCCCTTTAAAATGAAATAGTCTGTTCTTCACACTTTAAAAACAGTAAAACTCATGTCCAGGTCCTTTACTTCACATCAGCCCTCTACAGGATGGATACATGGTTACAGCTCTTTTGTATTCTCGCTGTTGTGACCCAAATGCTCTTGTTTTGATCTGCAGTTGTTATTCAAAGTATCCCACGGCGACCCACCGCAGGCCCCAGACTGTTTATCATCTTCTCACCGTCATTAAATCATGTCTCTCCATGCAAATCTCTCCTTGTCTTCTATTTGGGAATCACTTTACACGGCGCCAATGTCAAAATGTTCTTTCACAGACTATATGGACTTGCATTTGTAAGTTGTCTTTTTATATAGATTTGTTGACATGCAAAAAATATCAAACAGATTGGGTTAATTTGTTAAGACACTTGTTTTCCTTCCTTCTTCTGTACCAGATTTTTACTGTCTTAAAAACATGGAAAACCAAATGTGTTCATTTTTAACTATTTGTAGTGATCCAAAGTTATTCCTCATTTTCAGAGCATCCTCATTATTCATGGTGATGAGTTTAGAGGTGCTTTTCACAACACCCTGAGATAAGTGAGTAGTTTGTTATCACAGTAATGCTAACAACAACTAGCATTGCTTGCTTAACACACACCTCAATGTTTCTAGATTAATCTTGTAGAGTCAGAATAAAATCAGTTTTAGCCTCAGTCTAATCACATCATTCACATCTAAAAAAAAAAAAAAAAAAAAAAAATCTGGTGCATGGCCTTAAATCTACATTTTCACATTTTTCTTTTCGATTATCCTGATGAATTGAGCGACCAAGCAGACCCAGAGAAGACCATGATAAGACCACAGCCCCGACAAGTGACAGTGGCCATTTGTCTTTCAGTGAAAATAATGCTTTTTGTCCAGTCCCCACCACGGCCCACTTCACATCTCTCATTCTCTGCTCACTGTAAGAGTATCTGAGTATCATGCATCGTAACAGGGTCACATGTTGAAAAGCTGACAACAGATTCATGGAACGACAAAGAGAGAGAGAAAAAAAACTTCTGGTTCAAAGAGGTGGATAGTACTCAGCCACATTTACTCGAGTAACTTTTGAAAGATGTTGCACTTTTCAGAGTACTTTTCTAGCAGCACACTTTTCCTCCTACGTGAGTAATATTTTTATTGAAGTAACAGTACTGAGTAAAAGTTTTGGTCTCTCTTCCCACTGTGAGTCTACGAGTCACAAATTCTTTATGTTGACAATATGAAATAATTTGACCATTTGTGTTTTCTAGCACTGATCCTTCAGATATGATTTAGTTTGTCTCAGGTTTGTGTTTATCCTTTGAAAATACCAGATTTTGTGCATTATTTAAGATTAACATTTCATTCCAATTACATTCACTTCAAATTATAAATCAGATGTTGAAACAGCTCCTCTTACTTGAGTAGTAGTTTTCCAAAACACTTTTTCACTCTTATTTGAGTCATTTCTAGGACCATTACTTTGTACCTCTATTTGAGTCATATTATTTTGAACTTGAAGTAACATTACTCTTACTTGAGTAAAATTTTTGGCTACAGACCTCTGCTGGTTCACTATAACAACCAAATATTTGTATAAACCTGATTTGAAAAACGTTTGTCATTCTGATATTAAATGTGCATTGTGTAACTTTTGTGGTGAAGGGTCTGCCACCAGTTTGCCTCCATGAAATGTTAGTATAGTATTAAAGCTTTCTTTCATCGTGGAGATCAAACCAGACTAAGTTACAGGTCAGATCTGTGGAGAGGCATCCCCACTCACAGTTAGAATACCTGTTTTTCTAGGTATTTTTGAGCTATAAACCACCTGTAATCGAATAAATGTAAGGTAGAGCTGTTTAATGTGATACTGTGCAATATTCTAAGCAGAGCAATGACATATCCATATAAACAAGAAGGTGACGGACCCCTAACCAAAAGTTACACAGTGCACCTTTAAAATTACACGAGATGTTCTTACCTAGAGATCTGCATTGCGTAGACCTGATTAGCAAAGGAGGCAATTTGCTCCTGATTAAAGCTGCATTTGTTGACACGTCTTGACGTATCGACCAAAGTGGAAGACGAATCAATCAAACCTGGGCTTCCGATAAGTGCAGTGCATCGGAGAAGATTTGTGTGGGTAATTAAAAGGGCCAAGAGCAAAGCACTAATGATCCACTACGGGCACTTAAGTTTAACAACACAAAATCCAACCTTGTATAAGCATCGTCAAGAGACACAAGATTACATCAACCTTGACAGACTTCATGTCACGGCCAATGTGGGAATAACTAATCTGAGTATCAAGCTTTTTGACCCTAAACATGTCATTTATTAAAGGTGCATAGCGTAACTTTTTGGTTGAGGCTTCATCACCTGCTTGTTTATATGGAGATGTCATTGCTCTGCCTGAAAATTACACAGTGTAACATTAAACAGCTCTACCTTACGTTTATTCAATTACAGGTGGTTTTATAGCTCAAAATTATCTTGAAAAACAGGCATTCTGACTGTGAGCGGGGTTGCCTCTCCACAGATCTGACCTGTAACTTCGTCGGGTTGATCTCCGTGAAGATAGAAAGGTTTTATGTGAAACTGTGAAACATTCCAGACAAAACATTCACATCTCCACGGACAAAAAGTATTTGACAGGCCCTTCACCAGAAAAGTTTCACAATAGAAATTCAAAATAGATCTGTTTTGCAAAATTGACTTTTCAAAGCTTTTAACCATGTAATAATTGTTTCCCCTTCTCATTTACCCCCTCGAAGTTGTATTTGCAGTGATTTGTGAGTCTTATTTTCAAGACGCCATGTTGCCGATCAACCCCCGTTGTTACCGCCAGCAGCGTACGCCCACTGATCTGTACTTACTTTGTTCTCCAATTTTATTTTTTTAATCTGTGACACTTTTAAAATTCAGAAGTGTCATGTAGTATTTTGGTACAAATGAAAAAAAAAATAAAAAAATCTGCTGCTTGCTAGTGTGATCTGCAACTACCTACTAGAAGTGCTGACTATTTGTTGTGATGACATTTATGGAGATGTCAGCTCCCATTGGGCACTGCATTTTTCTAACACAGAAGTCAGTGCTTCTTCTTGTTTCTTTTTTTTAAGTAATTTCAGGTGAATACTGCGATTTAAAATGTGCAAATTATAACAGGCTCAAGCAGAGGTGGAGACTTGTAAGTCGTGACTTGGATTCGAGTCAGACTTGAGTCACTATTTTTAGGACTTGAGACTTGACTTGAGAAAATGGACTAAGACTTGGGACTCGACTTGGACTTGAAGGTCAATGACTTGGGACTTAACTCAGACTTGAGCTCTGTGACTTGAGAAGACTTGATTCTTCTCTTAAAAAGTATCTGTTTTTAGAAAATACTTTTCTTTTTATAGTTGATACATGAATGATACATAAAGGCACAAACTGGAACATGTCCCTCCCACTTTTCTGTTACTTTTGATGTAACTGAGGTACTGTGAGGTGGTATCCCCAAATGTACTACAGTAGTATACAGTAAAACAGAGGGAACTACCAAGAACAAGATCCTTCCATTTCAGTGCAGACTACATGACACAAGACTACATCTTGACAAGATCTTGTCAAGACATTTAAAAAGGAAAAAAAAAAAGCATTTCTACAACTGTTATATAAATATTCATTTATAAATATACCAGGACTTTTTAAGTCATGGTATATTTACCTTAAAAGTTATATAAATTACAAAGATCTAAAGACTTAAAATGATTTGAAGCTCAAAGTAGACAACTCGGACTTGACTTGGACTTATGGGCCAATGACTTGAGACTCGACTTGAGGTCAAAGACTTGAGATGTACTTGAGACTTGCAAAACAATGACTTGATCCCACCTCTGGGCTCAACCATAATATGATTTCTTTAAAGATCAGATGAGAACACACTAAAAGTTTAGTGTACACAAAACACAGGTTAAAGGTGCATTGTGTAAATGTCTGGTGGAGGGTCTGCCAATTGCTGTTTCTCCATGGAGTTGTTTTTGCTTTGTCTGGAATGTTTCACAGTATGGCATTAAACCTTTCTATCATCATGGAGACCAAACCAGACCAAGTTACAGGTTTAGAAATTTTTGATCTATAAAACCACCTGTAATTGAATAAATATAAGGTAGAGCTGTTTAATGTCATACTGTGGAACATTCCAGGTAGAGCAGTAACCATAGCAACAAGCAGACGCTCAACCAAAAAGCTACACAGTGCACCTTTACAGAGAAACAAGACCAAAGACAAAACAATCACATCTCTCAACAAAACGGAATTAAGATGTTCAGTTAAAACACATGAGTCGATGGTATACTCCAGTGTGTGGGAAGGGCACCTGGCTTAAAACCTGCCTCTAATTTACACATGAATCATCAAGTCACTTAATGCTGAGAGGTGTAATTTGTTCCTGACCGTTAAAAGTAAATGGCAAATGGACCCAGTGATTCAGATGTAACAGAAACCCCACAGGTCCTGGGAGAGGTCCGTGTTCAATTATAAAAGCGTGTAATCTGGAATAATTAGTTTACACATCACATGACAGAGGTGAGCGGTGAAAAGGTTACTCGGGCGTGTAGCAGGTGTAAAGCAAATGTGAATCAGGCCTATAGTGTGTGTGTGTGTGTGTGTGATGTGTGATGTGGGTTATTTTCTTCACATTATTGATCCCTGTGGGGGACAAAGCATTAGCAGCATGTGAAGGTAAAGAGCCAGAATGAGCCAGATGTGAGCAAAGCAATAGTTGTCCTGAAATACAATGTTATATTTTGGCTAAAAATCATATATATGAATAATCGAATAATTAAATTTTCACTCCGTAACATTTCTCATCTCCATGGTGATCGTTTTGCTTTGGGTTGTTCCACAGAATGGCGTTATATTTTGCATTTAGTCAGTTACAGGTGGTTTTATGGCTATACCTTGAAAAGCATGCTGTGAGATGGGTCGCCTCTCCATAGACCTGACCTGTAACTTGTTCTGTTAGCGGCACAATAGAGAAAGATAAGTTTAATGCCATATTGTGGAACATTCAGGCAAAACAATAACTTTTCCTCCATCAGAAAAGTTGCATTGTGAATTGATGCTAATATTGTTTGTAGTTGTAAAATAAAAGATAAAAATGAAGGAGGTACAGCTGTTAAGCATGTGCCCACCAATCGGGAAGTTAATGTTTCTTTCCCCACATTTTCTAATCATTTTAATTGCTTCTGTTAAGTATTTTATCATGTTTTTTTCTATAACATCTGTATTAACCAGATTCTTAGGCTACTACGTTCAGACTGCAGCCTGAAGTGACCCAAATCTGATTTTTTCACCCCTATTTGATCTGTATCTGATCTTTTAATGACTGAACAACACAGATCAGATTTTTTCAAATGCAACCCAGGCCAATTGTAGCCAGGCTGGTGCCACCTAGTGCCTCCGCTCAATTTCATTTCTCTCCAGCGACTAGGTCAGGAATCTAAATACACTAGACGATTCGCAAGAACCGCTGAAGTGTGAGTTCAGGCACCAGCCAATCAGCGAAGAGTCAAATATTCTGTGTTGGCGTTGACGATTCCCGAGATAGAGGATCTAAAGTTGGAACAAAGAGAATGTTTGGTGAATTTTATCAAGGGAAAATACATTGTTGCCCTTCTTCCTATGGGATTTGGGAAAAGCTTAATATACCAGTTAGTCCCGTTAGCGGCGCATTACATACTTCATGACCAAATAGTAGCGATTGGTTAAATAAAAAAGTACCCGTTTACCATCAAGCGAATGAATCCTAATGCTGTGAGGTCAGATGGTTTCCACGAAGTGAAACCGGCTGATGAATCAGGCTAGGCCACTTGGAAATGTGCTCCTAAAACTGATACATATCCGACCTTATGACAAGCGACGTCAGTCTGAATGGCCATGGCACATTCATCCCACCTACACGTCACAAATGAAAATAGTGGCTGAACTCTGTGTGAGTGAAGCAGCAAAGCACATTGCAATCCCACCCCTCTTGGCTGTGACTCTGCACCCACACATACCGTTCTACAGACGTTGCTGCCACTGCCCCACAAAACACCATGGCCAAAAACCTTATTCTTTTCTTTTTCGGGGCCTGTTTACACAAGAACGCTTGTAGGTAAAAACGACAAAATATTTTATCGGAAGTGCCTTTCGTTTAGACTTTGACAGCATTTTTGGGGCTTAGAAACACAAAAATCTGAAACCACCCTACAGAGTAGAAAAGTGGAATACGCTCTGCCATAGCATTTCCGTCAACACTGCCCAAGACGCAGAACTCTGGTCAAATCTGCTCATGTCGCGTACGCGCTTACGTAACATACTTTGCCACCTAGCGTCACCACCTACCCGCCTGGCATGCATACCCAATCGAATTCCACACACTTTAGCGTCACTGTATGCGTTCAGATTTCCTCCCAAAATCGCTTTTCTAAACACGTAGTAAAAAGTGAAGACGCGACGCTACTTTTGCATCTTCTGTTCAGAATTTCATCAAATAAACATAGCCTCAATCTCCTCCTTAAAACAAATAAGATGCAAATGTTCCTGCTCCGGTACGACAGCAACTTTAAAATCGTCAGGTGCTCAATGCTCACGTTCACAAAAAAATCTAAATTGAGCATTAAGTCCTGCAGTCTGAACGTTGCCTTAGAAAACAGTAGCTTCTCAGCTAGTAGAAGAAAATCATCCTTATCCTCATCATGTTCACAGTTAAAATGCCAAGAGAAAAAGGAGCCTCTGATTTAATCCAGTCATAATTTATATTGTTGGTTACATAATTTAAAATCACTGAGAAAACCTAATTGCTAAAATAAAAGGGAGTAATTAGCCAATTGGAATGAAATCGGGCCAGTCATTCCCTACATACCAACAGCACATCTGACACATTTGTGTCCTTGAGCAAATCAGTCTCCCCTCTGCTTATATGTGTCAATCATCTCAACATGCCTCAGGGCAACTGTGGCATCAAAAGGACCTCACAACCACTTAGAACAAGCAATGTGAACATACCTGCTCATCCGAGGAGGAAACGTGTGTCAAATACTGTGACATATTTGCTGAGTAAGCTGAAAGGTAATTGTGTATCTTTTCTAGTAGATGTTTCACCATTTGCTTGGCAACCGTAGAGATGCTCAAATTAAACAGAAAACTAAATACTTAATCAGAAGACTTAGATGGTGACACTATGCACTCAGATTTCCTCCTGAAAACGCTTGTCTAAATGCACAATAAAAAGTGAAGACGCAAAGCCACTTTTGTGTCTTCTGTTCAGACCATCATCATATAAATGTAGCCTAAAAGTGAAAAAATGCAGAGCACACTCAGATGGCCAATGTCTTTTTTAAATAATGCTTCGGGGGGGTTGTGGTCCAAAAGCAAAAAGAAAAGAAAAAAAATCTGAAGGATTTTTTTTTTTTTTTTTGCTGAAATGTTATTTAAAAATGTTTAAAAAAATAAAAAATAAAAAAAAGCTTTTGGACATGGACCATTTGAGTGTGCTATGCATTTTTTCACTTTTATTTTGCCTGGAATGTTCCACAGTGTGCCATTAAATCCAACTCTATTGCATTTATTCATTTGCAGGTGATTTGTTTCAGGCATTTTTTTGTTTTGTTTGTTTGTTTTTGAAGTAATTGTTTATGATAACAAACCAACAAATGTATTTCTATCCACATAAAGATTTGAAAGTTGCGCTATGTAACTTTTCTGCATGTTTCTGTGGAGATGTTATTGCTTTGTCCATCCATAGATCTGACTTGTAACTTGGCTTGGTTGAGTCAGTGCCTTGTCTTCATTGAGATAGACAGATTTAATGCCATACTGTGGAACATTATGGGCAAAGCAACACAAATCCATGAATATAAACAACGGGAAGGTCCTTCATGTACAACATTTAAACCAAACTGGCTACATGTGCTTGTTGATAATAATATCGTAAATATGTATGTATGTATTTATGTATGTTCGGATTTCTTATGCATTGAAATGGCCCCACAGTGTCTTGTAAATGTAAATTGCAAAGCCTTTAATGTAGAGAACAGGCAGAGTTTAATGCTTCAGGAAAATTATAATCCTTTTGGCTTAATTTTCTTTCCTTCTCTGTAAAGGTCAATGGTGTGGAGTGGAGATGTGTGCTGCACTATAAGCAATGCCCCGAGCTGCGCAGAAACAGAGGTGGGTTTCATTAATAATCATAAAATGGAGGGATGATGCTGGGTTAAAGTTGAGTTTAATTAGAGAAGAGAAGATAGACACCAAAAGGCACAAGTATAGCTGCCATCTTGGACTGTACAATAAAATGAAATAAAAAGTATAGGTTTGGACTAGTTTACAGCAATTACAGGCTTACAAACATTGGTGGAAGAAGACTTTACCAATGCCCTTAGAATATCATTGACTGATTAGGTCAGGAATTGGAATGCACTAGACGGTTCGCAAAAACCCTGGAAGTGTGATTTTGCGCACCAGCCAATCAGCCAAGAGCCATACAATCTGTGTTGGCAACGATTCCCGAGATCGAGGATTTAAAGGCGGAATAAAGAGAATGTTTGGTGAATTTTATCAAGGGGAAAGACGTTATTGCCCTTCTTCCTACGGGATTTGGGAAAAGCTTAATATACCATTTAGCCCCATTAGTGGCACATTACATACGTCACAACCAAATAGCAGGGATTGGTTAAATGAAAAAAAGTACCTGCCTACCGTTGGGCGAATGCATTTAACGCTGAGAGGTCAGACGGTTTCTACGAAGTGAAACCGGCAGATGAATTAGGCTGACATTTATACAAACCACACATACAATCTTGGGACTAACCTGGACTAGATCAGGAGTTGGACTAAACAAGGACAGGTCTTGCTAAATTCTTGACATTTTGTCAGGGGGCGTAACGTTCCATGTCACTCAAAACTAACCAACTGCTGCGTGGTGTATTTTCTGTGGAGAGTGAGTTCATTTCATTTTTTATATATAATTACAGCAAATATTCAGGTTCTGTGAGAATATTTCAAAGTTATATAATACATTTCATTTTTATTAATCAATTTCTTTTGTCTAAAAATTATAGCTCATTTTTGCCCAGATTCGGTAAGCAAAAACCCTAAACCTGTTTCTAAACTCAACCTTGATCCTGGACGGCGACACCCTGATACATTAACAGAAAGTGAAAGAAAAATGGGATGTGTTTTGGTATTTTAGGTCTAAATTAATTAAGCTTCTCCTCTCAAAAAGTCTGTTTTTTAGACCTGGCGGTTCATGTGAATAGGAAATCACTGTTGAAAATGTGTTGCCATGGTTGCAACAGAATGTTAAATCCCGCCCCCAGACGAAATGCCGAGCTTTTAGGGAGTCCCAAACAAGAACCGGACCGAAACCAATTTCCTGCTCAATCAAATTAAAGCTTTTGTGAAGCCCTGTGAAGTCACTGCAGGGTTGTACAAAAATTAATTTAGACCATGTTCTGTTGTTGTGTCCTTAGGCAAGACACCCACACAGTCTGAATGTGGTGTGCGTGTGTGTATGTGTCTTTGCTTCCGTCAGTCTACCCCAGAACCACTGTGTCAACAACAGTAGTTTACAGACACATGAGTGAGTGAATAATGACTGCAGTTTTTGTCAAGCAATGTCATCGTTACAATAGACAAAATATACATGAATAGACAGTTTGAAGCTTAGACTGTATAAAGAGACGTCACTCATAGCGTTCAGCTCCAGTCAAATAAAGCTCACCGAGGCTTGCAGATTTAGGGCAAATTTTGAGCTGAATTCCATATTAGGAATAGGAATTTATTTAAGGACAAAATAGTGAAGTAAAAACACCAGGGTCATGTGGAGTGAGCGGCCATAGCTCAGTTGGTAAAAGCGATTGATTCCAGCTCCCACAGATGATTGCTGTCATTGTGTCCTTGGGCAAGACACTTAACCCACCTTGCCGCTAGTCTCTGCATACACGTGTGAATTGGTGAGTGGTTCCTTGTTGTAAAACGCTTTGAGTGCCTTGAAGGTGGAAAGGCGCTGTATAAAAATTGGACCATTATACCAATAAGAACATTTTAAGACCAAAATAATGAGGCTCACTGCAACAGTTACAGAAAGAGGCGTGATATGTTTTCAGTGTAAAGTGAAATGGAGCCAGAGTCAGTGGAGCCAGAAGTGCCCCCATGCTCACTTCTAATTTGTCTTTCATTCTGGTCTGAAGTCATTTTAAACTCATCAAGGTCCAGAAATGGGAATGTGATGTGAGATTACTAAATATGTTCCTTCAAAAACAAACCTGCTGCAGCATTGGTGGTATTTATGACAGTTTCAGGTCTCTATGTGAACTAAAAAAAAAACCTTTGTCAAGATAATAACTCCCAAGGGAAAAGAAGAAATTGTGCTCCCCTTACTCCCACTTCAGAAGACACTGTGCAATCAGGAAGTTTCATCCAATCAAGTCTTAAAGAACACGTATTGTTCTTATGTCTGTTATGTAGTAAAAATCTACAATACCCGTGGATCATTATGTTATAATTTGGACATTTTAAAGGTGCACTGTGTAAGTTTTAGGTTGGGGGTCAGTCACCTGCTTGTTTCTATGGATATGTCATTGCTCTGTCTAGAATGTTCCACAGTATGACATTAAACAGCTCTACCTTACTACCTTTATTCAATTACAAGTGGTTATATAGCTCAAAAATACCTAGAAAGTCAAGATCTGACCTGTAACTTGGTCTGGTTTGATCTCCATGAAGATAGAAAATACTGTGAAACATTCCAGACCAAGCAATAAGATCTTCATGGAGACAAGCATTTGACGGACGTTCCATCAGAAAAGTCATAAATTGCACCTTTAAATTGCAATATTCATCTAAAATGGCTTAAAGGTTGTATGGAGGATTTTTTTTTATTCAAATTGTCATTGAAAGTTTAAAATACCATTACAGAGACGCAGCAGCCTTGTAATTATGATGACCAAAAAAAGAATAAAAATCTATCAACTGTGAACGTAGTGAGGCCTGATAAACATCAGCCAATAGATAACGAGGCTCCCTCTTTATCTATTGGCTATTAGGTTGTCAATCAAATTCCCTACGTTTATGCAGCAGTTCTCAGAGACTTTTTCAAGCTGTCACTTCCTCGCAATTCACACAAAGTTTGTTGCGAGGAGAATCCACGACCAGTTCGCACCAAAAGAAAGTCTGTTTTTGAGGTCACTGAAAGAAGAAGAGAAGGGGAAAAGAAGCGAAGACAAACTGAGGTGATTCTTGGAGATTTCTTCCAGCGATGGCGCGACCGAAGCAGACAAAGGGTCTAAAAACTGACGCATCTAAAATATTTTTAGACAGGTCACTTCAACAGTAATTCTAACCATGCACTGGATGTAAACAAGCGTGATTTCTAGAGTAAAGAGGAGTTTCTACTGTTTCTACTGAGGGAGCTGTGGCGGAGGGAGGTTGTGTCACGTATGCACAACATTTGAAAAAGGACTGTCGCTGTATTTCACTTCCCTTAAAAAAATCCTCTATACAACCTTTAATAAAAGAAACAAGTGCGCTGACTTTCACATTAGAAAAGTGCGGTGCCCAATGAGTGCTGACGCCGCCTTAACGCCATCACAATAAAGAGTCGTGAAGCTGTCAGCACCTTCTGTGGATAGCTGCATGTCACACTATTGACGCTTGGATTTTTGTTTTAATTTTTACCAAAATGACTATGCAACGCTGCAGAATCCCACGCATATTACTGCTTAAGAAAATTCAATTGGAGAACAAAGTAAGCAGCAGTGGGTGTATGTTGAGCCGGTGAGGAAACAACTGTAAGATGGTTAAAAGCTTTGAAAAGCCGATTTTGCATAATAGGTCTGCTTTGAACAAAAACACCAGACTTAGATTCAGACAAAGGAAAAATCACTTGGACACATGTTACAAAATACTCAGCAAAGAATATATTAATAATACCAATTTACCACTTCCGATGTTGCTCAGACACTATAGAGCCGTTGTATTGTGGCAGCTCCATTGTGATGCCAGTCTGGTGCCCGCTCTGATTCTCCTCCAGGGCATCCTCGGAGCGGGCGCAGACACAGACCTGCGTCACAGACTTTAACACACACTTACGTCATTACACTGTGTTATTTGGCTCATGAGGCGCTGCTCTATTCTAGCAACATAAAAATACAGGATACACTAATCATGGGCTGAATGGACTGATATAATTGACAATAGAGATGTCAGTTTGAATGAAAAAAGTGCACTTGTCTCTTATTATTGTTATTCTGGACACTTTCTACTCCACTACATTTTTGAACAGAGCTGAAAAGCAGGGGGTTTATTGATTGATTGATTGATTGATTTACACATTCATAGCCTGTAGTTATAGTTTACCCTCATTAAGATCTTATTTCTTTGCAAGCGGTACACAAATTGGAAGAAAACTGTTTAAATAAAGCCAAAAATAAATAAATAAAAATTAAAAATAAAACTACATTGTGTTTTTAGTGCTGAAATAATCAGGTAAAGATATAAACTTTAAATGTGCACTGTGGAACTTGTAATTCTGTTGTTGTTGTCATCAGCTTGTCTCCATGGAGATGTGCCTAGAATGTTCCACATTATGGCCATAAACCTATGAATCTCCATGGAGACATACAAACCAAACTTTAGGTTTAATTTTTAGAAAGGCGACCCCGGTTACAGTAAGTTTTAAGATATTTCTGAGCAATAAATAACACCAGTAGTTGAATAAATGCAAAACAGGTTAGTTTAATGCCATACTGTGGATAATTTAAACCAGTGCATTAACATTGTCTCGATGGAGACAAGCTGGTGACAGGCATGTGCTGGAGAAAAAGGAAAGGGAAACATCTAGGCAGAGTCTGTACAATGAAATTATCGCTTTACTGTCCACACTGCTGTGCATTATAACTATTTTGTGACATTACAGAGAATAGTTATAATGCTATTACACAAACAACAGCACGGTCTACAGGGGTGGAGGTGCGCCCACGTAGATCGTCGGGTGACTGTAGGACCGTGCCCCACAGGGCTAAGTTCAGCCGCCGCCCGATCGCGCTTTGCGGACACCATTCTCCGTGGGCTTGGGGTTCTCCCTCTCGCTCTGTCAAGTCCAAGATTAGTCCTGGTTTAGTCCTAGTTTAGTCTTGGTTTAGTCTTGGTTTAGTCCTGGTTTAGTCCTGGTTCATTCCTGGTTCAGTCCTGGTTTAATCCTAGTTTAGTCCTGTTTTAGTCCTGGTGCAGTTCTGGTTCAGTCCTGGTTTAGTCCTGGTTCATTCCTGGTTCAGTCCTGGTTTAGTCCTGGTTCAGACCTGTTTTAGTCCTGGTTCAGTCCTGATTGAGTCCTGGTTTAGTCCTGGTTTAGTCCCGATTGAGTCCTTGTTTAGTCCTGGTTTAGACTAGGACTCGTATTTATTTCATACAATCCTTGTGTTTTAGTGACATATTTAAAATATTTATACATTTTTTAAAAGTCAATATTTGTGTTGGCCATATTATAGACTCAATGAAGTGACATATTTCAGCCACTAGGGGGAGCAGTGCACCCCAACCCCGCAAACCCCGCCTATGAAGGGACCTTGACATCAACTGGTGAAACTGATGATTTAAGTTTATTTATAATGCCATCTTTTTTCATTTGATTGGGAGTGTGCATAGTGAACATTTGCTGTAGCCTACCTGATTTTATACTGTCTTAATTTAGAAATCAAGCCTTTTTCCCCCTAAAAGGTCTGACTAAAATAAGCCCCAATTCAAACTGAATCTGTGTCTGAACCCTTTGGAGCACGGACAAATGGCTGGGCTCTTTGTGAAGCTGAGACTCTGTGGTTTTGGCCTCTGTTTGATCTAATTATAAATGGGAACAAGCTCTGCAGAGGAAAATCAGATTTCAAATGGGTATAGCATGTGTCAGGAGGGATTGTCCAATAGACACTTGATTGAACATTTGTTGACAATTCCCATGTCAAAGCCAAAGCAGATCTCACTAAAAATGAGATTCAGGGACTTGTAAATAGGTGAAAAACTCCTATCCTTTCATCAGATGGTGGACAATAAGAAAAAAGACTCTTATCATGATTCATTTTCAGTGGTCAAATTCACTGCAATGGGTTTATAAACACTTTCTGCAACTCGTGGAAACCAGTGTGGAGTTTTGCCATGACAGTAAAGCTAACAACAACCAGCATGCTAACACGCACTTCCTGGTTATTGAACAATAAAATGTTTTCTGATTAAATACAGACAGCTTGCAGCAGACCTATACTACTAGGACAAGACAAACTTTGCTTAAATAGGTTTCACGAACAAATCAGGTAAAGGTGCACTGCACAACTTTTCAAAGGAACACGGTAACATTATGTTTGGTCAAAATAATTGATGCCATTAATCATTTTTGAGACCTCCTTTATCATGTGAATAAATATCGTGAAAAATATTGAGCTCAAAATTGACCTTTGACCCTTATTTGGCAGTTCCTGTACTCTGCCTTTGTATCATGTGCCAAAAATGAGGAGTAGTGCAAAGACAAAAGGCAATAGCAGTGTTTTGTTTGTGGTTTAGTTAATAAATATATTTTATTTTAAAATCCAAACTCTCGCCTCCTTCTTTTTGTTGCGGCCTTGGCACAGAGTCTTAACACATTAAATAAATAAAGCTTTTTATTTTCAATTGTATTCAATTGTATTGTATTAATAATTGTATTCAATTATACTTAAATGATCTTTAATGTGAAAATATTTGGTGTATTTATTCATGCTGCACATACTATACTGCAAAATTGTGTCCAACTGTTTAACAGTGTAAGTGTCGCCGCATGATCCTGATCAGCACTAAATAAGAAATCCAAACATCTTCTATATCATTTCAAACAAACACCATGATGACTCGACCTTGGTGAGGTGTTCTTATAACGGATGAAAGTCTGGGCAAAATCAAGCACATAATGATAGATAATATCAGTTAGTGCCTTTTGTCTTTGCACGACTCCTTATTTTTGGCACATGATACAAAGGCAGAGCACAGGAACTGCCAAATAAGGGTCAAGTGGTCAATTTTGAGCTCAGTATTTTTCGCATACAAATATTTTTTCAATAAAGCAACTAGTCTTACCTCTTAGTCTTATTATACTTTTGCCTGGACAAAACTGAAATTTTAAAGTAATTTTTTCAGTTTCACACTCTGGCGAGTTAAAGTCATTTACCTTTGTAGGGCAGCTTTACCTGGAATGTTCCATGGTATGACATTAAACATTTAGCATTTGTTAATTATGGGTGCTTCTGTCTGTTTGCGAAATAGGATTCATAACAACAGAGAAATTAAACTCTTACATTTTTTTGATCAAATACATTTTCACAACTCATCCAAACTGCTTCTTCAGTTCAGAACTGAATTGAATATCTTGGTCGCTATGGTCTTTCTATTGCTTAAAAATACAATAATTCCTTCTGTGAATAGAAGCGACTCTCCACAGATCTGAACTGTAATGTAGCGTAGTAACCTGTAACCTGCTTGTCTCCCTTATGATAGATCGGTTTAATCTATACTGTGAAAAATTTTAGACATCGCAATACATCTCCACTAGAAATGTTACGCAATGCAGCTTGAAGGTAAACACATCAGACTGCAGCCATCATGTACTTTTTCATAATGTTACTCCTATAGGCATGTAGTAGAAGACACAAAACATAAAAACAAAAATATAACAACACAATAAAAGGCCTTGCACAGACTGTTTTCTATCCTGAGCGTGATGTTATTCCGTGGACCTTGGTTGGCCCTCTTAAGCACTGCCCTTGTTGATCCTGGGTTTGCTTATTTAGAGCAGCTCTCTTATGCTAACTGCACAGGGCTCTTGACATGCTCCGGCGCTCATCTTCATCCCACATTTAGACACTTCCTCCTCCTACTCATCCTCTCCGAGCGCAGACACTGGCCTTATCTCGCGATGTCACCTGCCACTCATTCATATCAGAGCTGACCCGTGAGCCGCACCTGTCAGTTTGAAGTGCTGCCGCTCACTGTCGCAACAAGCACGCCGGATATTTATACAAGCATAAATAAATAAATCAGTTGTATGAAAATGTAAAGGGTCTAATGTTCAAGAGGTAATGTTCCAATGAATCTTCCACTGCACGTTATTAAACTTGTCTATCTCCCTGGAGACAAAGCAAGTGACTACCAGGCCAAGGTACGGGTCAGATCTGTAGAGAGGCGACCCCGCTCAAAGTAACAATGCATGTTTTTCAAGATGTTTAAAAGTTTAAAAACAACACAAATGCTTGTACCTAGGTATGTAACGATATCCAAATCTCTCTGTACGATATTATCACGATGTGTCTCAGTATGATATTTATTGCAATATTTTGGAGAGGGTGATATATTCATAGATAGGACACTTTTTTGCTTTTAAAATACCATGACAAAATTTTGGTGTGAATTATTACTGCCATAATCCCAAGAATTCAAGTAAAAACATATTAATTCATGTTGTCTGTGATGAAATAAATCATGGGATATGTAGTTCTCTATGTTTATTAGGTATTGTTGCTATAAAACAATGCATTTAAGCAAAGGATTTTGTAATTCAATATATTGTGACAGCCCACGGTATTATTGTGAGACTTTTGACGATACGATATCACAATATTTCAGTTATTGTTTCATCTCTACTTATAACTGAATAAATGTGAGCTTTGTTATGCTGTTGTTACCTCCTCAAAAACATGTTTTGTTTCATTCACACATGTTTGAGCAATCTTTTATTATTAGTCTGTCTGCATCTCCAAAGCTCAATGCTCTGTTCCTCTTTTGTTCAGTAGAGATTGGCAATTCCAGGGCTGAAATTGTCCAAATGATTCTAGTGAAGGTGTATGAAGTTTAGAACACAGTGTAGCACTTCCTGCATTACCACATGACATCACAAGGTGGAGCAGAGTGTTATCTGTTTAAGAGAAGAACTAAACCTAAATATGCAGGATTTGTTTTGTTATTATACATGTATGAATGAAAACACAACTCCTGGTATGTTTGTGATGAGGAAACAAGATAGATCAGAAAATTGCGTAATATGGGACCTTTAATGCCACACTTTGGAATGTTCCAGGTAAATCAATAATACTTCCATGGAGACGAGCATGTGGCAGATCCTTCCCCAGAAATGTTACATAGTGAACCTTTAAGTGTGCAGCAGACTGAGCATTACTTCTTCTGGTATAATCATTAGTTGCAATGTGCTTGCTTGAGGAGTTTGTTTTTTGGCACCTATTGTCACTTTGAGATAAATTGGACTAAAAATATAACTGCTGAGTTGAGCCCGTGTCAAGGTGGCCATCTCTGAGTGTCCTAACCAGCCTGCAGAAGGTGAAACAAACAGAAGCAAATGTGTACCAAAAATGAAAAGGTCAAGTAAAACACTGCTCTGTTTTGTGTTTTTGGAGGTCAACAACAGGTGAAACACAAAATCAAAGGTAAGATAAGTTAGAGTTTATCCAGGATGATACAGGAATGTGGCACTCATACTTCACAGCAAGAAGGTTCTGTTTTTGTGTTCGGGTTTCCGTCAGCCACTCCAGTTTCTCCTATCGACCCAAAACATGCACACTACAATCCTCCAGCAAAGATAGTCCTGATCATGTCTAGTAACCCATCATGTAGCTCCTGACAGTTTGCCCCAGTAGCACTGAAGAATGGGTCAAATGCAGAGGAATTATTTCTCTATGGGCACAATAAAGTGTACAGAAACTTTAACCTAATACCCTGTGGCCAGCTTGTCAGAGCCTGATCTCGTCAGATCTCAGAAGCTAAGCAGGGCCAGCGTTCTGTCAAAATAGGCTGCCTCGTCGAAATGAGCTCATGAAATGAGCTACTTTATGTTTTTCCATGTTCAGTTGTATAGATCCAATAAAGCAAACCTCCCCAGTTTTACAACATATTTCTTTGGATTAGAGACAGCAGGTTTAATGCTGTTTGCACACAGTGATCAGACTTTATACCTTAAGATGTGTAAAATTTCAACTCTTTTATATGAATCTGTGTAGTTCATTTGGAAGGTCGTATTATGCTCAGATAGGGCTCCGGCTAAAGGGAGCACATATCAACAGACCAATTTAGCCATCGAATAATGCTCCCACTGTACAGTCACCATTATTCACTCATTTATACAAATCTTGGTAGAGGTAGCTCATTTTGACAGGCCTACATCTTCTATCAAATAAGGCTCCCACTATATAAGAGAAAGAAATTACTGGAAACACTAAAATCTTTATTTTAAATAAATATCATAGGCTAGAGTGTCAATTATAATATAATGATATTTCCTTTCTAAACAAAGTTACAACATTTTCTACACATGAAAACAAAATAAAATAAGATGTAATGAAAATCATAACGATAAAATCAAATATTAATTCCAACCTATTCAATCATCTAACATAGGTATTCTACACGTACATGTCATTGTTTAAATGGTCAAAACATACCAATGGTCAAAACATACCTAAAACCAATACATTTCACTTCTGTTTTCATGAGCGGAGTCTGGACACAGGGCCTATTTCGATGGGAGACCACTAGGAAAACCAGTGAGAAAAAACAGTGTCCTTAGACAAGCCACATTGCCTAGCAGGGTCAGACTGGGAACAAAATCTGGCCCTGGCATTTTTCGGCTTAGAGGACCGGTGCTCAGAAACTGAGGACCGGGGGGGAAGTCCAAATGAATCTGCCCACCAGGCATTTTCCTGGTCTGGTAGTGCAGATTACCTGTCCAAGCTTGTTTTGCCTACTATGAAAATGCTGTGTGTGGTGGTTGGAGGGGCAGATAGGCAGCCTCCCTTCTATCACCTACCACAGGGACAACAGAATCTTACCACCACCAGTGTGCAGTGAATGAATAATGCACTGTAAAGTAGTTTGGGTGTCTTTAAATGTGCTATATTAATGCAGTAATTAAATAATAATACTTGGAGGGAGACTCATACAACTGTTTTGGCTTGGATTTGTACAATTGTTTTGAAGTGAGTTAACACCAGACTCCACAGTTTGCAAAAAAGTAGGAGGGAATGTTTTACCAGGAACTATCAAAGAAACACTATTGACCCCTCAATTTGAGAACCACCATTATAAGCCTATCTTCTCTGTGAATATCTCAGGGGTTATTACGCAATTCCGGTAATGATGACATTTTCGGGCTGTGTTTTTGAAAACAGACGACTCAAAATCTTTCAAAATCGCAGCCAATTTAGCAGCTGTTGTTTTTCTGGGCCTGTTCTTTCAGATTGCCGCAGGTTGTTGGCCCCTACGCTTCCTGTTTTCCACGTCGCATCTCTTTGCATCAATCTACCGTTGTAACAAAACTCTGTAATTTTCAGTGGTGAAGTTACCCATTGGTCCAGTCATTTCCGAAAGTGGTTTTCCTCTGGGTGGCTCTGACAGCTCCTAAATCCTCCGCCCCCAGAAAACAGAGAGGAGCTGTAATCTCCACTGCAGGCATTGTGCCGTGAACGGGGTTTTAATTCAACTCGTAGCTTCAAATGTTTTTTTATTACTCTTTTGTTCAAATACTTGATCCTGAAATGAGACCATGACCGATATGAGAGTAGTGGAAAGGATAAGTTATAGTGAAATATAATACTGCACCAGTGGTTTGTATGGTGATTTGTGTATTAATTTTGGGTTTAGACCGGATGCCCTTCCCTTCCAGTTTACCCAGGTTTAAATAACAACTGTCTAAGATTATTCCTTATATTAAAACAAACAAACAAACAAACAAAAAAACACTACTACTTTTCTACCTCGACGAAGCACTCGAAACACTTTACAAGAGTGTATACAGACAGTGGGGTACAAGGCTGGTTAAGTGACTTGCCCAAGGACACAACAGCAGTATTCACCTGGGGGAAGTAGGACTGAACCACCAACTCATGTCAGTGGATGTGATCACTATACCAACTTTGAGAATCATACTTCTACTATTACTATTACTGCTACTCTCCATTAATATTGCATAGCTTCCATGTAGTCTATATGTAGATATATTGATGTACAACATTTTAAAAAAATATGTATGTACCATAAATTCTGGACTATAAGCCGCTACTTTTTTCTCACACTTTGAACAGTCGGCTAATAAAACGATGCGGTGAATATATAGACAAATTCTTTGTTTGGCACATTGTCCATTCATATATACGGTCTATGCTTTGGCAACACAGTGGATATGTGCAGCCTGAGTGCAGGGTTAACATTAAGTTGCTACACTAGCTAGCGATATTCTTAGCGCACTCAATTAGTTTACCGCCATGTGATCAAATAAATTATGATGCTAAATGAACATTAGTGAGGGGGTACGTCTTACCCGTATGTGTAAATGATGAGAAGAAACGTCTCAAACTTCAGTAACTGAGCATCCACTCATACCTAATTGATAGAACTAACCCCATCCCCGAGAGAGTCTGAAATCTACTGAAATCCTCCAAGACACTGACATGATCCAGACAGAACAGTGGCTCTTTCTGCAGGAGACACGCGCAGTAGAGAGCGGGGAGAGACAGGGTGATGCGCTGAGGACGACACTGGTTTGATTGTGTTTTGAACTGTTATTTTGTGCTTCATATACACAGCCTCCTCATGGAAAACAGACGAAGAAATGTGACTGTTGAAGAAAGAAACAGAGCTGCTGCACGTGAGCTCGGCATCAGTGAGTCGATGGTGAGATTTTGGCAACGGCAGCGTGACGAACTGACTCAATGCATAAAGACGACAAAAGCTTTCAGAGGCGATTAAAGCAGACGGCCCGAACTTGAAAATGTTCTTGAAGCCTAGACGCCTGCAGCTTATACTCAGGTGTGGCCTATATATGTACAATTTTAATATTCTGTTAAAATTTTGTTGATGCATCTTATATTCAGGTGCGCTCTGGAAATTACAGAATATGTATGTATGTATAATATGCACACCGAGGTCAATATAAAATTTCTAACTACCTCTGCTATCAATACCTTTTCCTCTAGTAATATTACCACTACTCTTACTACTACTTTCTAAAACAGTGACTGCACACAAGGTGTTAAAACCCCCAGACTCACTGATCTTCATCTACAATTTTCAAGAGTCCTAAAAATAGTTCATGTAGTTACTGCTCACCTGTGGGACCTGGAGGTGAGAGATTGAAAACGTAACAGCACCAGCGTGATCCACTTTAATGTCCAATCTTCACCTGTGACACAAACACACTATATTACTCCCTCTTATTCTCGTACTTCCTGCGTGTGGACTGTACAGTGGGATCACATTTTGTTTTGTTGTTTTGTGGGAGCAGCAGAAGATAATACCACGCTGAACCCGGTGAACCTGTTACATTTTCCGCTTCGGTGTCAGACTGCAGTACTTGTTTTTAAAGGGCTTGTATTACTCTGTTTTCTGATCTATGTTATAATGTTTCCTCATCACAAACATATCCGGGGTTGTGTTTCATTCGCACATGTTAAACACACAAATCCTGTTCTTCTCTCAAACAGAAAACACTCTGTACCACCTTGTGATGTCAATACAGAAAGGGTTCCACTGTGTTTTTAATCTCCATACACCTTCACTAAAATCATTTGGATAATTTAATTAAATTGGTAAAAGGTAAAAGGTTAACTTGAAAACTGCCAGTTCCAGCTCTCACACATGAATACTGTTGTTGTGTCCTTGGACAAGACACTTAAACCCCTACGCCTATGTGTGTGAATGGGATGTAAAATACTCTCTAGAACGTAGAAAAGCACAATATATTTGTAACCATTTTTAACTTCTTGGGTTCTTTTTAAAGACAATACAGTAAAGTGTATTTACCTTGTTGACATGTTTCGGCTGCTGCTGCAAACCATCTTCAGATCTGTCCATGGTGTTGGTGGTGACGTGTCGTATATCAGCTGTTGTTACTTTCTGTAGGCGTGGTCAGCCTGATGGACCTGGCAGGTCACTCAGACTGACCACGCCTCCCGTCGCCCGGTGTTCTCTGGAGGAGGGTGTCCCAGGGGTCATCACGGTTAATGCTGTCTGTTCCTCGTTTCCTGATTTCAATGGCCTCCCTGATCCAGTGTTTAAACTTGTTGTTTTCGATCCAATGACCCGAGCCCTGTCCCAGTCCATAATGTGGTTATTTCTTTTACAGTGGTCTGATATGGTGGATTTTAGGTTTTCTTGTTCTGCTTTGTGGACACTGAAATCAGGAAACAAGGCACGGACAGCATTAACTGTGATGACAGAGTGTTCCTCCTTTCACACACCTGGGACACCCTACTCCAGGGAACACTGGGTGAGGCATGGGCAGTCTGAATGACCTGCCAGGTCTATCAGGCCTACAGGAAGTAACAACAGCTGATATAGGACACCAACATCAGTGACAGTTCAGAAAATGGCTTGCAGCTAGCAGCCAAAACATGTCAACAATGTAAATACACTTCACTATATTGAGGCCAAGAAGTTAAAGTACATAAGAAGACAAAATGAGTATATATTTGTGACCATTTTATCTTTTACTGTAGTGCAACTTTAAAGGTTTCTGGTAGAGGGTCCGTCACCTGCTTGTTTCTATGGATATGTCATTGCTCTGTCTGGAATGTTCCACAGTATGACATTAACCAGCTCTGCCTTACATATTCCAATACAGGTTGTTTTATAGCTCAAAAATACCTAGAAAAACAGCCAGATTGCCTCTCCACAGATCTGACCATACTGTGAAAAATCCCAGACAAAGCATCTCATTTGACGGACCCTCCACCAGAAAAGTTACACAGTGCACCTTTAACCATTATATATTGTAATGTTTTGTAATACTGCGCGGCCCTAATTGCATGTGATATATTTCTGTTTGTCAAACCTGTGATTAGTTGCCATTTATAGTACCACCATTCCTTTAATTGAGTCTATTTTGGTCACTCTACCTCCCCTGACAGATTCTGTGTCTTTGTTTGGCTCAGATAAACGCTTGACTTCTTCTCCCAAGATAAAAGTGTGAAAACTGCACGCCCAAAACAGCATCCGTGGGAGTCTTCGTAGTGTCTTCATTTGTGATTAGCTGAATAAATCTTCATCGACAAAGTGATTTATATGTAAATGTTGTGCACAGAGAATCAGAGGTGTGTAATTTTGAAGGCTCGTTATCATAATGCTGTGTTGACTCATTTTGTGAATATGAATAACTGGTTTAATGTGTTAAGCCCTGCTCCAGATGTTACTCCAGTGCACATCTCAGCAGTTTAGTGTCAGCCATTAACATACTGTAGAGTGTATCAATGGGCAGAGTATATATAGCAACTGCATTAAGGTAATCCATAGATAATTATTCTTCTTTCCTCTTTTATAGCATAAAAATGTAATTGAATAAATATGAATACGTGAGTTTAAATATCCTACATCATTCAAAATTGACTCTTGTGAGCTTTTAGCTATGTGATACTGCTGTCGCCACCTCAAAAATATATCTGGAGGTGTGCTTTGTTTCATTCACACATGTTTGGGTATCCTTTTATTATTAGTCTGTCTACATCTCCAAAGTTCAAAATGCTCTGTTCCATCTTGTGATGTCATGAAGTTGTAGATTTCAAGTTAACAGCTCCTTTTACCTTTAGTTCAGTAGAAATTGGCTGGTCTGAAATCATCAAAGTTATTCTAATGAAGGTGTATGGAGTTTAAAAACACAGTGAAGTGCTTCCTGTACCACCACATGACATCACAAGGTAGAACAGAGTGTTTTCCATTTGAATGAAGAACTAAGTCTAAATCTGTTATGTGTTAATCATGTGTGAATGAAACAAAACACAACCCCAGGTATATTTTTGATGAGGAAAAAACATTCTAACATAGATCAGAAAATAGCATGATATGGATCCTTTAGAGATCCTTGAAGGTGTCATTGCTTCTGGAATTGTACTTTATTCATTGTATTTATTTGACTTCCATTAGCTCAGCTTCCACACGGCTATTCTTCCTGGAGTCATCGACCTATGGTGCATGTTTTTTGGGTTGATGAGGGAAACCGATATCCTGATTTATCAGCCGGTTTCACTTCATAGAAACCGTCTGACCTCGCAGCATTAGAATTAGTTCGCTCAATGGTAGGCGGGTACTTTTTTTCATTTAACCAATCGCTGCTATTTGGTTGTGATGTATGTAATGCACCGCAAACAGGGCTAACTGGTATATTAAGCTTTTCCCAAATCCCGTAGGAAGAAGAGCAATAATATCTTAAAATCCTCAATCTTGGGAATCGTTGCCAACACAGAATATATGGCTCTTCGCTGATTGACTTGTGCCCGAACTCGTACTTCCCAGATTTTTGTGAACCTTCTAGTGTATTTCAATTCCTGACCTAGTCACTGGAGAGAAATGAAATCGAGTGAAGGCAACAGGTGATGCCAGCCTAGCTAGGAAACCGAAGTGCCCGGAGGAAACTCACCCATACACAGAGAGAACATGCAAACTCCACACAGAAAGGCCTGCACAACATGGAGATTAAACCCAGAACCTTCTTGCTGTGAAGCATGAGTGCCAGCCACTCAGCCATGTGGAATGTTAAATATTATGGCATTAATATTGTAGCACTTTGTTCAACCTCGTTATTGTAAAGTGCATTATAAATAAAGCTGCAATTGCATCTCTTTGTTTCCATGGAGACAGGCAATTAACATCTCAGAGCCAAGTTACTGGTCAGATCTGTGGAGAAGTGACAGATCTTAGTTAAGCCATTAAAAATACCTGTAATATAATAAAAGTGTGTGTGTATGTGTGTGTGTGTGTGTTTAATAGCACACTACAAAACCACCAGAAAAGTTACTCAGCTTCCATTTGAAGTTAACATACGTTTGTTTAATCTTTTTGTTCCAGGTAAAGAAATATCCCCGTTAACCTTTTCTGTCGCTTTGTAATAACAGCTCTTTGACGCTGAGACATTTTGAGAACCAAAAGAGGAACACCATGTCCAGTTCAGTGAAGCATCTCTCTCCCCATCTCTCTTTCTTTCTCCTTTTCTATCATTCTCTCAGTCTCTCTCTCTCTCTCTCTCTGTCCCTCTCCATCTCTCTCTTTTTGATAACATGATGTGCCTTCACCTGAAACTGGACACGGGCGTGTTGCTGTTACCCACGTCCCAACAGTCTCTCCCCTGAGCTCTGAAAGGTCACACAACACAGTCATAACAAAGAGGAGAGAGGGGTGAGGAGGAGGGAGAGAAGGAAGAACGAGGGAAGGACAGAGAGAGGGAGAGAAAGGGAGAAGCATTATAGGAAAAGAAGACAACAGAAGAGTAGAGACGGGAGGGAGAGAGTTCGAGCCGAGGGATGGGAGACAAGGTAGAAAAAAGAGAGATGGAGAGAAAGGGGGAGACTAAGGTGGAGAGAGAAGGAGGGAAGAAGAAAGATGTAAACAAACGGGGAGATAAAGTAGAAAAAAATGAGGAGAAAAGGAGAAGCCAAGCCAAAGAGAAAGCAAGAGGGAAAAGAAAATGGTGAGAGCGTAAAGACAGAGGACGAAAGAGGAAAAGGAGAAAGCAGAGAGTGAAAGAAAGAGAGAGGAGAGAAGAGAGAGGTAGGTGGTGGGATGGAGGATGAATAATGCTGCTGGACATATTAAATATAATACAGTAGGATGAGTACAGCCCTGTAGCTCCAGACTTTAATGACTTTACCAAACAAAAACAACCAGGTCTAATTGTACCTGCTCCTGTCCGTGCAGAAAACAGGAGCACATAATACAAAATTATTCAGGTTTGTAAGAATGTTTGTAGACTTACTATAAATTAAATAATTTATAATAAGTTTAAATAGATCCAAGTCTTATAATGTAACTGTACTGAAATGTGTATTTTTAATGCGTGTTCATCTGTCCAGGGACTCCACATTGAAAGTAGAAGTCCCTACATAGAATAAACTAAATCCAAATCTGAGGCTGGGTGGGTGGAGAATCCTGGCTTCAAGTGGTGGACATCAACTATCTCGGGGTCTTGTTCATGAGTGAGGGGAGGATGGAGAGTGAGATTGATGGGCAGATCGGTGCAGCATCGGCAGTGATGCGGTCGCTGTATCGAACCTTTGTGGTGAAGAGGGAGCTGAGCTGAAAAGCAAAGCTCTCAATTTACCGGTCAGTCTACCCTCACTTATGGTCATGAGCTTTGGGTAATGACCAAAAGGACAAGATCGTGGATACAAGAGGTCGAAATGAGTTTCCTCCACAGGGTTGCTGGGTGCTTCCTTAGAGAGAGAGTGAGAAGCCCAGTCACACGGGAGGAGCTCGGAGCAGAACTGCTGTTCCTCCACATCGAGAGGAGCCAGCTGAGATGGCTCAGGCATCTGTTCCGGATGCCTCCTGGGTGCCTCCCTTGGGAGGTGTTCTGGGCATGTCCCACTGGGAGGAGGCCCCGGAGAAGACCCAAGACACGCTGGAGGGACTATGTCTCTCGATTGACCTGGGAACGCCTCCGGGTCCCCCTGGAGGAGTTGGAGGAAGTGTCTGGGGTGAAAGAAGTCTAGGAGCCCTGCTAATACTGCTGTCCCTGAGACCCGGCCCTGGATAAGCAGAAGAAAATGGATGGATTGATAGTTAGTACCATTATACTGTATGTGTAATTGGACATAGTACTAACATACTAACCTGCTAGAAGCTGCGCTCCTATAGAGAAGTGTGCATGAGAAGTATTTTTTATAACATTCATATGAAAAGAATACGCAAACACTAGATTCCAGAGAGCATATGAGGAAAACGGTTTTAAATGCAATCCTTGAATTACAATGGAGAACTGAATGCAATTATTTAAACTCGTCAAATGAAATCCAAATATTGAAAAGCTGCTGCAGTTTCACTTCAACTTACAATTTAGCCATTAAAAATGAAACGCTAACCTAAAATTAGCCACACAATATTGTCATTTAAACATTTCAAAAAGCTGGTGTCTGAATGTTCTTGAATGTGACAAATGCACTGCTGTTCTTTGATATGGAGATTGAACATGGGCCCATAAAAAGAGGGAGGGAAGCAACAGCCGAAATGAAACAAAGTGATCCACAAGTGACAGAATGTGTGAGTCAGGCCTTACTCATCCAGCAAGCTTTGTCCATGTCCAAATGAGTGAGTGAGGGAGAGAGGAGAAAGAATAGAGTGGAGAGGGGACAGAGGGGGGAGAGAGGAGAGAATATAGGATGGGGACAATTGAGGGGACAGAGGAGAAAACAGAGAGGGGGTGGGTTCGGGACACATCAGAGGGACCCACACTGCTGCTGTCTGACAATTCAAAGGACCTTGATGTCAATGTCAGTGCAATTAGCAGCACTGGTAACAAATGTGCAAAGTTGGGGTTGCCCCCCAAAAAAAAAGCAATAACTAGAAAAATTTGGACAAGGACCCTTAAGAATAAAACTGCATTTGACATTTCCTCAAGGGTCTCCTCAGAACAAGGACAATAGGATTTTTAAAAAAAACTTATACAAGTATTGATCCTTTTCCTTTGTAATGAAGCAGAACTGGTATCCTTTTCCTATGCACATCACAGTTTAACAGTTTAATTTAAAATGCACTATTGTGAAGGGTATAACTTTTCATTGAGCAAGTTTATTAAATGACTAACATAGCTAACATTTATTTCCCATTTAAAGTTAATACTAATCTAAATCAAAGGTTCCAGTATTATTAAATGTACATATTTCCCCTCACATTATATAGAGTAATTTCACATCTCATGATTTGCATAAACAAACTTATTTATTGAGTCAGAAACTGCAGGATTACAAGCCATGCATTTAATTTAAAATCAATTTACAAATCAAAATTTGACCATTTGCCAAATTACTTTTCAAATACCTTAATGTATTTTAGATACATTTGAAAACAAAAACGACCCAATAGACATTTATAGTAAAAGAATGAAAAACTGTAGACCCAACACAAGGTTTGGAGAACAGGTGTAGGTTCACTTCCAGGTCGATGTGTGGGATTTTGCGAGGGGAGAGAAAAAAAATGAAACAAAAAGGAATAGAGACAGAAAGGGAGAAGCACAGAAAAAGGACAACTCAAGAGATGGGTGGCAAAGGGAGAGAGACTGGGATGATGGAAATAGACAAGCATTATAGAAAAAGGACAGCAGAAGAGATGTGAAGGAGGGAGAAAAGACAGGAGGAAGAGAAATTAAAGGATGAAAGTGGGAAGAGAAAAGAGCCTGAGGAGAGAAAAAAGCATAAGGGGAAAGAGGGAGAAAACAGGAAGAGAGGAGGTAGAGTAGAGAGTCAGGGCAGAGAAACAAAGTAATGACCAAATACTGTAGTTTATCCCTTAACAGGAGCAATGGCTGGCTTCTCCAGAGGCTTGATGGAGAACAGGTCTCGGAGGTTCACTTCAGGGTCGACGTAATGTGGGATTTTGCGTTCGTTGAAGAGTCCGGAGAGGTTCGTCTCCACTTTGGTCTTTCTGGTGATCCTCATCTTCAGGTTGAACAAGTTTTCCAGGTTTTCTTCCACCAGCGGCAGGCGGTGGCCATCCAGACGCTTCTGCCATGACTTCTTAGAGCGACGGCGCCTCTGTTGGTGACATGTTATATTACACACAAGCAGGTTTTTCATTGATTCTTTTGAGTGGTCACACTGGATGTCAAACACCACAGCCTTATCAAGATTGAGTGAATGATGATTTTCACACCGAGTAAGAAACATAACATTCAAAAGATGATATGCCAATTTCTGATCTATGTCATGGTTCCTCATTACAGATATATCTGGAGTTGCATTTTGTTTCATTTACACACATTTAATACACAAACCCTGGATATTTAGGCTGAGTTCTTCTCTCAAAACACTCATCCCCCCCTGATGTCATGTGGTACTACAGGTGCTCCACTAAACTCCATACACCTTCAATAGAATAATTTCAGCCCTGGAATTGACAATCTGCTCAACTAGGCAAGGCAAGACAGACAATAAATTAAACTCACTACATGCCATCACAAGGTGGGACAACATTTTCAGTTTTGGAGATTTAGACAGATTAATAATGGATGACTCAAAAAAGTGACAACTTTTTAATAAGGTAACATAACATGGCTTAAAGCTCAAAAGTCAGGTTCGCTTAATATTAGGACCTTTAATGAGTAGTAATTGTCCCATATTGAGGCGACCCAACAAGTTGATGATGCTTTAAGTGCATTATGTAACTTTTCTATTTGAGCGTCTGTTACCATGGAGGTTTGCCTGGAATGTTGTAAAATATGGCAATTTGCTAAAAACTCCCTTGGAAAACGTTTTTGTGAGTGAGCTCCTTCACCTTTAAAGCTACCACCACAGTATGAAATTACCTTAAGAGACACGCTGTTTGGGTCATGACGCAGCATATGTCTGTTCATGCTTTCCTACAAACAAGAACAGAAGACAATCAAGTTAACCAATACTGCACAAACTATAACAAAGCCTCCTCTGGATTTACTCACCCGCATGGCGAAGGTGCGAGTGCATTCTGGAAAACTGCACTTGTATTTGTTGAGTTGGAGGTGCACTTTACGGATGTGGTGCTGCAGGTTAAAGGTGGTGGAGAAGTAAACCTTACAGTCTGGACGAGGACACACCAGGACGGGCTTATGAGAGGCATGGAGGCGCTTGTGTCTGCGGAGGGCGTCGGAATTCTTAAACTCCTTCTTGCACTGTTTACAAGGGAAGGTGGCTGCAAGGAATTAAACGGGACAACAATTTATATTTTAGGTTTTGGATCAGTTTGGGAGCATAAAAATTAATCACAAAATGGACTCCAAGAACAAAAGTACATTTCTTAAATCGTATTATTCACATTGCCCCAGATATTTACACACAGAGGCCTCACGTGAGCAACTTTATAAAAATGTATTGGGACTAGACATATTGGGTCAGAATTTGCACTTTATCTTATGTGCCTTAAAGTTCCTGCGATATTTTAGAGACAAACCAGCTGCCTAAAAACAGATTTTAAAATGTGAGTGCGAAGATGGTACTGCACAAAATGTGACTACACTATTCTTATAGGTTGTAGTAAAACATGTTAAGTGTGAGACCAGGCAAGTTATTCAGGAAAAGCAGGTGTAGGATTCAGTCACCATTTACCTGGATGTTTCACTGCAATGTGTTTCTGGAGCCGTCCCCAGGTGTGTTCAAGAACCTTACAGTCTGCATGAGGACAGCGGTAACCTGCAAGAAAAAACTAATTTAACTTGAGATTTATCAACAAATCTTTCACAATATCTATAGATTCAACTTGTAAAATATGGCTTAATTGATCCATGTGTTCAATATGGTTTTAATCATTGGGCCTACAATCAAATTCAGCCTAGTAAGATATTTAAGGTATTTTAGACAAAACATCTGTAGTTGAACATTCATGATGTTTAATGCCATACTGGAATAAAATATTACCATGGAGATAAGCAGGTGACAACCTGCTTAAATACATAGCACACCTTTAAATGCTGTATTTCACTTCAACACACAATCTATAAATCTAACTAGCCATTATTTACATCTATCCCATTTCAGTCCATTGTACAGACAAATATTCCCTGGACGCCATGTTGAAAATGATCTCCACCCACCTGCGTGCTTCTTCTCGTGGGCTTTCCGAGCGACGTGGGAGTCGAAAGTGGCAGCGCAGTCGTCCTTTGAACAACTAAGACACATGAGACAAGAGACAATACTTAAAAATATCTGAGCTCGTCTCTGGGGCATACACCTACTCAAGTCTAACCAAAGACTGCATTGTACACTGTATTCAAGTTTAATAGTTATTGGAGATTTATACAATGTTGGGGTGACCAGCTTTTCAAGTCTCAAAACTGGGACATACCTGGGCTGGGATGGTTTGTATAAATAAATTGTGAAAAGACATTGTCCATTCTCGACTCACTTGTGGGCCAGTTATTCAAAGTTTGTCATGGAAGGTATTGCAGATTTATCCAATGTTAGTGATCAGCTTTACAAAATTCAAAACTGGAATACACTCTGGTTGGGATGGTTATTATAGATATTTAAGAATTGTGAATAAAGTGTGTAACATTGTGCATTCTTTGAGAAAATTCTATTAGGGCATTTTTTTGCCTTATGGTCATTTTCAAGCTTTTTCTGTATTTTAGTTAAACAAGGGACAATACTCCGCTATTTATTGTTGGCTTAAACTGGTCAAAAATAGGGACATTTCTTGTAAAAATACTGGGACAAATCACAGGTTTGGGTTAAATCTGCTTGGACAGGGGACATCGCAAAACTGTCCAATATAGTAAACCAAAACTACTTACCAAAACTTGGGCGCCATGTTGTGAGTTTTTAAATGCTGTTTAAACAACCGCCGTTTCTTGAAGGTCAGAGGACATTTGGGTTGGGTGCACTAGACGAAATAGATAAAGTATTACAAGCCTAGCACTAAAATTACAAGTCATAATTGTTGCCCTCTGGCGTCATCTTGTGGACAGTAACTCAAACTGCAGGTGTACCTTGAAGTATTTATTTTTGTCTCCGTGAGTGAAGCGGATGTGTCTTTTCAGCTTCCCAGTGTTGAAGAAACTTTTGGGACAGTTTGCAAATTTGCATCTGGAAGACACCAAACAAATAACCAGGTGATGTAGAAAATTATTTGATTAAATGATTAAGAGTAAGTTTATGGAGCAAAAAAATCTCAGATCTTTTGCTACAATTGAATACCATAATTTATGTAACACAATACTGACTTTGGATTTATTGTACCCTTACTGCTTGGGAAATATTGGCCCACCTCACATGACAGATGCACTCACCATTCTTCCAGTCAGTGTTGTGAAGAAGAAAAAAAAGATTAGTTATCAAAATACTTTTAGGAAGGCAGAGTCTGAGATGTACATTTTTTTCCTCAAACTTAAAGGATCATTGTTTAACTCTTGTGGTTAAGGGTCCATCAAAAGCTTTTCTCCACAGAGATGCTATTGCTTTGTCTGGAATGTTCCACAGTATGGTATTAAACCTTTTTATCTTTATGGAGACCACACAGATTTTCTAGATATTTTTGAGCTATAAAACCACCTGTAATTGAATAAATGTTAGGTGATAATGTCACACTGTGGAACATTCCAAACAAAGCGATAACATTCTCTATGAAGAAAAGTTTGACAGACTGTCATCAGAAAGGTTACACAATGCACTTCTAAAGTAAGCTAATCAGAAATCAATTTTTATATGCTTTTTATATTTATTCACATTTTTTAGGCCTAATCAGTCCAAATAATATTGCTAATACTGCCCCCGGTTTGAGAAATGGCGCCAATAATCAGGAACCAAATGTGGGAAACTTTAGTTGGTTACGCACTTGAATTGTTTGACTCCTTTGTGTTGGAGCATGTGGCGGCTCAAGTGAGTTTTCCTCTTGAAACGACGTCCACAATCTGCCGCTGCGCACTGGTACAGACGCTATGAAAACACAAACTTTTATCATACGTCAAACTTCATAACAGTTCAATTCATTTTTCGTGGTCTTTAAGTTTACCTGTCCGGTGTGAACGGTCTGGTGCTCCTCGAGTCTCCACTGGCGCGTAAACGTGGCCCCACAATCGGCGTGCGTGCAGTTGAAAAGCTGCAGATTCGGTGGTCCCGAGGCCGGCTTGGCGCTGCCAATACCGTTCATTTTCTCTCAGTTATTGCTTTGCTTACCGAACGTGTTTAGTGTCAGTATTAGTTGGGAAGCCGCCCCGTTTCTCAGCCGGTTTTAAAGACTTTTTGGAGGCACGTAATTGGGTAATTGGCGGCTGCTGGTGCGTCTGTTTCTGTTCTGAGCAGGTGTGCAATTACTATCAAGCTAGTCATGAGTGCCGCCTTCTGGATATTTGTGTTTTACTCCAACATGTTTTATTTTTATTTTTTAATTAATGGACATCAGTTAAAAAGACATATAACTGAAGAAATCAATACATACAAAGATTTATTTATTTTTTTTACTTTTTTTTTTCTTCCTCCTTGTGGTGACTTGTTGATCCGTTGCTGATTGTGATTTCTCATTTTCCCCAGCAGGTGGCAGACTGACCCCAACATACTGAAAAACATTTTGATTGCGATTCATCATGGAAAGGTAAGAATATGTTGAAATATTTGACCAAAACTCATTTACTTTATAATTGTTTGCATGATTTTAAGACTAAACAAAACTAAACGCTATGACCTATTATTATTTATACTGCTAATATTTTACTGATATCTGACAACCATTCATTTAAACAGTACACTTACTTCCATTTGAGCCCTGTTCAGTCCTGATGTAATTGGTATAGTCCTGGTTCAGTTCAGGATTCAGTCCTAGTTTATTCTCAATTTTGACATGGTTTATTATGTAATTATATAAAATTCACTTTATTCAAGACTAGTATATTTACTATGTATAACTATCTAAGTATTAATGTTGATGTACAGTTTGATCAGATTTTCATTCCTAAATTGCTTCAAGACATTTCGGACTGGTGTTTCTGAAGTCAAAGAGCCCTAAAAACACTTTTTAAATCTATGTTATAACTTTTCCTTATCAGAAGCATACCTGGAGTTATGTTTTGTTTCATTCACACGTGTTTTAGTAACCCATTATTTTAATCTAGTTTGGTCTGTTTACATCTCTAAAGCTCAAAACCCTCTTTTCCACCTAGTGATGTCTTGTAGTGGTAGTTCTCAAGTTAACAGCTGCCTTTTACCTTCAGAAGATATTGACTATTGGAGGGTTGAAATCATCCAAACGATCCTAGTGAAGGTGTATAGAGTTTAAAACAGTGGAGTGGTTCGCATGTTCAAAATGTGTGAATAAAACAAAACACAACTCCCAGGTATGTTTGTGATGAGGAAACAACATTATAAAAAGTAAATAGTGCAATATGGACCTTTTAACAATGGTGACATCAACTTTTTGGCATTTCTCCTGCAGTATTCTTTGGAGCTTTTATCCCTTTAAGCATTTTATAGTTGACGTCACTCCACAGATCAGCCTTGCCAAGTTTTGCATTAGTGAATTAATGTTTCCTTCACATCCTGATTGAAAATTCTAGCACATTTCGAACATTACCGTCTGTAGTTTCCCCTGACACTGCATTTCTCCAACTATTCTCCATGCATCCTCCCCCCCCCCTCCGGTTAGTCTCAAAGGGGGTCAGATTAAATATTTAAAAGCATTTGTCAGTGCGTCCATTAGCGAAATATGCAGCAGAAACGCTAGCATCAGGAAAACCACACACCTGCCCCCCACCAGCTCTCACCCTTTCACCCCATTGCCCAGAGCTCTGCCTTTGTCCAGGGACCAAGACAGGTTGACCCCCATCTGCGCGAGGATTATGGAGACGTGCAGAGAGAGGCTGAGGTGGAAATATTGCATCAGGAGGAAGGGTATTGATCATCACTGCAATTAGTGGCTCTTACACGGTGAAGTCAAGTGGTGTGAATGATTGACAGGTTTATGGGGAGGGTAGAAAGCTGGAGATGTGGCTGAAGAAGAAGAAGAAAGTGCTTTTACTGTCTGTGCATTGACAAACTGCAGTATTACACATACAGTGATAAAATGTCATTCATAAAGGTGCATTATGTAACTTTTCTGGTGGGCGAGTCCACTAACTGCTTGTCTCCATGGAGATGTTATTACTTTGCCTGGAATGTAAATGGCATGGTCTTTATTTTTTCAACATATGTTTTTATTGCTGAAAATACCTTGAAATAAGGGATTCTTACTGTGACGAGGCTCGCTTCTGCACAGATATGACCTTTAATTTGGCCTGGTTGTCAGTAGGGACAGGACAAGTTCTCTTTGCCACAAGATTGTAGCCAGGCTGGGCTGGTGCCACCTAGTGCCTACGCTCAATTTCATTTCTCTCCAGTGACTAGGTCAGGGATCGGAATACACTAGACTAGGCGGCTCGCAAAAACCCTGGAAGTGCAAGTTCGGGCACCAGCCAATCAGCGAAGAGCCATATATTCTGTGTTGTCAACAATTCCCGAGATTGAGGATTTAAAACTGAAATAAAGAGAATGTTTGGCAAATTTTATCAAGGGGAAAGACGTTATTGCTGTTCTTCCTATGGGATTTGGGAAAAGCTTAATATCCCAGTTAGGTCTGTTAGCGGCGCATTACATACAGCTCACCAAATAGCAGAGATTGGTTAAATGAAAAAAGTACCCACCTACCGTCGAGCAAACGAATTCTAACACTGCAAGGTCCGACAGTTTCCATGAAGTGAAACCGGCTGATGAACAAGATTGTGCACACATGAGAAAAATTATCTTGTGAGATTATTTTTAAAATTTTTTTTTTTTTAAGTCTACATTTAGATTTGACAAAAAAGACTTAAAGGCTGGTCATTTAAATCTCTTACGAAGTTGTGGTTTCAAAAAGTAGGTGTGCAATTTTAAAAAAAAAAGTTAAAATACAAAAATGTTGTACCAAAACTGCAAATGGGATCACACATTTTAAAAACGATAGATTATGTGAAAATCAAATTTTGTCTCGATCTCGTCGACCTAATCTCGCGTCTGGTCTTATTTGGTCAAAATTGTGTCTCGTCCCATCCCTAATAGTCAGATACGTATAATGCCATACTATGGGACATTACAGGCAAAGCAAAAACATCTCCAAGCAGTACAAGCACATGTCGAACCCTCCACCAGAAACATTGTGCACCTTTAACAGTGTAATAAATGTTCAGCTGTATTTAGATCACATTAAAACGCAAATCATATCTGCCAGTAAAATGGTTATCAGCTTTATCAAATCACTTACTTCATCAGTAGGGATGTAATGATATCCAGATCTCTTGGTACAGTATATTTTTGATATTTTGTGAAAGTTAACAAAACTTAATATGCTACTTTTTTAGACTTTGGGTCTGTCATCATCCAAAGAGCTAACATTTAAAAGTGCTTAATAAGTTATTTCCTCATGTAGTCTGCACTTAAACTGAGCAGAGCATTATGGTCTATGTAGTTTTTTTGTTTTTTTTTTTTACTATTGCTGCACCACAACAATGAATTTAAGGGAGAGAAGAGACTTATTGCGATGATCCATATTATTGTGAGACTTTTGACGTTACGATATTACGATATTTCCGATATTGTTACATCCTTATCATTATATTCAGTTGGGCGCAAAAAAGTATCAATGAATTTGATACTCACAGATTACATTTTGTCCACTTTATTTTGTTCACTCTACATTTTTAACAACAACTGTATTATGTTCTAGTGTGTTAGGTGTGGCATTCAATTAGGCTGCGTTTTTAAAGTTACACTGGTATTTTTTTCCCCCTTTTTTGCATCTCCTTTTAGAACACAGATTCACATTTCAGAGCACTCCTACCCTATGGATGGATTTAACTCAGAGAACATTGTTGCCACTGACAACATGAGCTCAGCCTATAAATAATGTTCACATGTCTATACAGCCAAAGTATGTTGGAGTTGGTTGCCACAGAAACATTAACTATTCACAGTCTTAAGTGCATTTGTCAAAACACATCGAGTAACGTTTTCTTTCTTTCTTTTTTTTTTTTACGCGGGACACACCTAAAATTCTCCGCACTAAGTATGGAGCCCACGCACGCCCCTCTGCTCTGTCACGACGTATCCCCTCCCGCGTTCCACCGCCGTTCAAACGCTCCCGGTGCAGAGAAAACCAGACGTGAACGAACGATTATCCCTATTCGCTCGTGGCCTATGCGCTCCGCGTCCGTGGTCCATCCTCCTCGCGCTGCATGGCAACGGGAGGAGACTGCTACAGGACGAGGGAGGGTCCCACGTGTCCCCTCCGCAGACCCCTCGCGCTTCTCACCGCTCTCCCTCCCCGCATCCATCCGTTTCCGCATACCACAGATCGCCTTTACGCGCACGAACACACCCACCACCACCGCCGCCGCCGCCACCACCACCACACGGAGCTACCATCATGCATCTGCCCCCTTCCTCTCCATCACTGCCGGGGCAAGTCTGAACCCTCTCTCTGGGCCTGGTTAGATCCTCTCATCCACGGGCCGAGCTATGATCCATTTTTCTCATATGCAAATCCCGGAGCGCTGCAGTTGAGAAAGACGCAGAGAGAGGAGAGATGAGAGGGAGCGCGCCGATAAACGTTTAGCGCGTTTTCTCCGCTTCTTCGCCATAGATATCATTCGCTTTGGCTCTTGCGCGCTTCCCTCCGCCCGTCCACGCATCCACCGGCTCCGGTTCGGGACGTTTGGCCGGCTCTCGATGCGGTAAAGCCGGGGGAATATGTGAAGATCATGCTGGCGGTGTGGTGCTTCATGGTGTGCGCTGCAGTGGGTGAGCGGCTCGCTGTGTCAGGTAAGGAGAGAGACAGAACCACACACACACACAAAAAAACAAAAAAAAAAAAACAGGAATGAGCAGTGCGGATTCCCTTTAGTTTTTCGTCGCATCCACACAATTTACACCTGCACCAGCACTTTTGCCCCCCGAGTATTTAGCGTTTACTGGGCGGTTTTTACAGAGCGGGGTATCCGTGCCAACAACCGGCCCCTGTGCTCCGTTGACGCGGTGGATTTGCTGCATCAACACAATTCCGCCGCAGCACCGATCGCCTATAAACCCCTACGTCCCATTCAAGCGCTGTCCTGTCAAATGCGCATCCGACAGGGCATAGATCAGGCTGCTCACAAAGGTGGTCGTTTTTTATTAGCAGCCTGGATCTTTATTTAAAATATACGAGCCACTGCTGGGGTCTGCATGGGCGTTAGTGCACTGAAGGACTGCAAGTTCCCATAGGCTCCATCATTCTCATATTATCACTCAGAGGAGAATATTTTATGCACTGGTATGTGAAAAGCTGTTTAACTGAGTCTGTAGTGTTAAAACTATTATTATTTTGAGATCTGAATAAGTCAAGTAAAGATTAATTGTTTGTGTGTAAAACAGGCTGTATGATTTAAAGGTCCTATATTACACAAATTTGAGCTTTTAGTCAAGTTAGAATGTTGTTTCCTCCTCAAAAACATATCTGGAGTTGTGTTTTGTTTCATTCACACATGTTTGAGAAAGCTTTTGCTGTTAGTCTGTTTATGTCTCCAAAGTTCAAAATACTCTGTTCCCCGTTGTGATGTCATGAAGCAGTAGTTTTCAAGTTAACCATAGCAATTCCAGGGCTCAAATGATCAAAAAATTATTCTAGTGACGGCGAATAGAGTTTAAAAACAGACTGGAGCACTTTCTGTATTGCCACATGATATCACAAGTTGGAACAGAGTGTTTTCAGTTTGAGAGAAGAACTCTAGAGCCTAAATATTCAGGGTTTGTGTGATAAACATGTGTGAATGAAACAAAACACAAGACTGGGTATGTTTGTGGTGAGGAAACATTAGAACATAGATCATAGATGTTGGACGAAATACTAGCGTTATCCAAGTGTCTCGAATCATTCATTTTTTTATTCATCATCTATTACGCTAAACATTTTTAGACCTAAATTTATTTACATGTTGCAGTCCTTACTTTTTTTTAAAAAGGTACATTGTGTAACTTTTCTGGTGCAGGGTACTTCAAAAGCTTTTCTCCATAAAGATGTTATGGCTTTGTCTGGAGTGTTTCACAGTATGGTATTAAACCTTTTTGTCTTTACCAGACCAAATTACAGGTCAGATCTGTGGAGAGGCAACCCTGCTCACAGTCAAAATGCCTGTTTTCTAGGTATTTTTGAGCTATAAAACCACCTGTAATTGAATAAAATTAAGGTAGAGCTGTTTAATGTCATACTGTGGAACATTCAAGGCAGAGCAATGACATTTCCATAGAAACAAGCAGATGCCCCAACAAAAAGTTACATAGCGCACCTTTAATTTCAGGTTTGTTAAAAAGTAAAACATTAAATCAAATTGTATTTTTCTGAACCCAGCCCACTGCGACCTCCTTCTGGTTCCCGAAAGTTGCCACATGCAGCAAATCACCTGTTTCCCAACGTGCAGTAATTCAAACAGAGTGTTTTACCCAAATATTTAGTCTTCGTGCAGACTGCGGGATTATTGTGACACTATTTTAAGTAGCTCTTTTCCAGACACTTACAGCTGCTATGTAATTTTGTGCATTATTTATAAACAGATCCAGTCTCATATTCAGGAATAAGCAGCTTCCATGACAGAAGTAGGCCTTTCACGATAATTACTATACCAATTTATCATTCAGTATAAGAAAGCTAGAAGAATATATTTTGGTGCTCAGTATTTACCGTATGTTCAACTTCTGTGTAAAAATTGGAAGATTTGGAGGTATTTCTATTGTAACACAATAATATTTGAGCTGTAAAAGGTTGAATAAGTGACTTCAGTGGCTAATTATAGGTTCTTTCAGCTTTTTATTTGTTGCAGCTCAGGCCTTTTAGTGATACTGTATTTAGAATAGTTTACTGGGATTATCTTGCATTATTATTATTGTATTAGTGGTTTAAAGTAGTTTCAGTATTATAATATATCGTAGTATATCTATGTAGCAATAGGTCATGCTTTATAAATTGTTATTGTGACAGGCCTAGATAGAACCGAGGTTGCTAATTTGCACCATCAACCTTTCACAGCTGGTCAAAGTGTCTTGCTAAAGGACATGACAGTATCCACTGGTTAAGCCTGGAATTGAACTGCTCTCACCACTGAGCATCAGCCTCCCCGTATCATTATTTAAAACAATATGAGATCACTGACATGACACTGACAGGCGCTTTTCTGTTGAGTGCACAGCTCACATCCTCTGTTCCACCGAGTGTTTTCCTCAAGGACACTTAAATAAGTCAACATCAAAGCTTAGTCACTTCCTGCATGTATAAATGAGCGTACTATTTGGCATTTCAGAGCATTTTCATGAAGGTCAGGGTGAGTCTGTGCTATATAATGGAGAAAGGTTAGTTTGTAGTTTGCCCTATCCGTATACCTACACATTATATGACCTGCATAATTACAGTGATTCACTTAGACTGGTGGAACATAAGTAAAAGTAGCAATGTACTGTACTTAAAGGTGCATTGTGTAACTTCTTATTAAACATTAAACAGCTCTTCCTTACATTTATTCAAATACATGTGGTTTTATAGCTCTAAAATACCTAGAAAAACAGGCATTCTGACTGTGAGCGGGGTCGCCTCTCCATAGATCTGACCTGTAATGTGGTCTGGTTTGATCTCCATGAAGATAGAAAGGTGTAATACCATACTCTGAAACATTCCAGACAAAGCAATAACATCTACAGGCAGAAAAGCATTTGACAGAAAAGTTACAAAATGCATATTTAAGTAAAAAAAAAAATCTGTATCTGTACTTTACTTAAGTAGATTTACAGTGGGTACTTTTTACTTTTACGTCACTACATTTGTGAGCATGTATCTGTACTTTCTATTCCACACATTTTTTAACTGGACTGAAAAGTAAAAGTATTTTTATAATTGTTTGAGACTTGAGGGGTTTATTTTTAACATGCTCATAATCTGAACAAACAAAAATAAATACCTTTTATACTGCATTTATCCTGAACTTTTCTGGTGGAGGGTGCGTCAAATGCTTTTCTTCATGGAGATGTTATCGCTTTGTCTGGAGTGTTTTACAGTATGGTATTAAACCTTTCTATCGTCATGGAGACCAAACCAGACCAACATACAGGTCAGATCTGTGGAAAGGCAACCCCACTCACAGTCAGAATTCCTGTTTTTCTCTGTATTTTTGAGCTATGGCATGCCATGATTTGAACAGAGCAATGACATATCCATAGAAACAAGCAGGTTACAGACCAGACCAACCGAAAAATTGGGGGTCCGTGCACCTTTAAGTAGATTTTTTAATGCCATACTTTTTTTGCTTCTGTACCTGTACTTCTACTCCAATAACAAAATTGACTTGATCTTGCCCTGTGTGTGGAGCAGGTGAGGAGCCCAGCCCGGAGGAGGACAGAGATGTGGGGGACTGGTTCTCTCTGGGCAGACGGCGGGACCACGGCGACAGCGGCTCTGAAGTCACCTACCCCAAAAGACTGGTCCAGCACGCAGAGACAGAGGAAGAGATGGAGCACAGGAGACTGGACACGAGGATCAACAACAGCTCCTTAGACACATCAGTGAGTTTGTCTTCTCTCTATTTTTGATATTTGCTTTAAAAGGACCATATTACCCTATTTTCTGATCTATTATAATGTTTCCTAATCCCAAACATACCTGGAGTTTTGTTTCATTTTTTGAGTAAATACATTTTTCAAAACACAACTCTAGGTTTCTTTGTGGTGAGGAAACAACATTATAACATAGATCATAAAACAGTGTAATATGGGCCCTTTAATAAGAAGAGGGGTATCTGTGTTGTTACTTATTAATTACCAACATGAAACAAATGTTCAGGTTTAACTGTAACAAATATGAAACATGACAGGTCTCTTTTAATTTGTTCATAATTTTGCAGAGCTCAGCCTTTGTTGCCTCTGCAGCTGCGTCCTGTTCTCAGTGGAGGGGGCTCACTGCAGTCTGACCCAGTTTGTCAAATAGAGTTTATGTCAGGAGAAAACTTTCAGATATCAGCATTTCAGCGTGAACAATCAGCTTTTAGACTGATAGCGTAAACGTTTAATAGCCGTCAACAAATATTACTGTTTTTTTGTCATTCCTTTCAATTGTTTATTTATATTACATTCCAGATGTTTAGAGTGATCTTCTCCTTAGTTGGCCTGTCACAATAACAAATTTTGAAGTAAATATAGATGATATACATGAATACTTAGACTAATTTATGCCACTGGCACAATAACCCTATTCTAGATTTAAAAATCACAAGCTGCGATAAAACTTACGGACTTAGTTTGCAGTCACAGAAGTGATTAATTCAACATTTTTACGGCTTATATCTTATCATATAGCCAAAAAATAACCCAAATCATTCTGTAGTGCAAAGAAAATACACACACGCTAAATATTGACCGTAGTTTTTATATATTCAGTGATAAATCAATATAGTAATTATCATGACAGGCCTACTTATAGGTGACCTTGAACTCTCTATTATTACACTGTAAATCTGAATTAACAACTATCTAATCTTATCTACAATAATTATGGCTTAATTGCCTATTTGCTGTTATGTAATCTAAAAGTTATTAATATAGTGTAAAAATTATTACACAAACAATACTTCTATTGCTTATCACTCAGCTATTTAAAGGTGCACTATGTCACTTTTCTGTTGGAAGGTGCACATGTTGTTACTACTTTGCTTGATTATTAACAGTATAGTATTTAACTTATTTGTTTCATTACAGGTTTTTATTACTCATGTTACTGTACCAAAACATGAATTCTAAATGTGAGTTGCTTCTCCTCAGATCTGACTTGCAATTTTAATTGTGGCTTGTCTCCACGGAGATAGACAAGTTTGATGACATACTGTGGAACATTCAAAGCAAAGCAGTAACATCTCACAAATGAAAATCAGGTGGCATGTCCTTCACTCGAAAAGTTACATAATGCATCTTAAAACACTGACATAGAGTTGTGGTTTGGTTTAATTATGTACAGTAAAGTACAGAATATATCAAAATCATTTACCTTCACTCAAAAAGTTACATACATTTCTACTTTGCTATTAAAAATATCATACCAATACTAGGGTCGCCTCTCCTCAGATCTGATTTGAAATTTTCCTGATGGCTTGTCTCCCTGAAGATAGATTTATGAAGTTTAATGAGATACCGTGGAACATTCCAGGCAAGGCAATATCATTTCATACGTGGAGGAAAATCAGGTGGTGGGCACTTCACTCGAAAAGTTAATTATTGCACCTTAAAACATTGCCCTAGAGTTGTGGTTTGTATTAGTTATGTAAAGCTATGTGTATATATCAAAATGTGTTTAATTCAGTTGGCTTGGCTGATTGCGCTGTCTTCAATACTATAAATAATACTGGCCAACTCCATTTCGAAGTTGGGCCTGCCGCCTTATAGCCAATATGTGGTTGCATCAGACTTTGTAAACACTAAATGAAATGAGAGTTTTGCAGAGGTCGTCCATAAAGCTCTCCGGCTCCACGGACGATCACGTTACGGCAGTTATGATCCTGGACCTCCATAATTCAGTGGTGTGGTGAAGTATGTCCCATTAATAATGAATAAAGCCTCAGTGAGAAATGCTGCGTGGCTCAAGAGTCTTAAGAGCTCTCTATACCCACAATCTTTCTTTCTCTCTCTTGCTCTCTCTTTCAATCTTTCCCTTTCCCTCTCTCTCCCTCTTTTCTCTCCCTGTCTCTCCCTTTCACTCTTTTCACTCTCTTTTACTCTGTCTCTCTCTTTTCTCTCTGTGTGTGTGTCTCTCTTTCACTCACTCTCTCTTTTTCTCTCTCTACCTCTCTGTCTCTTTCTCTTTTTCTCGCTCTTTTACTCTGTCCCTCTCTCTTTCCCTCTCTTTCTTTTCTCTCTCTGTGTCTCTTTCACTTTCACTCACTCTCTCTTTTTCTCTCTTTGCCTCTTTCTGTCTCTTTCGTTATCTCTTTCTCTCTCTTTTACTATGCCTCTTTCTCTTTACTACTTCCTCTGTTTCTCTCTCTCTGTCTCACTCTCTTTTCCCTCCCTGTGTCGCTCTCTCTTTCACTCACTCACTCTCTTTTCTATCTCTGTGTCGCTCTCTCTTTCACTCACTCATTCTCTTTTTCTCTCTCTGTCTCTTTCTTTTACTGTCATTCTCTCTCTTTATCTCTTGCTCTGTCACTGTCTCTTTCTCTCTGCCTCCTCCTCTCTCTCTTTTCTCTCTGTGTGTCTCTCTTTCACTCACTCTGTTTCTCTCTCTGTCTCTTTCTCTCTCTTTTACTCTGTCTTTCTCTCTCTTTATCTCTTGCTCTCGGTCACTGTCTCTCGCTCTCTCTCTGCCTCTCCCTCTCTCTCTTTTCTCTGTGTGTCTCTCTTTCACTCACTCTCTGTTTCTCTCCATCCAGTCTTCCTCTCTCTCACTGTCTCTCTTTCTGTCTCTTTCTTGCTCTCTCCAGTTCTCTCACTCCTCTGCCTCTCTCTTTGACGGACACAATAAAAATCTGTAAAAATCCCTTTCAGTCTCTCTCCTTCTTTCCTCTCCTTCTACCCCTCTCTCCTTTTACTATACTGTCACTCTTCGATCTCTCTTTGCATCCTTCAATTTTTCTTATCCTTTTTACCCTTTGCTTTCTCTGTGTTTTTCCAATGTTTGTCATTTCATTACACTCTCTTTCGCACTCTCCCCCTCTTTCCCTCTCCTGCCAGTGCCCCCTTTTCTCTCTTTATCCCTCTGTATCACTCCTTCCATAACACCCCCCTCTCTCTTACTCATCACTCTCGTTTTTTCTCGTTTCCTCTCCTCTCTCTGCTCCCCTCTCTTTCTTTTGCATCATCTCTTCCATCCCTCTCTCTCCTTCTCTCCCTCCGTCCTGTCTGCCCTCTCAGCTCCCTGTCATGCCTGCTGGTAAAATGTAGTTCATATAAGCTGCATAACTGTTACGAGAGTGCACATCAGGTTACTCACACATGACAGAGCCACATGTTAAACTGTAGTAACACATATGACTCTGTAGGCTGTGGAGAAGTACTACTATACTCCATGTCACTAGTAGAGCCCGACCGATATGGATTTTGTTGTGGCCGATATGAAACCGATATAATGTTAGTTGGAGCTGCCGATATAATCGCCGATATATTTAGTGATGTAAAAATTCACTGTAAATCTCGAATTGTTTAAAAAACTTAGGTTTGGCTCTAGTGGATTCTAAATTTGGTTTATTTAGGCAACATTTATTGTTATTCTGACTCTTTACGTCATATTTACATACAGTAGATTGGCCTAATGGCATTTTTGCATCACATTCTAGCTACTACTGATGGGTATTCCATTTTTTTTTTTTTTTTGGAGAACCGGCTCTTTTGGCTCGGCTCACTAAAGCAGCTGGCTCTTTCGGCTCCCAAGCGACTCTTGAGATTGTTTTGTTGCAAGCAGGACTAAACCAAAACTGAACCAGGACTGAAAAAGGACTAAACCAGGACTAAAACGGATTTAAACCATGTGTAAAACAGGACTAAACCAGAACTGAACCAGGACTGAGTGTCGGGACTCGGTCTCTCCCTCACTCGAGCCCAAGATTAGTCCTGGTTTATTCATTTTATGCTGAACTGCAGCCAAATATGCACTTTTTTTTTATCCTATGCACACGCATAGTTTCGTTTTCAGCCGCTGCTGCTGTCAAACTACGGGTCTACAAGAGAAAAAGTGAGAAAAAGAGAAAACACGGCTCCCAATAAGAAACATGCTCCCGTTGTTTGCTTCAAAGAGCCGGCTCTAAGAGCCGCTTCGATTGCGACCGACCTATAACTCCTAGCTAGTAAAGAAACTACTGCTATTAGCCTTTAGCCATAAAAACGTGCGCACCGCGGTAATTAATTATATGCATAAATGTGGATCATTCACACGTCTATTCACAGCTCATTTACATATCAATGGTGGTCCAGTAGCAAATATACGGCCAATATAGTCACTTTACAATATGCCAATAGAAAACAGCCTGTTTATGTGCGGGAGCTACAGCAGCTAATCGCTAATAACAAATAGCCAAAACTAGCTTCAAAGTCGATGTATTTCCAACACTCACCGCTCACACAGGCTCCTCCTCACATCACAAGTCTGCACTAATAAATGTCCTTTTAATCCAGACTCAAACCGATTGTCCGAAAAAGAATATAATCTCAGTGTTGCGCACCGCTGCGGGTGTAAACAAGAACACGTGAGTGAAGTGACGTGACTCTGGGGGTGTGTTCAGGGACAGTATGGACACAGACACAGACAAATTACACGACAGATAAATACTGATGCGGAGCCACATATTAGGACATTTATCTGTCTGTAAATTGGATTAAATGAAGCATAATGTAGAGAGTCTAAGCTTTATAACGAGGTATAACATGCCCACGTGAAATATCGGCCCATATCAGCAAGCATATCGGCCGATAGCCGATATGTCTCCAGGTGCCCATATCAGCCAGCTGATATATCAGTCAGGCTCTAGTCACTATAACCTGTATACATAAAATTAAACTCTAGAAAAAGTAGAAATGGTCAGGCAAATTACAGCTTTTTAAATAACTCTAACAGTTGAAATGGCAATTTGCAAATATGTTACATTAATAGATTAAAAACGTACAATTTTGTCATGGGATTTGTCTTGTACAGTTACAAAAAAGTATGTTTTATTTGCAACATAACATACTGAGAGAGGTGAGGAGGTGAGAGGGAGGTGTGTAAAAAGCTCAACCAATCAGAAAAATATGAATCTGTTCTCAATTGCAATACTCATAAATGTTCTGGGTAGGGATGCAGCTTTAATAGCTTTAAATATCTTCCTATGCCCAATATCGACTGATGCCAGATTGAAATCAGCATTTAACACTTAAAACAAAAATGAAATAAGATAAAACTGATATGTAGCTATTATATATCGGTCAAAAATATCTGAGAACAGTATTGGATTGGTGCATCTCTAGTTCTGGGTATTTTAATTTTCAGAGCGTAGCTAAAAAATTACTACCACGGCATTATTGATTTTGAATTTTATTATTATTATTAGTGACTCATGTAGAAGAATGCTCCAAGTATTTATTTATTTCTTTTACTTAAAGGGACATTGCATATTAAAGGTGCACTGTGCAACTTTTCTGGTAGAGGGTCCATCACCTGCTTGACCATGATATGACATTAAACACATCTATGTAGCGTTTATTTATTACAGGTGTTTTTATTGCTCAAAAATACAATAATTCTCTCTCTGAATAGGGTTGCATCACCACAGATCTGACCTGTAATGTTGCCTATGGTTGTTTCGCTTGAGATAGATAGTTTAATCTCTACTGTAGAACTTTCTAGACAAAGCAATAACACGAAGACAAGCAGGTGATGTGACGTACCCTGCAACAGAAAAGCTGCGCAATGCACCTTTTAATGGCAGGCGAGGACAAGAGACTGCATTTGGCACTCTGCAGACATTTAGACATTCAGTAACAAACAAACTGTCAACTCATTACAACATTAGAGTTAAAAAAAAAAATTAAAAACTTCAGTGATTATAACAGTCCTATTTCTTTTGAGCCAGTGTTTCAGATTCATTAAGAATGGTGTGATAGACTCTTTTCTAGAAGTATTATCTTATTTAAAAGTTACACAAGTAAATCATGACTACCCACTTGCGCTGAGATTTCGCAGTGTAATGTTTGCGCTTTAGTGTCGTGTGGATGGCTCTGCTCCTCTCCGCTCGTCTCTGTAGTATTTGAAGCCCGTCGTGAGGGACATGATAAATTTAGAATCAGTTGAACTTCTTTTGTTTCTGTGACGTTGCTCTGTGTCGACATCAGATGACACAGCGCTTTACTGTACAATGGAGCTTTTCAAGTACATTTTTACTGTTATTTTGAACCCACTTGTGATGCTGAGAGGGTTTTGTGTGTGCTTTTTCAATGCTTTTAGACCAGATACTGTACAAACTGATATCTCTTTGTATTTAATTTTTATACAGATTGATATCTGTCTGGTCCCCACGCCCTCTGTAGATATGAGACGATATTGAAATTCAGTGTCACAGTTATCATGGCCAAAAATACTTGAGATCAAAGGTGGATTGTGTAACTTTTCTAGTGGAAGGTTCAGTTAAAAGCTTTTCTCCATGGAGATGTTATTACTTTGCCTGTAATATTTCACAGTACGGTATTAAATTCTTCTATCTTCATGGAGCCCACACCAGACCAAGTTACAGGTCAGGTCTACGGAGAGGCAACCCCGAATGCTTGTTTCTTCTAGGTATTTTTGAGATATAAAACAGCATTGAGTGAATAAATGTAAGGCAGAGCTGTTTAATGTCATACCGTGGAACATTCCAGGCAGAGCAATGACATATCCATAGAAACAGCAAGTGATGGACCCGCTACCAGAAAAGTTACACAGTGCCATCTTGTGCCTCCGCTCAATTTAATTTCTCTCCAGCGACTAGGTCAGGAGTAGAGGTGAGATCGGGCCTAAAAAATCCAGCCCGACCCGACCCGGCCCGCGGGTATTAAAACCCGACCCGGCCCGAGCCCGACCAATTAACTTGATTTGCAGGCCCGAGCCCGAAGCAAACCCGAAATGTCATATTTTATTTGTGAGGACTCGGGAGGAGGAGCAGTGCTCAGCGTCGAGGTGCCAGTCTTTTTGCTCTCGTATGAAAGCAAAGCGCCACATTGACGACATTCAGTGAAGCCAACGCAAGTTTCTGTAGCATTTTCAACAATCAATTTGAAGCTTTTCCACACCTCACTCTTACCGGTGCGTGTTTGTCTTTTCAGTTCTCCTGCCTTTAGTTTAACTTCTTGCTCCTCCATATTGGGGATACCAGGTCAAAATAGATGCAGACTTGCGGAGGGGAAGATTATTAAATTAAGAGGGGGCGTTCACGTGCGCAGAGCTCTGGCTCTGCAGCTCCTGTTTAGTAGTTAAATAGCAATTACATTACATTACTTCTCTGTTTTATCCATATTATTTATTTTATAACAAGTATTCCTTAGTTTAGTATCCACACATCGTTTTAGCATACATTTTATAAACATATATTTATTTGAAGCCCGACCCGACCCGAAGTAATGATTGACATTTTAGACCCGACCCGACCCGAATTTCGGGTCGGGTCGGGTCGGGCTTGGGCTCGGTCTTTAGATCTTACCTCTAGTCAGGAGTCAAAATGCAATAGACGGTTTGCAAGAATCCCAGAAGTGCGAGTCTGGGCACAAGCCAATCAGCAAAGAGCCATACATTCTGTGTTGGCAATGATTCCCGAGATCAAGGATTTAAAGCCGGAACAAAGAGAATGTTTGGTGAATTTTATCAAGGGGAAAGACGTTATTGCCCTTCTTCCTACTGGATTTGGGAAAAGCTTAATATACCAGTTAGCCCCATTAGTTCCGCATTGCATATGTCACGACCAAATAGCAGCGATTAGTTAAATAAAAAAAGTACCTACTGTCGAGAGAACAAATCTTAATGCTGCGAGGTCAGATGGTGAAACCGGCTAATGAATCAGGCTAGTACTTCTGCACATTCTGGTGATAAAATAGTTGGCGATTATCACTAGGGATGTAACAATAACCGAAATATCGTTATATCGTATTGTCAAAAGCCTCATAATAATATCGTGGGCCATCACAATACATCGAATTACAAGTCTTTTCACTTAAATTCATTTTTATGGTGCAGCAATAGCTAAAAAACAGAGAGAGCTACATGTACCATGATCGTTTGATCTGTTTCAGTCCAATCTTCATGATGAATTAAGCATGCTTAAATTATTAATTCTAACATTAATTATTTGTACTATGACAGAAATTTTGTATATTCACAATATCATGAAAATATCGTACAGAGAAATGTGGGTATCATCCCTCTTAATTATCAAAAATATATAAAACGTCCCACAAACAATTAAACAATAAATTAACAATAAATTATATTATCCTTTATTGTCCCATCCCCTAGCCCTCAGTCGAGTCTCAAGCCCAGTCAAACATGATCATGCAGTCAGATGAAGAACTTCTATATAAGTAGCAATAAAAAAGAGCAAGAGACTGGTGTCAAATATAACATAGTAAGTAAAAAACAAAAAAACAAATATAGTAATATAAATACAGTATATCCCAGTTATATACAAGAGGTCATAAGGAAAACAGTGCAAAGATGATATGACGATTAACAAAAACACAGGCTTATCTCTTTGGTCTCATTGGTCACATATCATTTATAAATAAAATCACATTGATCTCAGCTCAGATTAACAGACTTTAGCGCTTTGCTCACTGGTTCTGCTGAAATCTGCACCTATAAAAGCATGTTCTGAAATGTGATTATAGTTTTAGCAGGGATGAGACGAGACACAGTTTCTAAAGGATCGAGACAAGACCAGATTTTGATGTCACTTTCAATTAATAAGTTGTGCCATTCATTGGCTTTATTTAATTCATTAGTTTTGCTGTCATTGTAGCTCTGCTTTTTGGTATTACAGCTTCTCAAGAGGAGCTATTCTGTAAAGTCAACCTTTTTTTATCCATGGCAAATGTAGAATTATGAGGGGAAAAACACATGTGCAGAATCATGGGTCAATTTTGTCTTGCAAGATCTTGTGGCACGAGATCTTGTCCCATTCTTAAGTGTTAGTTTAGTTCTTGTAGACATGTTTAAAATGTGAAGAGTATCCATTTATTCAAACATAAACTGCAAGTCTGATTGGAATTGCAATGCTTGTCAGAAAACGCATAATTAGATATGTAAATTAGATGGACATCACACAAAGTCCTTCAGTATTGAGCCACCCTGTTCTTCATCTCTCTGTAGTAAGAAATCTGTCATCCGAGCTCATTGCAGAGAAATATTCCTGGAAAAACGGGCTTTACTGTGATGATTCAGTGGTGCCCGGTTTGGTCCAGACTGCACAGAAGACACAGTGTTTATTCTAAAGTCTCTACGGCGCCTCCTGCTGTCCCCGCACCTCCAGCTCTGGCTCCGGTCCACACCGGGGCATCTGTCCATTACACACATCCAGAAATACAAGAGGCCACTGCAAAATGAGCATGCTCCCAGCTTTTAAAGGTCCTATATTACACAAAATGGATTCTTGGGAACTTTAAGACATGTAAGAATGCTGTTACGTCTTCTAAAAATGTACCTGGGTTGTGTTTTGTTTCATTCACATATGTTTGAGTAATCTATTATTATTAATCTGTCTACATCTCAAAATGCTCAAAATGTCATATAATGTTAGTTTTCAAGTTAACAGCTACTTTTTACATTTTGTTCAGTAGAGATTGGCAATCCTAGCTCTGAAATTATTCCAAATGATTTTTGATGAAGGTTTATGGAGCTTAAAAACACAGTGAAGCTCTTCCTGTACACAACAAACACAATTCCAGTTATATTTTTTAATACATACTGTACATACATCTATAAAGATCAGAAAATAGCATACTATGGGTAATAGAGGGTCTGCTACCTGCTTTTCTCCATTGAGATGTTAATGCGTTGACTGAAATGTTCCACAGTATGGCTTTAAAGTTACCCCTCTAGTGTTTATTTCACTATAAGGTGTTTTAGTCCTCAAATATACTGCATGCACTCTTACTGTGAGCTGGATCGTTTCTTTGCAGATCTGACTTGTAACATGTACTGATTTTCTTGGCATTTTTTTGTATGTAGTATTTATTTATTTAATGTGTTTTTATTGTTAAGGATGTGAGAATGTGTTTATAATTGTGCATTTTTACTGCTCAAGTGTTGCTCTATCGAAGTTTTATTGTATTTTGTGCAATGACAATAAATCTAATCTCATCTAAAGCATTAACATCTCCATGGAGACAAGATGAGTTACACTGTACCTTTAAAAGAAAGTATTTTAAAGGTGTTCTATATAATTCTTCTCCTCCAGCTCTCACAGCCACGAAAAGTCTTGAAACTGCCGCAGACGACGCCGGCCAAATATCGACCAAGAAAGAGTTTATCAATCATGATTTCAGCTGAAGCTTTTAACAGTCTATGCTCTATTGATCTCGCTGAATTATTCATGGGTTTTTGTCAAATTCACACAGACTTTTTTAGAGCTGAATCACAGAAGTGGCTGGCTACACTTTGATTAATCATCTTTTGAATTGTCTCTTTTTTTGACTGTTCTTTCTGTATTGTCTTTTTGCAGCCGGTGCATTTGGCTCAGAGCAGTTTTCAACTCACAGCGTTTGGACAAACCTTCACTTTGGACCTGGAGTTAAACCAGTAAGACTTCTTTTGATATGTGATTGTCTATAACTGTTTTAGGGTTGGCAAAAGTATCAAAAATCAGATACTAATCGATGCTAAAACTAGTATTGAAACTAGATTCTCATTTGAGCAGGTATCTATACTAAAAAAGCCACGTTCACTGACAGAAATGACTCTTTAGAATGATCTTGAGGTGTATCAGAATAAGTAAGAGCACATAGACTAGTATACGCCCACGGACCACTATGGAACCTACCTGAGCGACTGAGGGATTACACAGATATAACACTACATGGTAATATAAAAGAAAGTATTGTTATTTAATGTTTAATATCATAAGCTATTTCTAAAGAAGGAGTTTTTCAAATTATCATTGTGGTATTGAAATCAGTAACAAGTCTACTCCTTAGTATTGACATTTTAGTATTATGATAGTACTAAACTGTGTATTATAAAATGGATTCTATTTAGTATTTTGAGGATAAGTCAATTTAATACCCGACTATTATGAGTAGCTATAAGTAAATCAAACTATTATCTAGATCTAATGCTACCACTACTATAACTCTTTGGCTTCTTTATAACTATATATCTATAACTGCTATTACATCACTTCATTATGGTCAGATAACCTTAGTCTACAGTTTAAACAGTTTATATTAATTACTTATCCTATTCTTAACAAATTTACTCTTTACTCTTTACTCCAAACCCATAGCTGCTCTGATATCTCTTATAGTTAGGTCCTTACATTTTGGTCTGTATACAGATTTCAGTCCCTGCAGTGTAAGACATACTCGCCCACGCTTATCCATTGTACACCAGCATTCATAGACACTTGGAGGATGAAGTGTTGCCCAAGGACACAACTTCAGTGTAGCCAGAGCTGGGTTTGAACCACCCACCTTTGGGTTAGTGCTCTTGCCACAAAAATCACAGAATTTCTTTCACATATCCATATACCAACTCCAAACTTTATATTTTGAAATGTAGAATTTATTATCCATGAACAGGGGAGGTAGATATAGCAAAGTATGAATATCACACTTTTATGGGAGCCAGATTACGATTTTGAGTTTATCACGATTCATATACATCTTGTATTGTTTTATTCATTGCTTTCAGAATTATGAAAAATGTAACCTTTTGCTGTAGTTTTAGGACTGTTGAACTGGTCAAACTGCTGCTTAAAAACACACAAAGTTTATTTTATCACTTTAATATGAAGTGACTTCTGCACAAAATGTGACTCAACTGCTTTCTTAAAGGTTTTTGTTTAAAAAAAAAAAGGGCTGAGGGTTAGTTTTTGGTCAATTTAAATTATATATATATATGGGGAAAATATATATTAGCCCAAAAATATTGGCAGAGCTGATTGGCCATCGGTTGCTCTGGATTTTAAACAGTTGATGTCGGCAGCGGCCATGAAACAAAAAACATCGGTCAATCTCTAGTACTGTTCACTCGGCTGTCACTCATCCATAAATCTACCATATGAACCATAAAACTTTATAAATGTGAATATATTACAGGTATGACTTATCTCTCCCTCTCTCCCTGTAGCCACCTCCTGTCTTCTGAATATGTGGAGCGGGACTTTAAGCAGGATGGCAGACCTTCTCAATTGGCGGTAAGGCTGTGTGTGTATATCTGTGTGTGTGAGTGTGGGCGACGCCGCTCTGCTCTCAAATACTCAATGTCAGAAGTGCAAACAGCATATTAATGAGATGACCGAGGTGTGAAGACATTTGGACATTTGGTGGAGAGTTAACAAGCGACAAGTCAAAATCAGTTTTACTTTTCTACTTTGCTGTTTCAGTTCTGTTTTTGTTGAGAAAGAGATAATTTAATCGTTATAGACCTGGTTTAGTTCACTCATTTGTTGGTTGTTTTTGGTTTTGACATACATACATATTTAGTATTGCAAATTTCTTAGTCTTATTGCTTATTCTTCTTAGTTCTATCTGTCATATTCTTTAGAACTAGATCCACTTTGGAGAAATAGACCAGTAAGAGCTTTAATCATATCCATTTTTCTTATTGCATGTTTGAGTAATATTGATACTTTGCAGCTGATGTCATCAACATTCTCTGAGGGCATGATGCTAACTGTAGGCACTGCTCTGTCTGATTCTTGTTAGACTTTAATCAGAGCTTCATTTGAAAATCTGACCACAACAAATTTAACTTAGACTTAACTGGAACTATGTAACGGGTAGACTGATTTGTGCTCTTAAACAAGTCCCTCTCAAATAACATTACAGCTAGCATTTGCCAACAGTTTTTCAGTTAGTCACTCGCACATTTTTTGTTGAAAATCAAACACCTAAACAGAACCGTGAATACTTGTATTGATCACAGGCTTTTCAGACAATCTTAATACTTAAAAAATTGCAGTGTTTTCTTATTGGTGCATTGTATCACCATGGTAACTGCTGAACATTCCACCATAGAGATACACATGGAACACTTGATGTCACTGCAAAGTATACATTTGAGACGCCAGATGCTCTGCACTTCCTTCAATCCTCACATGTTTCGGCAAAGCAGCTCTGTTGGAATGACGTTTATGGTTTTGTACTATAAAGAGGCAGTTTTGAACAGGTTGTCAGTGGTCCTGTTTTGAAGTTCTTTTAAATAAACACTGTGATTTAACATGAACCAATTCTAAAAATACCGATACGAAAGCATAATATGTCCTCTTTTAATACACAGATAGATATATACTGTATTGACCTTGAAGGAAATTCAATAAATAATATGAGTATGACCCAATTGTTTCATGCTTTAATTCATCTTAAATACACATTTAGAAAAGCTATTTATCTACTCTAATTAATCCTGATTTAGACCTGATTTATTTCTGTATTCAGAAATAAATCGAAATTAAATCATGTCTATTTTTGTGGTCGCATTGTCAAGGTATATTATTTTAGTTCTTATTTTTTTGTTTAGTTAAGTTGTTGTTAAATCCATTAAACACTGGATTTAATTGAAAATGCAAAACCACCCCCGCTATTTTAATGTTATGTTTAATTATGTGTGCGTCTCATCTTTTTTTCTGTTGTCTATTTTTGGAAAGTGCGTTGTGTGCTCTTTGTGGTAAAACTAGGCTGCAGTTTCTATGTAGCTTCTCTGTTCTGTGCCTTAGTTACTCGCATGAAATGGAAAAGCAAAAGGGCAGTGGAAGCCTATGGCAAAAAGAAGTGAGAGAGTGAATCAATGAGATGGAGTATTGGACAATAGTATGCGCTTATTGTTTGTTTATAGTCAGGGATGCACTATTAATGCATTTTTAATTGAATTGAGATCCAGTTGCTTTAATAGTCAATGAGCAACATGGGGCTTTTTAATCGTGAGGTCTGTAGCCAATACTCTGTCAGTAAAAGAATGCGCTTTGGAGCAGATTTCAGACTTTGGAGAAAAAATTTTGAATACTGTGACTAAAATGCCAATGATTAAATGCCTTGTCTTGTTTCTGCTAATTACGTCAATATTCCAAGAAAGATCGGTCACAATACGTTGCAAAATATATAAATAAAGATAACAAATCGTGACAATTTTAAAAGTGCACTGTGTAACTTTTTGGTTGGGGGTCCGTCACCTGCTTGTTGCTATGGATATGTCATTGCTCTGCCTGTAATGTTTCACAGTATAACATTAAACAATTGTACCTTTCATTTATTCAATTACAGGTGGTTTTATTGCTCAAACTGCTTAGAAAATCAGGCATTCTGACTGTGAGCGGGTTTGCCTCTCCACAGATCTGACTTGTAACTTTGTCTGGCTTGCTCTCCATGGTGATAGAAAGGTTTAATGCCATACTGTGAAACATTCCAGAAAAAGCAATAACATCTACAGAGAGAAAAGCATATGCTGGACCCTCCACTGGAAAAGTTACAAAATGTACCTTTTAAATTTTTTTTATTTTTTATTTTAATCTTGCTGTTTATAGCACATGAAATTTACATTGTTATTCAAATTTTATATTTCATAGAGCTGGTTGCATACAAGAGGAATGGGAACATTGATCATCATGTCAATAATCAGGAATAATTATAAAACGGTAGCAGCAATTACTGGCCTGTCACGATAATTACTATATTGACTTAACGTTCAATACATGAAAGATGGAACAATCATTTTTGAAAGTCAATATTTATCATGGGGATTTTTTCTTTGAACCAGTGGGAACATTTTTGTTATTTTTTGGTACTACGATAAGATTTGAGTTATATAGATGTTTGAATTATAAACTTTTATGACTCATTATAGATACAAACTAATTACTTAAGTGTTGCATTCTGTTATTTGTTTGTTGCAGCTCATATTTTTTTTTACAATATTGTACATTTTGAATCATTTTTGTGGATAATTATGCTTTATATTTTGCTTTCAATATTATCGATTATCGTCTATATTTACTTCAGCAATGTATTGCACTTGAAAATTTGTTACGTTGACATGCCTAGTAACACTAAAAATGGACTTTGTATATTATAGTAGCCATCCAGCAGTCTGTGGAAAAACTGTATTCTAAGTATATATTTATTGTGATTCAAGTCTGGAGCGTAGTACAGTTAGTGTGTGTTGATGTCCAGTGGGGATGATGATGTTGGTGATGGGCAAAGAACACAAATATGCCACTCATGTGTCTGCAGCCGCCCACCACCGGCACTCCACTGTCTCCTCCCACAACTGCCATCCCCGAACAAACTATCCTTCTGAGCTTTCGGCCAATCACATGGCTGTTTCCATAGCAACCGGTGAGCTCGCCGATGTCATTAAGTTCTTGGCTTCTATGGAAAAAAAAAAAAAAAAAACGCAGAGGAAAGATCTGGGAATGACTAGGATAGTGAAATAATAGAACCCACATAGAAGTTATTTTAATATCACTTTATGCAATTTAATGAGTTTATAAGAGCAGTGGCAGAGCAGGTTTTAGAAAATGCCCACCAATGGAAGGGTGACTGGTTTGAACCCTACCCAAGCACAATATTGTTTTAAAAAGTTATATCAGTTCAGTTAAAGATGTGCTATGTAACTTTTCCAATAGAGGGTACATCACCTGCTTTTCTCCACGGAGATGTTATTGCCTTGCTAGAAACTGAAGTTATCTATGAAACATTTGTTGAATATTGCTGGTGTTTTATTTCCAAGTTTAATGCCATACTGTTGAACATTCCAAGAAAAGCAATAACATCTCCACTGAGACAAGAGTGTAGCAAACCTCTGCCAAAAAAGTTACATCGTGCACCTTTAAAAATTGAGAATTTATATAAACTGTGCAAAAAAGCAACCAGGATTTACTGATTTTTATGACCTTTTAATATTTTATTATTTCTATTTTGTGTTTAGAAAAAGAATAGATTTGTTTTGAAAGTGTCTTTAGTGTTCTAATGGACGGTTATTTTGAAACGGCCCACAGCAGTGGCCCACGGAGAGGGCAGATTGTAGCTCTGTTGGGGAGAGTCCTCACCTGAAGAGCAGTGTTAACTATATCTCTCCTCCTTGCTCCCTCTTTCCTCTCATTTCTCCTCTCTCCTTCATCACCCTCTCTTCTCCCCTCCTCTCTCCATATGCCTTGTACCTCCCTTTTTCACCCCTCTCTCTTCTTCTGCACCTTCTCCCTCCTCTCTTCAAGTTTTGTCCAACATTCCTCCTCTCTCCTCATCTGTCCTACCTTCCTCTCCCCCCTTCCTTCTCTCATTCATCTTTCCTCCCTCCTACACCACCATTCTTCATCTTCTCTTTCTCCTTCCTCTCCTCCACACTCATCTTCCTTATGCTTCTCTCCTTGTTCCCCTTGTTTCTCCTCCTCCTTTTATCCATGTCACCTCTCATCCTCACTACCCAACTCTCCTTCATGGTGTCTCTCCAACAGTACTCTCCTCCTGTCCTCCCTCCCTCTCTCCTTCCTTCCTCTTCTCTTCCCATCATCTCCCACTAGTCCTGTCACGAACAAATTTTGAATCATGATATATTGGTATACATAAACATTGCGATAAACAATAATACTGAAACTTCTTTATGCCTCTGATTAAATATTAAGATATAGTATCACTGACCAGTAATTAGCCATGGAAATGTCTTATTCAACCCTCTACATCTCAAATCTTATCACATTACAACTAAAATCGCAAAAATCTCCCCACTTTTGCAAAGAAAAGGTACCCACAATAAAAACTGAACCTAAAAAACAGGTCTACTCCCAACCTTTCTCCTCATCTCTCTCTTCCTCTTCTCCCTCTCTCTCCTCCTCCTCCTCCTCTCCATGGGACCAGCCCTGTGGATCTAGGCCAGTGCGTCATGGCTGATCTCACCCTCACATTTCCATTCAGAGCTCTGAGGTGCTCTGTGTCTGGGTGCAAGGTCGACCCCACTTTCTCACAGGTCCCCCTCTGTGTTTTATCACCTCACCTCCAGGTCATCTCCCTCCTCTGTGACCTTGAGGAGAGGTGTGTGAACCCTGTCTGAGGTAGCAGCACACAGAGGAGAAGGGAGGATAGGAGGAAACATTGTTATGATTTAGAATTAAACGGCCTATATTGCGGTATTTTCTTATCGAGGTTATAATGTTGTTTCTTCATCACAAACATACCTTGTGTTTTGTTTCATTCACACATGTTTAACACACAAATCCCTCATATTTAGGCTAAGTTCTTCTCACAAATAGAAAACACTCTGTCCCACCTTGACCCCTTGACAAAACACAACAACTCCAGGTATGTTTTTGAGGAGATAACAACATTATAACATGACTTAAAGCTCACAAGAGTCAATTTTGTGTAATATAGGACCTTTAATAAAAAAATTAAAGCTATATTTCGATCATTGTTGTTTTCAATTTAGTGTGATTGAACTTGCGTGTACTGTATAATTCATGCTTTAAATGTCATGCATAAAGGAGACATTTACATAGCAGAAGGTCAGTGGGCAGGTCTCTGGGAGGCTAAGGGCACAGGGTCATTTACAGCCATATTTTATCCTGTTTAGACAAGATAAATGAACAAAGAATAATATGACCTGATTCATATTTTAATGGTTATGGTTAAGGTGCACTTTTATTGTCCTTGTAGGATCATTTGTCCTCTGCATTTGACCCGTCCTTCAATGTCACTCATGTGGAGATTCTAGCAGTATTAGTGTTGTGCATGTGTTTTGCCATACAGTCAGTGGTGTCAACAACGGCAAACTTTAAATGTTTATAATATACAAATTGTTCTGTTTGGAAAGCATAATTTATTCAAGAGCTCATTACTTACCACCATGTCCCAAATAGAACGCGAGCATGGAGGCTCTTCTGGCTCCATTGACAAATCTGTCACCCCTCTCTGTAACTGCTGGAGGGAGTCTCATTTTGGTCTTAAAATGTTTATATTAACCCACTCTAGATTATATTGGTGTTTTAATTTTGCTATTTTGTTCCTAATATGGACATAGCTTCAAATGTGCTCCTGTAACTGCCTGCCTCTATGAGCTTCATTTGACTGGAGCGGAACGCTGTGGTTGACGTTCTCCCTCAGTCCACTTCTTTATTCAGTCTATGCTCAGTCTTTATATTGTGAAAAGATGAACACACTGATTTTTGAGACTGAGTTCTTTGCTGTTAAAAGTCAGCAGTGTGGTATTCATTTGGTGTTGTTAAATAAATGTTTTCTTTGTCTAATAAGTTATATGGCCTTGGCTCAGTTGATAGAGACAGTAGGGGAGCCTATTAAACCAAATGTTGGCACAGCTTTTGAGGAAGGCATTTGATCTACCATACTAAGCCAAAGTAGAAAAATAATCCATATCTCAATCAATCAACAAGAGTAGCTGAGGAAGAGTAAATGAGTAACTAACTGAAAAAAAGATGATTTATGATTTATTATTGTGATTTCAGGGAGGGGAGCACTGTTATTACCAGGGCAGGATACGAGACTTACCGGGGTCCTGGGCAGCGCTCTCCACCTGTCATGGCCTTTGGTAAGACAAAATGTTAAGTTAAATTAAAAAAAATACAAATCAAAATTGTTAATATATTTTCTCAAATGTTCTTCAGTGGCATGTTTTCCGATGGCTTCTTTTCTTATGGGATCGAACCTGTGCAGAATGGAAGTGTCAAGGTAAATTATTTGTGTTCAATTTGGATGTATCATTTTAGGTTTATTCTTTTTTTTTTTTTTTTTTTTCTTTTTTACAGTTATTTTTTATGTGTTTTTCTTGTAGGAAGATGGTGCTCACTTAATTCGCCGAATGCCTGATATCAGACTTACTCCACATTGTACAGGTATACACACATTTATCCAACTTATGGAATCCTTTTAATGCACTGCTTTTTGGTTGTTTGTTTGTTTGTTTTTTGAAGCTATATTTAGAATGTTGAGAATGTTATATAATTGTACTTACTGCATGTTAAATTATCAGGTAGAATTTGTTCTGATTAAAAAATTAAGAGATGAAACCAGCTTTGTAGCACCATAATTAGTCAAATTACTTATCAAGGCACTTCCATTGCCTACTTGATCTATACGGCTTAGTAGTAGTAGTAGTAGTAGTAGTAGTAGTAGTAGTAGTAGTAGTAGTAGTAGTAGTAGTAGTAGATTTAACTATAGTAGTAATTAATGTTAATATTATTTGTAGGATTTTATTGACTTTAGATGATTTATTAATGAAATAAAACTCCAGAATGTTCCATGTAAAATTGTATTTATGGGCTATACTTGATACTTTGATGTGCGACAGTTAAAAGCAAGTAAAAAGTTTATGACCGTGACTCTATTTAAATCCCCAGCGCTATATTTTCTTCTCTGTAAACTTGTTGCTGTGTTCAGACTGTGTGAAGGACAGTGGGCGGTGGAGCAGAGGAGGTGATGGAGCCTGGGAGCAGCCGGAGCCAGAGAAGGCCTCACACGCTCTGAGGAGGACCAAGCGCTACATCCGAAGACCCTCTGTCCAGACCGAGACCAAATATATCGAGCTCATGGTGGTCAACGACAATGAGATGGTGAGAAAAACAGGGGCATTTTACTGTGAATTTGACAGAAGTCTTGTGGTTTTAATCTTGTAGTTTACATCTTAATCTCAGATAAGGAACACTGGCCAATTTACATGTACTATATTAACCTGCTTGTCTCCATGGTGATATCTTAATGCCATGCTATGTAACATTTCTGGTAGGGCAACGCAATATAGCGTATTCATATTGAAATTGCAGTTTGAGTCTATCAAATCACAAAGGCTGCACTCATTCCTGTAGACTGAAGCACTGTAACACCTTATTGTAATGCATTTTATATATGTGTCTGTTGTGTATAGTGTGAATGAATGAAATGTGAAACATGGGACCAGTCTCTCAAATCTGCAAAACAAATTTACCTACAGGTACATAGCAACCAAACTTACCCTATTATAATTTAGAGATACATTTCTGAGAAGTGTTGTTGTACCTGTAGGTTAGACATCTACAAACGTGTTTTGAAATTCATAGAAGTCTTGTATTAGTTTATCAGTTCATATTTCAGTCTCTTCTCAAATGTTAATGCTCCTGGAGTTATATTTACGATGTTTAAATTGAACAGAATCCTACTTTTTACAAATCTAAACTCAATACTTGTCAGAAAAACAGTTCACAGTTCAAGTTTTTCCCAAATTTTTACAGCACTATTTTCTGGCAAAGCAAAAACATGTCCATGGAGACAAGCAGGTGGCAGACGCTGTTTCATAAAATTTAAATTGAGCACAGTTATAAACTATTTATAAACATTCAAATCTCTCTTCAGTGATAGTACTTGGTTTGACTGAGCGGGTGTGTGGTCCTCCACTGTTTTCCCATATAGATTTTGTGGTATTAAAATGTAGTGCAGCAGACAGGAGGGTCTATTGCTAATTTATATTAGAGGGGGCTCCCCAAATTTCTGCCAACGGGCCTGTTAAAATATAATAGTTCTATGTTTTTTCAAGAAAGGAAAGTTTAGTTGACTTTTTCTAAATTAGTCCTAGCCCCTACATATATTGGACCATATTTTTAACATGTAAGGGTGTACTTGAAATTTACACCAACACGGAGAGAATATACAAACTCCACACAATCTCAAACCTGTTAAGTAATCCTTGTTATTTTTCTCACCTATAAATATTTTTTTCTAGTTTGTGAAGTTGAAAAACAGCCAAACAAAGAATTTTGCCAAAGCAGTTGTCAACATGGCCGATGCAGTAAGTGTCAATCATCATATATCATAACCTTATAAAGATTATTTTTCATACCTTATTTTTGTCTTCACTGCTGCTTAAACAGCCTTACACTAATTGGCTTGCTGATCTTGGTTTGGTCCACAGATCTTTAAGGAGCAGTTGAACACTCGGATTGTGCTGGTTGCCATGGAGACGTGGACCTCTAAAGACCTGGTGCCTGTGATGGAGGACCCTCTAGTCACTCTACAAAACTTCATGAAGTACAGAAAAGACAACATCAGAGAACAGTGCGATGCTGTACACCTTTTATCGTAAGTGGATTTATTATGTTAAAACTACTACTATTATGTGTAACAAGGCATTGATCAACACTCAAAAAAACAAATCTTGTTTATATGTTATTTTGTCAACTATTATGGGTTGAACCAGAATAAATTAAGCAAGGATTTAACCCAAAAATAGACAATTTTTTATTTTATTTTTTGGTTATAGTAGTCCCCAATTTGGCATAAAACATATCTATCCCAATAGATAATATTTTGCCTGTATGTATTAGACATATGATATTTAATTATAGACATTTTATTGAGAAAAAAAACCCAAAACAAAACTGTAGAACATTCCAGGTATTCTCAATGGAGACAAGCAAGTACATAGCCAGGCTGGCACCACATGGTGCCTTCGCTCAATTTAATTTCTCTCGAGCGACTAGGTCAGGAATCAAAATACACTAGACCATTCGCAAAAACACCAGAAGTGTGAGTTCGGGCACCAACCAATCAGCAAAGAGCCATATATTCTGTGTTGGCAACAATTCCCCAGATCGAGGATTTAAAGCCGGAACAAAGAGAATGTTTGGTGAATTTTATCAAGGGGAAAGACATTATTGCCCTTCCTATCGGATTTGGGAAAAGCTTAATATACCAGTTAGCCCCATTAGTGGTGCATTATATATGTCACAACCAAATAGCAGTGATTGGTTAAATTAAAAAAGTACCTGCCTACCGTCGAGCGAACGAATTCTAATGCTGCAAGATCAGACGGTTTCTACGAAGTGAAACCAGGTGATGAATCAGGCTAGCGAGTATACCCTCTCCACCTGAAAAGTAGTACACCTATACTTTTTCAGTGTTTTTCCTGCTACTTGCCAATATATTGAAGCCGTTTCAAACCAAATATTAAAATTCTCTCTCTCTATGTGCAGAGGTCGGACCTTTCACAGTAGTAGAAGTGGGACGGCCTACACAGGAGGGGTGTGTTCTTTGACGAAAGGTGGAGGCGTTAATGAGGTGAGGACACAGTAAAGTAAGAAAAATTTATTCAAACTAAGTAATAAAATATTTATTAAGTTTATGTTTTTGTTACAGTTTGGGAGTGTAGGAGCCATGGCCATCACACTGTGCCAAAGTCTGGGGCAGAACATCGGGATGAGGTGGAACAATTTGCGCAACTCTGCAGGTAAAATCAATAGGGAATATTTGTATGTTTGTAATTATACATTTTGTGAATTGTTTATTGAATAGATAAAACTTAGTGTCCCAACAAATAAGAGGATCAGGAATTTAATCAAGGAGTATGATACATTGATAAGTTACATTGATGTTGGTGAGGATGATGGTTTTGCTGCTTCAGTGGAGATGGGTTGGTTGCAGCCCAGTGTTGTAATTGTGAAAGAAGCGATTCCAGACCAGGCAGAAAGAAGCCCTTTATCTGATACCAGAATAGTGAAGGTAGAGACACTAGGTGCATGCACGTCTTACAAAAAAGCTTCCTTGTGGAGAAGTGGAGAAAATTCTAACTGTAGAAGTCTGGACATATGTGGATTTAAACAAATTTTGCATAATTGTCATACAAGGTCGTAAATTACCTTTGACGGAAATGCAAAATAGTCACAGAAAAACTGCTTGTATAAGCAGAAAAGATTGTTTACAGGGGTCTCTTGTCACCAAGTACATAAATAATTGCAGTCTGTAACTGAAGGAGCTGGTCCAGTGGGAACATTTTGAAACAAGTACATTTATTAATTTACTCTGGAAACAATTTCATCCCAGTTTTTGTAATACACAGTAATTAACATAAGTTTAAATAGCGAAGATAATAAATTATAACACAATTCATGCTTTCAAATGTTCATATACAAGGGTAACAGAGAAAAGAGTATATACTGTATTTAGATGGGACTAAACCCAAAACTAAACCTGCTTTAAACTAAGTTTAAACCAGTACTAACTCAGGACCAAAACAAGTCTTCATCAGGATTTCACTGGGATCAGCATCATTTTTGAAACTATGTAATGAATAGGGTTGAGTTAATATAAGTTTTCTTTCCAAACCTTTTCGAGAAATGTTCTTTTCTGTTGTCTCGAAATAAAAACAAATCAGTCAATCAATCAGTCAAACCCGGGTCTCTTAACTAGATATGACAAGACACATTTCTAATGAGACACGGGATTAAGTCTATGAGACAAAACGTGATTTTGACCAAGCTCTAAATGAATTGTGCAGAAATATAAAGCTTTTGCTACTAGTAAATGTAACTGAGTAAATATAACTGCTAGTATTACCCACCTCTGTTAATTGTCAAATGGGAAAACATGCCTACATATTTGACTATGTCTTTGTAAGAATTATGATTGTTATGATTTCCTCACTTGAAGGTGCAGTATGTAACTTTGTGGTTGGAGGTCTATCACCTGCTTGGTTCTATGAATATGACATTGCTTTTTCTGGAATGTTCCACAGTATGACATTAAACACCTCTACCTTACATTTATTAAATTGCCAGTGGTTTTATGGCTCAAAAATACCTAGAAAAATAGACATTCTGAGTGTGAGCTGGGTTGCTTCTCCACAGATCTGACTTGTAACTCTGTCTGGTTTGGTCTATGTGCAGATAGAACAGTTTAATGCCATACTGTGAAACATTCCAGACAAAGCAATAACATCTCCATGGAGAAAAGCATTTGACAGACCAGAAATTTTACAAAATGCACCTTTAAATAATATGTTGAAATTTCAAAACAATCTTGGGAGAAGCTTTGAAATTGTTTGAATTACATGCTTATTTATTACTCTTGCATGAGATAGCATGGTATTATAATAGAGGACATAAGTCATAGAGCGTACTGTAGCAGAGATAGTGATGGTAAAAGCAGGATTGATAGTGGGGCGTGAGGGGGATGTGAGTGGCCCCTCTCAGTGTAGATGCTCCGTCCTGTTGAGCTCTTCCGTAATTAGACTTATATACATTAGTCACCTGGATCTGGGAGGGAGGGGCTGGTGGTTAGAGTGGGGCTGCCATTGAACAATAGACCAGTGATGGATGCTAGGGGGGATTCAGAACCATATTTCACAGATGGGACAGGAGCTCAGCGCAATCTCCAATGGCTCTGTGTGTAAAGGACTCCCATAAAGAAGTCTAGATGGCTATAAATCTTTGAGCTGGTGAAAACTGTGTTCGTCGTATACTTACTGTCAGGACCGTCGATAGAAATCTGGGGGCCCGGGACAAGAAGCCTCATATGGACCCCTCTCTTATATGACTTAATAGGAAATGGGTCCAGTTTTGGGTCCCTAATCCCTTTAATCTCCTTTGTAATGTATTTGCATGTATGAGTGTTATTTCTGTATAACTTTACTGTCTTTGCCCTTAGGTGACTGCAGATGCCCTGATGCTTGGTTGGGCTGCATCATGGAGGACACAGGGTAGGCCAGTTACTAATTATGTAAAGAACACAAACAAAGCAAATATATTAAAAATAAAAATAAATAAAACATCTTGCAAAAAATTTAGCTTTTCTAATAAACAATTGAATAATAAATTACTTTGAAGTTAGAGTTCGGTGGTATGATATTAAAAATCCATTCCATTCCATTCCATTTTCTTCCGCTTATCCGGGGCCGGGTCGCGGAGGCAGCAGTCTAAGCAGGGACTCCCAGACTTCCCTTTCCACGCACACTTCCTCCAGCTCTTCTGGGGGAACCCCAAGGCGTTCCCAGGCCAGCCGAGAAACATAGTCCCTCCAGCGTGTCCTGGGTCTTCCCCGGGGCCTCCTCCCAGTGGGACATGCCCAGAACACCTCCCGAGGGAGGCGTCCAGGAGGCATCCGGAAAAGATGCCCGAGCCACCTCAACTGGCTCCTCTCAACGTGAAGGAGCAGTGGCTCTACTCCGAGCTCCTCCTGTGTGACTGAACTCCTCACCCTATCTCTAAGGGAGCGCCCAGCCACCCTGCGGAGGAAACTCATTTCGGCCGCTTGTATCCGCAATCTCGTCCTTTCGGTCACTACCCAGAGCTCATGACCATAGGTGAGGGCAGGAACGTAGATTGACCGGTAAATCGAGAGCTTTGCCTTTCGGCTCAGCTCCCTCTTCACCACAACGGTCCGATACAGCGACCGCATCACTGCTGAAGCTGCACCGATCCGCCTGTCAATCTCACGGTCCGTCCTTCCCTCACTCGTGAACAAGACCCCGAGATACTTGAACTCCTCCACTTGGGGCAGGGACTCTCCACCCACCTGGAGAGGGCAAGCCACCTTTTTCCGGTCGAGAACCATGGCCTCGGATTTGGAGGAGCTGATCTTCATCCCAGCCACTTCACACTCGGCTGCAAACCGCCCCAGTGCACACTGCAGGTCCTGGTTCGATGAAGCCAACAGGACAACATCATGTGCGAACAGCAAAGATGAAATCCTGTGGTCCCCAAACCGGACCCCCTCCGGCCCCTGACTGCACCTAGAAATTCTGTCCATAAAAACAATGAACAGAACCGAAGGGCAGCCCTGGTGGAGTCCAACATGCACCGGGAACAGGTCTGACTTACTGCCGGCAATGCGAACACAGCTCCTGCTCCGGTCATACAGGGACCGGACAGCCCTTAGCAAAGGGCCCCGGACCCCATACTCCCGGAGCACCCCCCACAGGACACCACGAGGGACACGGTCGAATGCCTTCTCCAGATCCACAAAACACATGTGGACTGGTTGGGCAAACTCCCATGAACCCTCGAGCACCCGATGGAGGGTGTAGAGCTGGTCCAGTGTTCCGCGGCCAGGACGAAAACCACACTGCTCCTCCTGAATCCGAGGTTCGACTATCGGGTGGATTCTCCTCTCCAGTACCCTGGCATAGACCTTACCGGGAAGGCTGAGGAGTGTGATCCCCCTATAGTTGGAACACACCCTCCGGTCCCCCTTCTTATACAGAGGGACCACCACCCCGGTTTGCCAGTCCAGAGGTACTGTCCCCGACCGCCACGCGATGTTGAAGAGGCGTGTCAGCCAAGACAGCCCCACAACATCCAGAGACTTCAGGTACTCAGGACGGATCTCGTCCACCCCCGGAGCCTTGCCACCAAGGAGCTTGCCAACCACCTCAGTGACTTCAGCCAGGGTGATATTAAAAATCATATTGTGATAATTTCATGTTTAATGCAGCTCTAGAGAGAACACAGACTCTCTTTCTTCCCCCTCCACTCCTCCTATTGGTTGGCCTCTGTTATGCTTTGAGTGAGTGACAGGTGGATTTAACCAATCACAGCAAAATATTAACTATCAAAAACATCAGCCCGTTTCAGTTATCTTCTAAAGGCATTATAAAGTATAAAGTTATACTATATAACTTTTCTGGTGTTATTACTACAACAGATGTATTGACTGCCTAAAATAGTCCACAGTATGGCATTAAACTTCTCTGTCTCCATGGAGACATGCTGGTGATGAAGCAGGGTAAGTTACAGTTACAGATCAGATCAGTGGAAAGGCAAGCTTGCTCTTTTTCAAGGTATTTTTAGCAAAAAAAAAACATGTGAAATGAAATACATGGAAGACAGATCAGTTTAATGCCATACTGTAGAATATTCCAGGTGAAGCAATAGCATTTAATCAGGAAATTAAATAGTGCACCTTTAAGAGTACATGCATTTTGGTTGAATAGAAATTGTAATGAAATTATTTTGAAAAACTGGATTACGCATTTCAGAATAATTTATGCTGCTACATCCAGATGGTATTTACAGTTGGTTTCAAACTCAAATATCAGATATCAAAACATGGTTAATATTCCTGTCCTGTGGCATTTACTCAGTCTTCTACTGTTTTTGACACAGCTACAATCTGCCCAGAAAGTTCTCTCGCTGCAGTGTTGATGAGTACATCCAGTTCTTGCTTCAGGGAGGTGGGAGCTGCCTCTTCAACAAGCCCAACAAGGTGAGGGCCATGTGGGCACGTGGGCAGAGGACGGGCACCAGCTTCCAGTCAGTCACACACACAAAAACGCGCGCACACACACACACACACACATACACACACTGAAATATACTACAGGAGTCTAGAGAAAACAACTGTGTGTTTAAAGGTCCTATATTACGCAAAATTGACTCTTCTAGCCATGTTGTAATGTTGCTAGCTCATCAAAAACATACCTGGAGTTGTGTTTTGCTTTATTCATACATGTTTGCATAACTCTTTAGTATTAGTCTGTCTACATCTCCAAAGCTTAAAATGCTCTGTTCCACTTTGTAATGTCATGAAGCAATAATTTTCTTGTGTTTTGAGTTTGAGAAGAACTCAGCCTTAATATGCAAGAAAACACAACTATAGCACCATTATTTTCATAAATCAATTAAAAAAGAAAGAAAGAAAAATCTGTTCCTTGTGTATAACATTGTACCTACATTTTGGATAGAATTTAATGACTGTTGATGACAGAGATAGAGGATTTCTCATTGCTTCTTCCTTCTTTCCAATTTTTTGTTTTCTACTTTTCTTTATAAACTGCCACCTAACTGATGTAAAACTATGACAGATATTTACCACAGGTACTATCACACCAAACAAAGTCATAATTAGAAAAATATATGAATCTGTCAAAAGCACTTTAAGTCATAAACAAATGTATTTATGTATGTTCAGCTCTTGGACCCCCCGGAGTGTGGGAACGGCTTTGTGGAGCCTGGAGAAGAGTGTGATTGTGGATCTCAAGTGGTGAGTGCTATGAATGTTTGTGTAATGTGCAGAGTCCACTTTAGACTGTTGAAAATATTAGCCTGGTTAGTCAAGTGATATTTATATTATTTCAAGGCAGTAGTAGTAGTAGAAGTAGTAGAAGTAGAAGCAGAAGTAGAAGTATCAATGGCCTGGCAATAAACATCTGTTACAAAAAGACAACAGTTTAAAAGATCCCAATTACTAACTGCTGTATTGCCTTGTAAATAAGGTCAATTTAGTTTTTCCCTCACATAAAGTGTTGCGTAATAGCAGCATTTTGTGTCATAATCAGACCACTGTAAGATGTCTGCATCTAATTAAGGAAGGATTTTTTAAAATTTTGGTTGAATAATGTTGCCCACCCCCACAGCCCACCCCTGTGACTGGTCATCAAAAATACACCAGGAGATTTAAACCTTAGATATGCACCAGACAGTCTTTCTTTGTATAAGAATATGTCTGTATAACACATTACTCTTGGGTGTTAAAATATATAAGCTTTCCATCTGACTCAAATCTGTTTACAAAAGAAAAAAATCAACACGTTTTTCTTTGGCATCCAGATGTTCAAAATTTCTCAGCAGCAAATGGTCTACACTAATTTGCATTTTGTTTGAATTTCATTTTATGACAGATGCCCAGCTGACATCTTCCATTTCCCAAAGAGTACACTGAAATCGAACAGATTTGTCAGGTAGATGATGACTGCGAAATAACATTAAAACATCCCTGTGTGTCTGTGCAGGAGTGTGCGCGTAATGGAGGATCATGCTGTAAAAAATGTACACTTACCCACGATGCCATGTGCAGCAATGGACTCTGTTGCAGCAGCTGTAAGGTAAATATTAGCTTAAGCAAAATACAGCAACTTGTTAGTCCTTGTTTCTGTATCCTAGAGCAAAATAACACAATCTTGACACAGAAGGTTACACAATGTACAGAGTTTTGAGAAAATAAGTAAATAAAACAAAGAATCAGCTATTGTTTTGGGGTGACTCGGGGTACACAAAACTGCATACATGACACATTCATCTTATTCATCACATTATAATAAAGATACACAATGTAACTTTTCCGGTGGGGTGATCTCCTATGTACTTACTTTCGCTTTGCTTTGCCTAGAATGTTTCACAGTTTGGCATTAAACTTATCAATCTTGCATTTATTCAGTTACAGCATTTACTGCTATAATATGCATTCTTTTTATGTGTGGGGTCGCCTCTCCACAGATCTCATCACATGTGGGGGACCCTTCACCAGAAAAGTTAAATAATGCACCTTGACGTTACACGACAAAAAGTTCGATAGTATGTTCATGTGATGTGCTTTGGTGCATACATGTCTCTAATTTATCCATGGGGTACAGAGTGATGAGAATCTAGGGCGGTTGCTATGGCGATTACAACATTTTACAATATCGAAATGTGTGTTGAATGGAAAAAATCTTCAACAACTTGCATATAGTACATACAGTGAGTCTAATACTTTTATATCTTTTCAGTATGAGCAGAGAGGAGTTGTGTGTCGAGACGCTGTGAATGACTGTGACATCCCCGAAACCTGCACCGGAGACTCGAGCCAGGTAACATGTGAAACTGAAATGGTGTCAAAATGGACAAAACACGAGAAAAAAGCCTATTCACACGTTAATTTTCTATCATTTACAGTGTCCCCATAATGTGCATAAACTTGATGGCTACACATGTGATAGCAGTCAGGTAAAAACATTGATTTTGTTGACTAACTTTTAAATATTTTGCTTCTCTTTCTGCATTTAATATCTTTGGTTTTCCTCAGGGGCGATGTTATAGTGGACGGTGTAGAACTCGAGACGGCCAATGCAAAGGACTATGGGGTTATAGTAAGTTCATTAATTGCTATTTTAATCTGCTATTTTAATTTCAGAAAAAAGAACAACAACAACAACAACAGGAAAATATATATTACTTCTATTGGTGTGCTAAGATGTTATGATATCCTATGCAGTTATCTTTAAGTGTCTGTATTCCTTTGGGTTAGTCCATATTTCTTCTAGGTTCACAATAGATAAAATGCATTAGAATTGGATGGAGACAGTTGTGGGCGTCTTAAGAGCTGCTTTACAATATCCACTCCCCCTTTAAGTGTATTTTTTACTGTTTCTGTTTTATTTTTAGATTCTGCAGACAGGTTTTGTTATGAGAAGCTGAACGCAGAGGGGACAGAGAAAGGGAACTGTGGGACCAACCCCGATGGGCAGGGCTGGCTCCAGTGCAACAAACCGTGAGTACAAAATGTGATAATTCATTTTTGTCTCATGTATTCATCTGCATGATTTTATAATAATGTATTTCTCATTTTAGAGATGTATTATGTGGGTTTTTATTCTGTGCCAATGTGACCACGAACCCAAAGTTTGGAGACTTGAGTGGAGAGTTGACCAGTTTCACCCTTTACCACCAGAACAAGTACTTGGACTGTCGGTGAGTAGTGCCAATCAGATATGAGGATTTAGTTTTTCTCATTCCCAGTATATGGACAGGCCATGCCTCATATGAAAGCTCAGAGCCTCACTGAGCTGCAGAGGCTAGCACTGAATGATGGAATTTAGGTAGTGTTGATTCAGATCAATACATTTTAGGTATAAACCAACTCTATTTCAGCATTGAAACTGGTATCTCAAATGAGGGACTCATGTGAAGAAGATTATTACTAAGAATAAATCAGCATTACATTTTGATTTGAACAGTTAGGGACAGTTTATGCATGATACAGGCATGTGTTGATTGTATTTTCAAGTAAACAAAGGAGTCATTTTGCTGGTAGTATAATGATAATTGCAACACTAAATTGTAGCACCCATTGACCTCATGTGTATTCTCTTCAGAGGAGGACACGTTCTGCTGGAGGATGGCTCAGACCTGGGTTATGTGGAGGATGGCACCCCCTGTGGGCCAAACATGATGTGTCTGGAGCGTCGCTGCCTCCCGGTGGTCACCTTTAATCTCAGCACCTGCCCTGGCTCTAACTTTGGACGCATCTGTTCAGACCATGGGGTACACACTTTTACTGTTTATTTTATTTTGAAGACTAAAGTAGTTGTTCTTTCAGTAATAACCAAAAAACTGCTGGTATTTGCAACACCCAAGCACAAAAATTGATAATTTAGCCTTAATATGTTTAATGTTTGATTTTATTTTCGGGACATAGGCCTAGATACACTGATTTTGTAGGAATGTACATTTACCACTGTATTTGAAAAGGTTCCAGCCATGTTTTGAACTATTTAGGTCCAACTTGATTTTTGCTGTTCCTTTTTAAAACTATGGTGTCCTATTCATGGGTTTCAGAATTATGAGAAATTAGGACCGTTGTCATAGTAATTAACCATTACTTATACAAAATCCTCAAAATGTTGCCTACAAACAGGAAACTGAAACTTATGAAGAAATAATCATTGCGTTTTCTTCATTGTTTGTAGACCTGCAGCAATGAGGTGAAGTGCATCTGTGACAGAGACTACACGGGGAAAGACTGCAGCGTTTTTGACCCCATCCCAGAGCCCACTGTCCCCACGGGTCCAGAGAAGAAAGGTCCATACACCCCAAAATTAACTACTCTCTCTCCCTCTCTCTCCCTCTCATACCCTATCATAATCACTGCCATCTCCTCTGTAGCTTCTGTATGTTTCACACTTAGACAAGGTTACACACACAAAGGTAATTTTCAAACTACACTGTCAATTTTGTGGTGTTTTTAACGTCTAGTGAATATGAGTGTGTGTGAGTGTGTGTGTGTGGGTTTATTTGTATTAGAGCTACTGTGACTGTGAAGTACATCAGATCAGCCATAACATTATGAACACCTGATTGATCTTATTAGGCCTATATAATTATTTTTTTCTTATATTCTTACAAGGGATCAAGCTAAAATAATATATGAAATGTTTAAGATGGCAAACATTATGTGAATCTGATTAAAAGGGATTTTAAAATGGATTAATAGATTATATTATGTATTGTAATTTGAGCATATTGGTGATCTGTTTTTTTTATACATAGAGGTAACTTTGCTCCACTATTCATTTAATGATTCATCCATCACAATAAACCAAATTTACTGTGTAATCTTACTGTTTCTGTTCAATATATATGTGCTGTTATCTGTTTCTTGTGTTATTCCTCTTAATGTTATGGCTGCTCAGTGTCTGTACCTGTATCTGTGTGTGTCTGTCTGTTTGTGTGTGCTTGTGTGTGTTTGTGTGTGTGGTGGAAAGTGTCACAGATCATTGCTGTTTTAGGGTCAATAAACTGACAGCACATTCACTCCGAGCTCCAGGCTGTCCCATAAAAAAAGTTATAGACATCTAACTCTCAGTGTGATTGAAAAAATAATATTTTGAATTCTGTCAAAGAAACATCACAATATTAAAACCTGAATCTCTTTTTGCTGAAGTTAAAGGCTTGACATATCAATTTTAATACCAAAATTAAAACAAGTTAAAAAAACACACCCCTTATACAAAACAGTATTATTTTTGCACTAAGTAATTGTATTTTCTTGAAAATTACTGGCAGGTCTTATACTGTTATGACATATGAAGACCACTCTAAACCCTCTTTCAAACTGCATGCTTTCAGTGCCACAGGTGTTCATCATGATAAACAATTGAAGGGTGGATCAAATACAGAGGCGAGATTTCCCTTTGGGGCTACTAAAATGCAACTTAACCAATAAAATACCCTTGGACAGTTACGCATGCAGTCTGAGGCCAGGTTTAAGCTCACGCCTCCTCCCTCTCATCTCTCAGTCTGTAGCTCTCACCTTTGCTCTGTCTCTGTAGTTGCTCTCTCCTCTCTCTCTGTCTCCTCCTCGTGGTCGTGGTACAGTCTTGACGCTGTCCTGACGTGTGTTTTGAGTGGTGTTGTTTTGTTTCTTGCCCCTCCTTCCTTCCTTTATACCCCCCGCCCCCTCCTCCTCCTTCCTTTGTGCAGGTCCCAGTGGCACCAATATCATAATAGGGTCCATCGCAGGTGCAATTCTCCTGGCAGCTATAGTCCTAGGGGGGACGGGCTGGGGATTTAAGTAAGCGTTCTGGCATGCCTCTACCTGTGTACCTGTCTGCTTATACCTGATACGGGACACCCACCTCTCCCACACAAAGGCCTGTCACAATAAATACTACACTGACTTATCGATAAATGTTAGCTGCATATTTTTGGGGCTCAGTATTTATTATGGGTACTTCACCTTTTAACTAGTGGGACATTTTTGTTATTTTTTATTTTTGTAATAGGATTTGAGCTGTTGAGGGTTGAATTAGTAACTTTATATACTTGGTTTCATCGCAACAATTTATTGATACATTGCAGCGACATCACGCCGGCTGGGGTCTTACATGCATGTCTAGGGAAGAATGTTTAGCAGTTACCACGATGACACAATGCGCACATTAGCAAACAATGCCAAAAAGTTTTGAGATCTGTCTGAAAAAGACAGAAAAAATACAAAATGGATTTTAACCATCCATTTTGCGGAGCCTGTGGCCAATAGGAGCGTTCATGGTCCTGTTTAGGTGTTTGATTTTACACAAAAAAGTGAGAGTGACTAACTGAAAAACTGTTGACTAATGCTAGCTAGCTTGTGACTGTAATGTTATTTGAGAAAGACTTGTTTAACAGTACACATTCTGTTGTAGTTTCAGCTTTATGGTCAGATTGTGTTAAAACAAAGCTCAGATTAAAGTCTAACTTGAATAACAGAGCTTCAGACATAGCAGTGCCTCTGGTTAGCATCACCTCCTAGGGAATGTTGATGACATGAGCTGCAAAGTATTAATACGTCTATAATATTCAATACAGATGGGGGGCAGTTAACATTAATATTGTTAAAATGCTGATATTTTATGGTAAAGTACAATGTAATCAATAGGAAAAACTGTCTCTTGTGTCCCATCACATCTACAATTTAAAAACCACCAATAGACACTTACAAGACAGACACAATTTCTATACTACCATATAATACATTTCAAAAAAGTTTTACTACAAGAATCCTGCTCAAGGTCTCAGCACAATAAAATAGTTTCAGTTATTTTTTATTGTGATATTTTTGTAGTTTTTATAAATCGCACTTCAAATGTTCTTATTGTGACAGGTCTGCACTCGCACCCCTGTTTGCCACGGGGAGGGGTCTTGAGACATGCAATTTGCTTGGACTGCTTATGGCCTTTTTACCATATGAAACATCACACATTTTATTATTTAACCAAACTTTTATAAACTTATCTTAGATCCATCCTGCATCTTGCCTTCACTCCCATAGAATAGGGTCAAATTAAGCTGCTAACATGCCAGAAACCACTTCACTACTTACTTAGCCTGACTTTTTCCAACATAGCCTACTCCAAGTGCATTGGATCACTAAGAATGATTGCTAGCACCCTAATCGTATATATTAACATGCCTTGCCTTTGGTGCTATTTTAGCCTGCATCGTCCCATATGCCCCCCCTGCATGCTCGCTATAGTCAAACCTTATTCTCTGAGCTAAAAGGACTACGGAATTAGCTGTTAGCGTCACTACTTCCTGTTCAAGTTTTTATCTATGGGGTTTTTGCTGAGTCGTGCTTAAATTAATAAAAAATTAAGTATAAGACACTGGAGAGTGGGTTGCACGTGGATGTGAGTGACAGCATGTTCAAAGTACAGAAATGAAATGAATACTTCACTGGAGGACACTTCTGTATTTACAATGTTTGTGCCTCAATGCTAACGCTAATGTTGAAGGTAAATAAATATTACAACAACACCTAAAATTGAAATATTCTACTTTTTTTTTAATCATTTGGCAGTCTTTATTTTTATTAATTAGAATTTACTCTTGGTGGTTTATTTCATTTTTATTTTTTTTTACAGTTAATAAAAGTGACTGTTATAAAATGAATTGCATAAGTCCTTTTAGACACAGGGGTAAGTGTGTGTGTGCAGTGCATGTGTGCATGGGCTGTTGTTCAAACCTTTACTTACACAACAGTTACTGGCTGAATATTGTATGTATTGAGATATGCAAAAGTTTCACTCAGATTTGGTGGTATGGAGGCTGCTTTTGCATGTGTTACTAATCCTAAAACTGCCTAAATTGGATGATAAGAGTCAAAGTTTGAATGTTGAGCTGTTAACTTTTGAAGAACAAGTTAAAGGTGCAATGTGAAGTGACATCTGGTGGACAATGTTGGAATTGCACACCTCTGAACAGCGATCTATTTGGTCAGGTAGTTTACAGTTAAAATAAAGGTCTCCATGTATTTATACTTTACCTTTTCATAACAAAAAAAACTGTTGTTAGTGAAGGAATGTACATGTTTATTAGTCAATTTACACAGTGCACCTTTAATCCAACTTCACTGCAGATGTGATTTTATTTTTTTTAAACAAAGTATCTTTTCTATGTTATGTTTTTTTTTTTCCAAAATGCAGGAACATTCGAAGAGGAAGGTATGGAAACTTATCTGACTTAAGCGTAACTTGCCAATTATCTTTTACTGAAAATTGTGGAATTGTTTAATTACTACTATCACAAGCAAATGGCTTAGAGCACCATAAAGCATCAAGTTTATGGGGCAGCTTTTTCTTGTTTTCTCTGTTTTGTTTTGCTACAGCAGATGTCAGCCTGTGCTAGCTTGTTCAGATACAGGTGGAGGAAAGTACTGAATTGTGATATAACCTAACATCGTGACAGGACAAGATCATAACTTTAGTTTATGAAAACAAAAGCAAATTGAACAATTTAAGGAAAGAAATCATCATATACAGTATATTTTTGTTATATGCCCCACCACTACTTTTGTGTAGGTGCCTTTAAATGACTACATTTTAACACATAAATTGTCACATTTTTTCTTTATCCTAATTATCTTTCTCTCTTCCTCTCTTCCCTCCTCTCTCTCCTTCCCTCCTTCCCTCTCCCACTTTCTCCCGCTCTCTTTCTTTCCCTCTCTCCTCTCTCTCTCCCTCTCCCCTTCTTTCTCTCTCTCCCTCTCCCTATCTCCCTCTCTTCCTCTCTTCCTACCCCTCTTTCTCCCTCCCTCCTTCCCTCTCCCTCTTTCTCCCACTTTTTCTCTCCCTCTCCCCCCTCTCCTCCCACCCTTCTCTCCTCCTCTCACTCTACTCTCTACCCCCTTCTCTCCCTTGCTTTCTCTCTCTCTCCCTCTTTCTTCCTCTCCCCCTCTCTCTCTTTCTCGCTCTCACTCCCTCTCCTCCTCTTCGCCTCTGTCCCCTCTCTCCTCCTCTCCCTCCATCCCTCTCCCTCTTTCTCCCACCCTCTATCTCTCTCTTCCTCTCCCCACTCTCCTCCTGTCCTCCCCTCCTCCTCTCCCTCACTCTCCTTCATCCCCCCCCTTTCTCTCTGTCTCTCTCCCTCTCTTCCTCTCTCCTCTCTCTCTCTCTGTCCTTCTCTCTCAGATCGGGTGGAGGATAATCATCTCATCTCTCCGCGTGTCTTTGCGTCCCATGTGCTCCCGTCTTCCTCTTCTCACTGTGTCAAATCCACATCTGGAGAAAAACAAAACAAAACAAAACAGGGGAACAACCAAGTCTTCCACCCGTGTCCTGAAATCTCCACTTCCACTGTCCAGCCTGTATCTGTCTCTCCTCTTCCTCCTCTCCTTCCTCTTCCTCTGTGGTCTTCTTCAAACCAGCCAAAATCATGAGGGTGGTGTCTTCTCTGTTAACGGGCCAAATGAAGTGGAGCGAGCAGGTGGCGCCCCCTACTGGTGTCACCGAAGTCTTCCTCAGTCCAGTGGCTTTTTAAAAACGAATGTGCTTCAACACGTGCCATTGTGTGCTGGTACCAGAACAAGGAAATTCACATCTTTATCAGACACAGAGTTATTTAAGTTTGAGAGCTTTTTTAATACCAACTTGATATCACGAGCCAATAATTATTACTACAAAATAATATTACTGAAAAGTTGTAGGTGCCAACTGCAGCTTCCCCCATTGACTTAGAACTTGACTTTATATTGGGCTACAACCATTAATCGAACAAATTGATTGAATGGATTTAGCTAATCCTTAGTCATTATCTGGTACAAACAGAAAATAAACATGTAATTTGCTAAGAATATATGTTTTTATTTCAAAAAAAGTGCTGTTAGAAAATTAAAATGAAACAATAAGAATATATATTTTGTGATCAAAAGGTGTCAATTTAAAATATTTGAAGGTTAAGCTGCTTAAATTTTATGAAAGAAATGCAAAATAAATAAATAGATAAATAATATTCATTGACTAGTTGTTTATTTGCAGCCCAACAATAATTACTTATCCTCTAGCAAGGTACGCCCCAAATATTACAAAATAGAATAAAAATGTGCATTCAAAACACAAATAAAAGCAGTTATGTCTTTTTACAATATTGTGAAATGATAAGATATATGGGAAAATTGGCAAATACTGTTCAGAAAATGCTCTCAAAATGAAATAATTCCCTCAAACACATACTACTCTTCCATGGTACCTCGTTTTCATCACAAATGGACAGCTTGAAAAGAACATATCAACTTGGACCAATTGAAGTGGGCATGTCTTTCTGTTACTGGCCCGAACCCAAGCGCACAGACTGGCCATGGACTACAATAGACTAAAGGAAAACCACTGATCGGAGTGAAGAGTTTACTAATATTTTTTAAGAAACTGACCTGGATTCTTTAAAAGGCCAGGAGTTGACTTGGTGCATCGCAAAATGGACAATAATTTTATTTATTAAAACTTAAAAAACTAGATTAACACTTTTTTTGTTTTCCAAAGAAGGACAGAAACCAAGTGAAAAAAGCCAGATTCAGTGTGATTGTCTAGCTCATTGTTACTTGTTATTATCTGAACTTGAAGCATCTTGCCTGCCACCCCACAAGATTTCAGGTATGATGGAAAAAAATAGAAAAATGTTGCGTTTTTCACCAAACTTCAAATCAACAAAGACCGCAAACTTAGTGTTTTATAGCCACAGACTGACCAACATACAAGCGCTACAGCAACAGGTCTGAACAGTGTGGATAAGGCCTTCAAATTCAGTAGTTCTGTTAAAATATACAAAAATATGTACAAAGATATGCACTAGGAAATTGCAGCGTTACAAGCACAGTTCAAGAACAGCAAGAGAAAAAAAATAGGCACTCAACCAAGATAAATAAGTAGTAAAGTGCAAACAGTTGGAAAATAAGAATGAAAGTAGCGGGAGCATTGCAACCAGCATTCAGCTCCCATCAGCACCAAACTATTAAAATGATTTTATGTCTTACTAAAATTAAAACCACATATCTCTTAAAATTAGATTAGTTTTAGCAATGTCTCCTACCATACAAGTGTCTTGCCCAAGAGTTCAAACTTGCATTGAATCGGCAACTCATGGGTCTATGGCCAACTCCGTTAACGTATGTAATTAATGAGGTAATGTTATGCAGAAGTGAATTGAAAAGCACAACTTCAGCACAAAACAGACTCACAATTAGAAAATGTACAACGTAACAACACAAATTGTGAGATCAAGGCTTCAAACAGTAAAAGAATATCTGGTCTAGTCTAACCACGATAGAAGAGGTTTGTTTTGATTTTCATCCAGAATCATTTTCAATCACATCCAATTATTAAAATTCAGAATGACTCTGGATGGAAGTTGAAATGCCTTGATTTCAGAAACATTGTTGAGATTACTACCTTTGAAACATTTTCTACCACAGACCGCTCCAGGACAAATGAGGGACTGCACCAACTCACAAAACCTGCAACCCAGTAGATTTGTTCAGACCTCTGTACAAGCATCTCCTGAAATGCATGTGGTTCTTCTATTGTAACTACAATTCAAGCCAGAAAAATCATAGACATTTGTCCTCAGTTGTCCAGACCTGGTTCACTTCTTGTAGTGAATCCATATTTACATTGAACTACTGAACTCTCTCTTTTCCACAGTTTTCTGCTCTGTTGCTGTGCGCCACATTCCACACTGCTCTGTGTCTGGTCACCTTATTACAGGCCAATGTTTGTATTCACTTTGGCTTTGTCCGAATGTGTCACTATTGAACGAATGTATGAGAGGAGCGCATGTGAGATTTTTAAAGAGACGGTTGTATGGGGGTTATGCTGTGTCTTAAGTATCAAAGCTCAATTTATGTAACTGACATTTTCTAGTTTATTATGTGACCACTATTTGGCTTATGTCCAGTGACAAAATATTATTTAAAAAAGGTATAATCCAAAATCCTCCACCTAAAGTTAAGATACATTTGAAGTATTGACATCATGGGTTATAGCGATATTGCTTTGACGGATTTGTAAGACCATTGTCATGTGACTATTTTCTTAAGATCTAATTGGCTGACTTTTAATTAGACTGTTTGCTTACAGACTTAAGCCAGGGGTGTCCAAAAGGTTTTGTCAGGGGCCACATATCTGGTGGTCAGTAGTGAATAAACATTGCATTTAAAACAGGTTAGAATGATTCACCAGGTCTTTATTCAAGCTTAGATCCTCAACAGCACAAACTAAATATTTGATATCTGAGGGCCAAGAAAAATTTGTCTGAGGGCCGCATTTGGACCCCGGGCCATAGTTTGGACATGCCTGACTTAAAGGTGCACTGTTTTAGCGGAGGATCTGCCATCTTTTTGTTTCCATGGAAATGTTACTGCTTTGTCTAGAATGTTCCAACCTATCTATCACGAGGGAGACGAGCAGGTTACAGCACTACTCTACATTACAGTTCAGATCTGTGGAGAGTCGCCCCATTCATAGAAGGAACTGTTGTATGTATGAATAAATCCTAGATGGATATTTTGTATTTCATACTGCGGAACATTCCAGGGAAAGGACCCACCACCAGAAAAATTTTGCTGTGCAACTTTAAGCAATCGGTCTTAACTTCCTAGTAATAAAAACAAAATAATCTGTTTCCTAAAAATGTAGCTTAATTTGTAGTTTAGAATCTCGAGTGTTTTTTGACAGACATTTATACAAATTACACTGCATTTTTATATACTTTTTAACTGTAGAATTGAGATATTTTGCTTATAGTGTTATGTTATTATTGTTATAGTAACTGCACTGGAAGAATGAAGTTATTCAGTTTGTAATCAGTTATTCAGTTAATAATCTCTGTCAAAACGCCTTGGCACTGAAGACACAAAATAACTGCCATAGATTGCCTGATTGTTTACATGGTTGCTTAAAAATACCTTAACATTCCTCCTATCGCCGTCAGATAGGTGGTTTTATACCTCTAGATCCCATCTTTGTACCTGTGCTGCAGCCTTGGCTCCTGTAGGCAGCACAATAAAAACAAACCCACTTTTTATTATGTATCTAAGCACTAGCCAACTGTATGCACATCATTTTGTAAATACGTGCAAGATATATTGAATGTTAAACGCACCATTTTGAAAATTAAAATAATAACTATCATTTTCCAGTGAACCTAGCTAACAGCCTAATCACTTTTTGCATCCGGAAGTCACTGCTAAACCTGCATTTCACAGCTACTTTAAAGGGTCAATATTACGCTGTTTTCTGATCTATGTTATAATGTTGTTTCCTCATCACAAACAGACCTGGAGTTGTGTTTTGTTCCATTCACATGTTTAACACGAAAACTGCATATTTAGTTCTTCTCTTAAACAGAAAATACGCCACCTTGTGATGTTATGTGGCAGTACAGGTAGTGCTCCACTGTGTTTTTAAACTCCACCTTCACTAGACATCATTTGGATGAACTCAGACCTGGAATTGCCAATCTCTAGACTAAAAGTAAAAGGTAACTACTAACTTTAAAACTATCGCTTCATTACATCACAAGGGGGAACAGAGCATTTTGAGCTTTGGTGATGTAGACCGGTTAATAATAAAGGATTACTCATACATGTGCTCCAGGTATGTTTTTGATGAGGTTAAATCATTATAACATGGCTTAAATCCATTTTGCGTAATATAGGACCTTTAAAAAAAAAAGAAAAACAAAAAAAACAAAAACGATTTTGTAAATTTGTTGATAGCCCTATTCCACTGGGTGAATGCCAGAGACTTTATAAAGATTCCCATTGTAAAGAGATTAATAAATAAATAATACTAAAGAGGTACTAAGTATGAATGGTGTTTTGAATGAGATTTTGCACTATGGAAGATGCACTAGTGTTCTTAATATGAAGATATGTACAGAGTTGGTATCAAATACAGCCAGTTTAACAATTTTGACTTTTAAGAGTTAAAAAAAGACTAAATGAGACGCATCCCAACCCGTATTTTTAGACACTACGTTTTTGAAAACAGATTAAAAAAGAATGAAATGGACTAAAGGCTTGTAGTTGGTTTCAGACAAAGGCAAAATAAAATATTAAAATTTGAAACCAATCTTTCATCTCATTGTGTTTTCTGTTGTCATGTTGGTTATAAGGTGTTTTTAACTACTAACATAACAATTTAAATCCTGTGTTCATAGTTACACAAGTCACATTAAAATTTAGACTAAACCTGGACCAGACTGGGACTAGACCAGAACTAGACCAGGACAAAACCCAGACTACAACAGGACTAAACAAGGAACATTATCTGAAGATGCACTGTGTCATTGTATTAGAGATCAATATATAATGTATAGTGTTTTCAGCTATTAACATAACGGTCTAAATGTTCGGTTCACATTTGCACAAGTCACATTAAAACTTGGACTAAACCCAAAACTAAACGTGGACCAGACTGGGACTAGACCAGTACTACTAGACCAGGACCAAACAGTGTGACTGCTGTCCTAAAATGCATTGTATTCAATTAGAGATTAACAAGAAAAGAAGCATTTTATATATATGGAAAAACAATAAGAGAAGTTATTGTGTCTTCTATAAAATTTATTAACTTTATTTATAAGCCTATTTGCAATTTATTTTTGCCTTCAATTTAAGGATTCTTGGCAATTCCTACCAAAGACAAATCATTTGATAGCAAAGGCATTCTATTTGACCAACATTACATTTTGCTTCATGCAGTGAAAATGACACCACAGTCAGTTTATATTATAAAATATTTATTTCTGAACAAAAAATATCACAAGATTGTCTTTGGTTTTCTCTTAACGCACCAGGTTTCCTTATAAAATACACAAACAAAAGAGGCATCCAGTTTTAAATAACAAAAGTTCACACCTCCAACACATTCAAAGGTAAAACAGGAAAGGACATAAAGGCTGCCACACACAACCAGAGACATGCCAGGCCTTAGTAACTGCAAAAGGGAATACTGCTATTGAGGTAAAAATACTTAAATTCGATATATTTATCTTAATTATTGTAATTGTAATTTGATAGATTTAGATTTACTTCTTTAGTTGAGATCAGTTTTCTCCTCACTACAGTCTCAATACATTTTTCACAGTATAATTTCAGCGCAATTATCTGCAAATAGAGTTATTCTTATTTCTTTGGCAGACATTTTAAATTAACCTAATGAAATAAAAAACTGGTACACTATGTCATTTTTCTTATGGAGGGTCCTGCACCTGCTTGTCTCCATGGAGATGTTAATGCTGCACTTAGAAAGTCCACATATACATATCTATCTCCATAGAAACAGGCAGGTGACAAACAAAACACCTATACATGAATAACTGCAGGATAGATACCTTTAACGGCATACTGCGGAACATTCCAGGTAAAGCAATGACATCTCCATGGAGACAAGTAGACAGCATATCCCCATCAGGAAAGTTAAATAGTGCACCTTTAATATATATCACTATTTCCTTTTGGAGTCTACACAGTGCAGTGATTTGTCTATTTCTATTTCTACTGTCTGTCTGTTTGTTTGCAGCAAGTAACAGTCTTTGGTTCGATGTAAAGTTTTATAAAAAGCCTACGATTAAACACATTAATCCACTTCTCCAGTGTCCCACTTGGTTTTGGGCTCCTGCCACCAGTCGGCTAGAAACGCCTCCTCATAGTCTCCCAGACCCTCGAACTCTGCATCGGGGCTTTCAGACGAGGAGAGGCCTGTCTCCTCCGGACTCACCACACCCTAAAAGGTAAAATACAAAGTTAGTATAATATAAATAATGTGACACTTGGCTGGTTACTTGATTCATGTGAAATTTGCCTGTACTTTGCATGCACTTTGTGATGTCATGAAGCTGTAGTTTTCAAGTTAACAGATACCTTTTACGTTTTATTCAGTAAATTGGCAGTTCCTGGTCTGAAATTATGCAGATGATTCTGGTGAAGTTGTATTGAGTTTAAAAACACAGTAAAGCACTTCCTTTCTCTTGAGCTGCTCACTTGTGTAATTGTGTGATAAGTCACTCTATGGTATGCAGTAGAAGATATTCACATCTATAATCACACATACGTACAGTATTCAGCTAAATTCTTGGATTTAGGTCCTGACCTTTATTTGACCCTTTCACTTTCTCATGGCCTCCTCTTCAAATCCAGAGGCTGGTTTACTCAACCCCACACCTCATAGCCACATACCACACTCTGCTGGAGCAAACCACCAGGGCAGTAGACGGGGGGAACAAAAGGGTCTGGTGTCCCGGGCCCCAGGGTTTAAGGGTCCCAGAATTAGACCCTCTTCCTCTAAATTTATATTGGTAGTTTTCAAATTCTAGAATGTGATAATATCAAACTCGCAGATGGGGGCCAACAGTCAGATTTCCCTTTTGATAACATTGTACCATGAAATATCCTAACCTGGTATTATCAATTAGTAACTATCTAGTAAACTACAGAACTCAAATTTTGCATTTTAACAAATTTTAACTGCTCCCCATCTGTATTAACTAATATTATCTTATAAAATGCTGTGATATCATCTGAAACCCAGCAATTACAGCGGGGCCCATTTGAGTCTTCTTGCCCTGGGCCCCCAAATTTCTGTCAACGGGCCTGCAAACCACTGCCCCTCTCCAACCACTCAACTTTTTTTCAGGCCAGTTCGAAATATTTCCCCATTTTTTGACCATTTTACTCATTTTAAATGTAATCATAGCAACACGGTGAAAGACAAAGGAGTTAAAAGTATCTGAGACAGATTCAGATGAGCCTTAAAAGTACATGGTAGTGAACCTTTAAAAACAAATAAAAAGTATTTGCTTCTTGTAGATTACATTTTTCTCTTAAATTGAAGTGGTGGAAAGAGTTTGAGGTTTTAGGCAACTCAAGTAAAGTACAGTTAACATTTATAAAACAAGTACAAGCTTAAAAAACTTCTCAGAACAAAATAGTAGCAGTAACAGTAGCAGTAACAGTAGTAGCAGTAGCAGTAGTAGCAGTAGTAGTAGCAGCAGTAGTAGCAGCAGTAGTAGTAGCAGCAGTAGCACTAGTAGTAGTAATAGTAACAATAGTAGTAGTAGTAGTAGTAGCACTAACTCAAAACAAAGTAGCATCAGTAGTAGTAGTAGTAGCAGCAACAGCAGTAGCAGTAGTAATATTAACAATAGTAGTAGGAGTAGCAACAGTAGCAGCGGCAGTAGTAATAGTATTAACAATAGTAGTAGTAGTAACACTAACTCAAAACAAAGTAGTAATAGTAGTAATAGCAGTAGTAGTAGCAGTAGTAGCAGTAGTAGGAGCAGTAGCATTAGCAGTAGCAGTAATAATAGTAACAATAGGAGTAGTAGGAGTAGCAGTAGTAACAATAGTAGTAATAGTAAAAATAGTAGTACTAGTAGGAGTAGCAGCAGGAGTAGTAGCAGCAACTACAGTAGCAGTAGCAGTAGTAATAGTAACAATAGTAGTACTAGTAGGAGTAGTAGCAGTAGTAGTAGTAATAGTAGTAGTAGTAGTAGTAGTAATAGTACCCAGCTGTGGGCACATACCTCGTCGTCTGTTTGTAGATAATTCAGTGCAAACTCCAGCATCTCCTTCTGTTTGGTCGTTTGGTTGAAGTAACTCAAAGCTTCCTGGGAACAAAATCAAACACGATCAACAAAAAAAAATCTCAGCCTGTTTGTGATGTTGTTTACTACTGGTTTTATAGCGTTTCACTGAGCGCCGAGCTAAATGCAGTTAAATGCATGCAATTACAGGTCTAAAAGTGTAGGCAGCTGCAGTGAGTCTAAAATATGTTTGGTTAGCTAAGTACCGCCTGGAGCTGTGTTAAAGTTCGCACCAGTGGCAGTTTGTGCTGAGAGACTCTTGATTGGGTTTGTCAGAGGAAGTGTGAACTTTGCTGCTCAGATGTGACAAAGACATGGATAACAAGTATACAGAGTCACTTTTTTTTTGTTTGACTGACATGTACTAGTATATCTGAGGGTGTACAATTAATCAGATTTTAATTAAGATTTAGTCATTTCTAATCGCTGTAATTTCCCTATTATGGGGAATCAGCTCTTGTCCGCAAGTCCACAGCCAATCGTCTATCAGTAAAAGCATGTGTTTTAAATTTTTATTAATTTATTTTTTAAATGGCACTGATCAATAAGTATGTACTGAACGCCATTTTTATTTGTAAGACAAAACAATAATCAAAATAAATAAGTAAATAAATAAATAAATGGCTTACAACAAAGAAATAATAAAATAAAAAATCTTTCAGATTAGACCCATAGTAGCATAAGTGACATGTTTTTTCAAAAGCTTAAAGAGCCCAAATTACACTATTTTCTGATCTGTTAAATGTTATAAATGTTATTTCCTCATCAAAAACATACCTGGAGTTGTGTTTTGTTTCATTCACACACATTTAACACACAAATCCTGCATATTTAGGCTGAGTTCTTCCTTCAAACAAAAAACACTCTATTCCACCTTGTGATCTCATGTGGTAAGACAGGAAGTGCTCTACTGTGTTTTTAAACTCCATACACTTTCACTAGAATCATTTCAGCACTAGAATTGCCAATCTCTACTGAAGTAAAAGGAGCTGTTAACTTGAAAACTACCCCTTCATGACATCACAAGGTGGAACAGAGCATTTTGAGCTTTGTAGATTAATAATAAAGGATTACTCAAACATGTGTATATGAAACAAAACACAACTCCAGATGTGTTTTTGAAAAGGGTAATAACATTATAACATGGCTTAAAGCTGTCACGTGTCAGTTTCACTTAATATAGGACCTTTAAAGGTTTATACTTAAGTGAAAATGCCCAAACACTGCATTATACAATAAGACTTATTGTATTCTTTGGCAGTAATAGTTTCACTCACTGGACGTGGCTCAAAGTCCTGGTCCTGGAGCCCCCACTGCTCTTTGTAGAATTTGAAATAAGCCACATTCTGCAGCATCACTTTGTCATGTGGGTCAAACAGCAGGTAACTGGATGCACAGGGGGCTGCACTCTTCACATCATTTACTGGAAACAGACATAATAGTTCAAGTAGTAGTCGTAGTAATTGTGGTAGTTGTGGTAGAGAGTAGGAATAATAAAGTAGTAGTGGTAGAAGTTGTAGAAGTAAGAGACTAGGGTTGTAAACATATTGAAAATCAGATATTAATCCAGATTGAAACTAGTATTGAATCTAGATCCTCATTTGAGCAGGTATCAATTCTAAAAAAGTCACGTGCATGGGACAGAAATTAATCTTGAGCTGTATCAGAACAAATATAAGAGCACATAGACTAGTAAACACCCATGGAGCACTACCTGGACCATTAAGGGATTACACAGAAGGACACATGGAAATATAAAAGAAAGTACTATGATTTAATATTGGAAATCACATTCTATTGTCTAAAAAAGTACAGTTTTTTTTTATAATCATCATGGTATCAGAATCGGTATTGAGTCTATTCCTTAGTATCAAAATCGAGTTTGAAATTTTAGTATCATGCAGTATCAACACTATACGAGACAAAGTAGTAGTGGCAAAATGTAGTATTTCTTACATTTATAATATGAGAATTGGAGATAGTGGTACATTGTGGCTACAAATTTCTCCACAACAAATCCTCCAACGGTGGGAGTGAGATGATCCTCGCATTTCACCTTACATTTTAAAACATCAGTGTACAAATCTGCAAATAAGTATAAAAAAAAAATAATAATAATAATTAATTCATATTCATATTAACGACAACATATAGCTAATATTCTTTGTTCTTACCTGCCAGTGTTGCATAAAAGTCCTTATATTCTAAAATCTCATAGTTTCCTTCACATCCGGCGAGACAGACGTCGTACAGCTCAAAGTACTGGGTTACGGCCTGCTCCATGTTGCGTGCACTGTTACTGAAGTCTCCATTGTTGTACTGTGTCACACTTTTGACAAATACACTCTAAAACAAGACAAATAAAAGAAATTGTTGTCATATTAAGCGGGTATAACATTATGATAACAAAAATTAGTGAATAATGAATACTATAATTACAACTTGGTTTGTAGTTTAGAGAATTTGGCAGCAACAACAATCTTACAAACATACCTGGAGTTGTGTTTTGTTTTATTCATACGTTTGAGTAACCTTATATTATTCGTCTGCATCTCCAAAACTCAAAATGCTCTATTCCACCTTGTGATGTCATGTAGCGCTAGTTTTCAAGTTAACAGCTTACCTTTTACGTTTAGTTCAGTAGAGATTGGAAATTCCAGAGCTGAAATTATCCAGCGGATTCTAGTGAAGGTGTATAGAGTTTAAAAACACAGTGGACCACTTCCTGTATTACCATATGACATCACAAGGTGGGACAGAGTGTTTTCTGTTTGAGAGAAGAACTAAATATGCAGATTTTGTGTCTTAAACATGTCTGAATGAAACAAAACACAACTCCAAAACACGCCTCCAGCCTCCAGGTATGTTTTTGATGAGGAAACAACATTATAAACATAGATCAGAAATTAATTTAATATGGGCCATTTAAGTTTATTAATATGTGTTCCCAAAAGCTCATTTAAACCAGTTAAATTGTTTAAACCATATTGATTTATAGCAGTTACCTTATGATATTTTTGCAATATTTTCCTAACGTTTTGACAATAGAAAGTGCTCACCATAAGTCTTCATTTTAACAAAATTTAGCAAAATATATCATACATGTATTGGATGTGTGAGTGTACTGACCTCATAGGGCTGCTCTTCATGGTCGATCAGATATTCCTCCACATCGAACAGTGTTTTGTAATAATTCATATTTTTGGTCAGAGATTTATCGTTTGGGTTTTTCTTCAGGAAGGTGTGTGCTGCGGCCACTGCTTTCTCCAAATTGTTCAACTGCAATACAAGATAGATTTCTATTAAACACAGCAGTCACGTATAAGTTATTTTAGTCTCTTTCCTTGACATTTAAAGGTGCATTATGTAACGTTTCTGACGGAGGACCCGTCACTCGCTTGTCTCCATGGAGATGTTAGTGAATTACCTCCATTGTGAGTCTTATTTGTTATTTTCAAAACACCAAACTTTGCCAAAACACACACACATTCTGATGTCTGGAACTGATAGTAAAAGCATTGGCGCGGAAATATAATATAAAACAAAAAAAAAGTCCAACACAAAGGCCAAATTTAAAAACAAAATTGAGATTATGTGCATTTCTCAGTACAGGAAAGTCAATATTATTAATGGAAACTTAATCTGATATTTTGCAGCCATATGTTGTTGTTAATTGTTTTGTTTGTTGCTGGTATAGACGTTGTTTATATTTTATTATATGAATGGATTTCCTCATGACTACAATTTAGAGTAAGTGTTAAATACACAGACTCACCATTACGATCCCTTTTAGTTCACTGGGGACATAACACCACGGGAAAGCAGTTTTTTATAGTAGTAATACTTGATTACTTATTGTGTTTTAGCACTGCAACAACTACAAGCCAACTACTACTACAACTACTTCTACTATTGCTTTTACTCTATTACTGGCCTATTATATTACTAATAATACTACCACCATTACCACTATTACTACTACTGCTACTACTCCTCTTGCTACTGATGTTTTGATGATTTATTTTAATCTAATGAATCAAAGTGGTAACAGTCTGAGTAGGATAAACGTCCCTTTATAACCTGAGATGAACCCGGATAGAAAGGTGGATAACTTCAAAGTGAATATCTGCCCCGTGAGCACCCCCCTGCCCCGTGCCTTTGCCCCCATCCCTCTGTGTGTGCGGGTCAGAAGCAGAAGAATAAGCTGATTGTGCTGAAGGGGGAACAGTGGAGAGACGTGGCACACGCTGCTGCTGTCTGCCGGCAGGAGGGCGCAACAGAGCCGCCCGGTAATTACACAGCAGCCGCTAAACACGCCACAAATCTGCGCCTTTTACGCCTCTAGCCACAAAGTGCAGAAACTTCAAATGAGTAATTTTACACGCAACATATAGGCTAGTAAAAGTGCCGCAAACGGTTGTCAGTCATAACGATAAAACATGTTAACAAAACGTAATAAAAGATGCACAAACCCCCCTATCCAATCAAAATAAAGTATATAATTTAGTGTAATGAGGAGTTTAACTATATCTTGTGCGTAAAGCATCATTTAAGAGCATTAAACACACGAGAGGTTCTGATATGATTAAGATAGTCTAATAACTTAAATGAACCCTATGCACTAAGGTCAGGTACGTTACAAAGAAACGTGAATGAACATGTGTATAACATCTGTGTTAATGTTTGAGTCGATATGGTAAGCATAGGCTAAGTCAAATAAATCGGGGTTTGACTGAAGAAGAGTTATATTTTCCAATTTTGTGTGATGTCTGTGAAACATTGTCATCTAGTTTAGTTGTACTTCAATACCCAAAAGTCTCTCACCTGGTAATACGCGTACTGTATATACTGATACGGTTTTCTCATCTCAAAACTTTCCAGTGTGTCCCTCTTTGGATACGAGTGGCCGAACACCGGTAAGCTCGCCTTGCACTTCTTCAGACAGGCAGCCCGGAGCAGGACGTGGCGCACGACTCGGAGGGTGCTATCCGCGTAAAGGGTGTCGTTGTCCCGGCTCACGGTGCTGCAGTTACGGCCACAGTACGCCTCGCTGTCCCGGAGCAGGCGATGAAGCCGGAGACTCAGTTCCAAGTACTTGACGCTCTCGTCCCAGTTCTGTGCGGAATACTGCTCCAGCGCGTAGTTGTAAGCGGTATCCAGAGGCATAATTTCCTTTTGAGGGAAACTTCGAAAGCTGTATTTTTCATACTGAGCCAGGACAAAAGCGGGGAGCAGGAGAGTTACGCACAGGCCTCCGAGGAGCATCATGGCATCACCGGCACCGTCTGCAGCTGCTGCGCTCTGGAAGAGGTTGGAAAAAGTAGACAAACTTCCCTCGTTTATGCTACTGTCTATCCATGTCTGCCTGCACGTACGCTGGGAAAGTGTGATCACCAAACAACCCGAAATCCACACATTCTGGGCGGGACTTTCACATTAAAAGCCTCTGAAAGACCCGAAACAGATGCACTTTTATCTTGCCATTCATAAGTCCATTCATATACAACACTATCAGACGTACAGACTGTTTTCATTGAAAGTTAACTTGAGATTACCCAACATCTTCATGGTAACATTAAAGGATTAGGCCTACTTATATGTAAATGTTGTAAAAATGTATGTAGGCTTTGCTATGAGCCAAGATTGTCTGGGATCCAGAATACATACTTATATGATTATGGACTTGCCAGGAAGAGTCAAGGCCCTTACCTTTTCCCTTATGAACTGAATTAAATATGGCTTTACTTCTTTTAACTTGATGAAGGGTGAGGGAGGAAGAGAGAGACGTACAGACAGAGCGCTTCCGGTTTGTGGTTGCACGCTTTGTCGAGCTTGACACAGAACATGCATATTAGGCCAGTAAAATTCCCAAATTATAGAGAGGAAAAACACATTTACATATTTTTAACTCTGAAACTGTAGTTCTTGGCTGGGAGTTATGCTTTAGACACACAAAAAGTTGCACAGCTCCTTGTCTGATCTATACGTAGTGGTATTTTTTTTAGCGTTTAATGATGATAATTTCTGAATTCTTTACCAGATGACATGTTGAGGCATGGGCCCATGCTCTATGCATACAGCTGACACACAAGTTTATACCTATCAACACTATAGCCCAATATTTAAGATGCTGCAATTGCAATAGCTTCTCTCTCATTTTCTTCAAAGGAGAAAGCCTTTCGTGCGTAATCGTGCGTAATTGCTGTTTATTTCACGCAGAGAGTGAAGTGGAGACCATGGATGATGTGGAGGCACTGCCCTGTTATCCTCAGGTCCCATCTGAGACTGGGCTAGGCTATACACGTTTACAGATTCCATTAAAAAGTGGGCGGGGTGGATAGAGCTACGCACCGCAAAAGTGTGACCAACAACAAACGTCAAGTTTTACAAAAATAACGCAGGGTAAAAGCGGAAGTATCGTGCGTAAAGGGCAAATAACGTTACGGTATCTTGCATTGTTTTGCATTGTTTCTTCGAGTTTTCAAAACGGTTTTGCTAAATATACGCGTTAATTTGTCAAAAGAAATACAACAACCACTTGTTGAAAATATACAAATTTAGCTTGTTTATGACAGTGTATCTCCCACACAGCAGAAGGAGCCATTAAAGTGATCACAAAAGAAACATGAGAAAGTAGGCTTATTGTATAAAGTAAAGCCGAGAAAATAAATTAATTAAAGTATTAAAATGTATTGTTAACAGGCTGACATTATTAATTTGTACATTTGAGATGATCTCATGATGTTGCAAAATTGTACAAAATGAAATTGTTACTCATCTGTGCATTTAACTAGCCTACATCAGTCGTTCTGTGCTTCTATGTAGTTGATTTTATATCCACATAAATTAATTTATTGACCATAATGAAGTGATAGGACTTACAGTATATAAACAACGTGGCTAACAAAGGAAAGCTTTTATTTTGCCATCATGACCGGAAGTTTTTTATCCGTTACGCACACTTGACAAATCATTGCATTTCCATTCCAAACTTTGTCGCGGTCCACTTCTCGCTCACTCCTCTCCTGCTCGGGTCCCGCTGCTGATGGGCTTTTCTGGCCTTTCACAGTCCCCAAATGGACCTGTTTCTGTCTCTTCTTTCATTCTTATTGCATCTTTTGTACGTAAACTGTGATTTAGACACGGAGGCACTCGTGGACGTGAAAGTGGACCGCTACTTCATGCCCACGCGCTGTCCCAGAGAAGTCCAGAGCGAAGATTTTGTACGATACCATTTCAACGGGACTCTGTACGCGGACGGGAAGCAGTTCGACTCCAGGTGAGGACCGGGCTGTTGGATTGAGAGATGCTACTGTTGCCCAGGGGTGGATGCAGCTGTGCCTTTAGAAAGTGGGAGCCCACGATAAAGATGTTTCTGATAGATATTATTATTATTATTATTATTATTATTATTATTATTAATAACAACAGAATAAATCTTGAAACATATTTTCAGTTGCATGCCATTATAATTTTCAGTGAGCTGTTGCAGTTTGTAAACAATGAACTAAGTGTCATTTTCTGAAGTGTCAAATGTAGTTTGTTTAAATGACCCATGCGTTATTTTCTTATCTGTTATGTTGTTTCCTCATCAAAACATACCTGGAGTTGTGTTTCAGTTGTTTCATTCATGCATGTTTAACACACAAATCCTGCATATATTCTCTCAAACTTCAAACACTCCTTCCACCTTGTGATGTCATGCAGTAATACAGGAAGCGCTGCACTGTGTTTCTAACTCCATACACCTTCATTAGGATCATTTTGATGATTTCAGTCTGGGAAATGTCAGTCTCTTATGAACAAAAGTTTGAAAACTACCGCTTCATGACATCACAAGGTGGAACAGAACATTTTGAGCTCTGGAGATGTTGAAAGACTAATAATAAAGGGTTACTCAAACGTGTGAATGAAAGAAACCACAACTGTGTATGTTTTTGATGAGGTAACAACATTATAACATGGCTTAAAGCTCATAAGAATGCATTTTCTGTAATATAGGATCTTTAAAGCTAAGTATGTAATAGCCTATTGGAGTTAATTGAGGTTTAAAGCAAAAAAGTTTCCCACGAAAGGAGATGACGTAGACTGAAATGATGATATCTTGACAGTAATTACGCATTTGATTGCCGTTTCAAATGACACCATTTAGAACTGCACAAAACCTGTTCTGTTCACACTGCACAGGCCTACTCTTTCTTATTTGAGCTGACATTACTACATCCATAAATCTCTCTTTGGTTTTCATCTGTTTGAAATTGTAACCGCCACCAATTAACGAGGAGTAATGCAGTAGTCGCCTATAGCTTAATTGGAGCGGAAAGAATGCATATGCCATCATTCTTAGAGTCAAATAGACCTGCTGTTCGGGAGTTAAGTGCTGCTGTATGCTGCTGATGTGGCTGGAAATTGTACACTTTATAGCACTATAACATTTCATTGCTCTGTCCCTCTCCTCTTTCTCTATTCTGCCGCTCTCCCTCCTCTCTTTCTCTCATTATCTTATCTTTCTCTCTCTCCTCTCTCTCTGTTTATCTACTCTCCTCACTCCTCTCACCCCCTCTCTATCTCTCTTTCCCATTTCTTTCTTAATTCTCTACTTCTCAATCTCTCTACTCTCTTCCCCCTCTATCCCCATATCTCTTTCTCCTCTCTCACTATCTATCTTTCTCTCTCTTGCCATCTGTCTGCCTATCTATCTATCTTTTTCTCCCCATCTCTATCTCCTTATCTCTGCCTGCTCCCTCTCTCTGTCTCCCCTCTCTCCTTGTCATCTTTCTCTCTCTTTGATTCTCTCTCTGTGTCTTTCTCCCTTTCTCTTCTCTCATCTCTCTCTCTCTCTCTGTTCCCCCTCTCCTTCTATCTCTCTCTGTCTTCTTTCATTTCTCTCTGTTGCTCTCTCTCTCCATCCATCTCTCTCCCCTCTCATCACTCTCTCTCTGTTTCCCCCTCTCTCATCCCTCTCATCCCTCTCTCTCTCTCTCCTCTGCTCCAGTCATGACAGAAGTACAGCCATCGTGTCCCAGGTGGGCTCAGGTAACCTCCTGACCGGCATCGACAGAGGACTTCAGGGCATGTGCGTGAACGAGCGGAGGAAGATTTACGTCCCGCCGCATCTCGCCTTCGGGACGGTCGGAGCAGGTATTCAAACGTACACAAGCTTTATTCATTCACAAGTGCGAGGATTTTGTTGGACTCTGTAGCTCAACAACAGGACAATATGCAATCCAAGAATCTTCTAAACATTGGTAAAAACTAAGCAAATACAGGTAAGAGTGATTACAAGTAAGATTATTGTAAGATTATAAGAAGCACAAAGTATTTAATAACATGGCAATTTTCTGCACATCTATAGACTGTATAAAGAAGTGGACTGAGGGTGTGTTACATCACCGAGTCAAATGAAGCTAAGGGGTCAAGCCTTTACAGGGGTGAATTTGGAGCTGAGTTTCATTCATTTAAGGACAAAATAGTAAAATAAAAATACCAGGATCATGTAGAGCAGGTAATACAAACATTTTAAGACCAAAATGACAGGACTAAAAGCAGCAGTTACAGAGAGAAAAGTGACAAATTTTCAATGTAAAGTCAATTAGAGCCAGAAGATCCCCCATGCTCACTAGCTATTCAGAATGCGGTGGCTAGCGTAATCCGCTGTCCATTTTTACATGTACAGTCTATGTGCACATCACAAGTTTTGAAAAGCATATATTTGATACAAATATGTTATGGGATTTATAATTTGGGTCCGACCGATATGGATTTTTTATTTTTTATTTTATTTTATTTATTTTTTGCGGCCGATATGATACCGATAAAATCGGAGTTGGAGGTACCAATAGCCGATATAAAAGTCGATATATTTAGTGACATAAAAATTCACTGTAAATCTTAAACTGATTATTAAAAAAGGTCTGGCTCCCCTGGATTTTAAATTTGTTTATTTCTCTATATTTATTGTCATTCTGCCTCTGTCTGCCTGTCATTTAAAGAAAGTAGGATGGCCTAATGGCATTTTTGCGTGACATTTTAAGCAGTAAACAAAGTCAGTCAGTCAGTAAGTGACGTGATACTGGGGTGCGTTCAGGGACAGTACAGTGTTACACACAGGCAAATTACTCCTCCGATAAATACTGATGCGCCGCCACATATTAGGACATTTATCTGTCTGTAAATTAGATTAAATTGACGTAATATAGAGAGTCTAAGCTTCATAATGAGGTAACATCCAACTGATATATCGGTCGGGCCCTATTTATAATAGAAATTAACTGATCTAACTATAATTGATCTGAGCTACAGTGCCCGACATGGTTTAGGGTGCATTCACATGTGTACTTACTGGACCTTGGTTTGAGCCCAGTTAAGTCCTAATGTAGACTTTGTTAGGTCCAGTTTTAGTCCTGGTTTAGTCCTGGTTAATCCTGGTTTACTCCTGGTTTAGTCCAGGTTGTTGCAGATGTGCAAGTCTTAGTTTCTCTTTGTTGCTGCTCTTCACTTCTCCTATCGATGCTCCAAGTTCTGTGGAAAGGAATTTATATTTTCTTTGGCAACTGTCACCAGTAATTTTTAACATCTTCAACTACTGGTTTAAAAAATGGAGTGAATACTCCACAAGGTAGACTTTCTCCTTGGCATTTCCTATAGTATGTTTTTGTCATTAACAGCAAGAAACAATACAATTCTACAGTTATTCTATCCTATGATTATCTGCTTTAAGTTGTCTTATCCTCAACTGACTATCTAATTTCGATTTATCTAACAGGCACTGCAATAAGATATGTGATTTATGATTTAATAATAATTTTCTGTTCAGAGTTCATATTTTAAAGGTGCATTGTGTAACTTTTCTGGTGGAACGTCTGTGAAATGCTTTTCTCTGTAGAGATGTTATTGTTTTGTGTGGAAGTTTCACAGTATGGCATTAAACCTTTCTATCTTCATGGAGGCCAGACCAGACCAAGTTATGGGTCAGATCTGCGGAAAGACAACCCCGCTCATAGTCAGAATGCCTGTTTTTTGAGGTATTTTTGAGCTATAAAACCACCTGTAATTGAATACATGTAAGGTAGATTTAATGTCATACTGTGGAACATTCCAGGCCGAGTAATGCCATATTTATTTTTGTTTTTGTTATGTATAATTTCAAAACTGGAAAAAAAAAAAGTTTAATGATTTTTATTTTTATTTTTTTTCAGGTGGCGTGATCCCTCCCAATGCTACCCTGGTTTATGACGTCCTCCTTCTGGACATATGGAACCCAGACGATAAGGTCCAAATCCGAACTTTGTACAAACCGGAAAACTGCATCCGATCTGCGACCGCCTCAGACTTTGTGCGTTACCATTACAACGGGACGCTACTGACGGGACAAACCTTCGATTCCAGGTAAGAACAGGTGAGGTGATTCTCAAATTGTTTACACATAAAACTGGAGGTACATGGGTATCTTCTGGTGGTATACTACTGATTTAGTTTGACTGCACTTGGTTAAGAACTGATTTGGTTCTTTGTTTGTCTTGGTTTAGTCTAGTTTAGTCCTACTGAAAAGTCTGGAAAAATACCTTCTTGCTACATACCTAACATTGTAGTGGATTGCAGTTCAAGGTCTCATTAACTTTGTATTATTATTATTATTTCTTTTATATGTTATAGGTCTTATTTTATTGGTTAAAGGTGCCCTAAGTAACATTTTTGGTTGTCTCCTTGGGGTATTATTATTTTGCCTGGAATGTTTCATAGAGTTGTAAACTTTTTCAGGCAAATATATCTTAGATTCAGTCAAAAATACCTTGCATTCTGTGAGAGAAGTCGTTTTTCTATGGAAAAGCTGTAACTTGTCCTGAAGGCACCACCTGTTGTCTGCATAGAGATAGATAAGTTTATTGCCATACTGTGGAACATTTCAGGGAAAGCAAAAACGGTTCCATGGAGATAAGCAAGCAACATATCCTCCACCCGAAAAGTTACGTAGTGCATATTTAAGATCCGATTCTTAGTTCAGACATTGTATGATCCTGTTTAGGTCCTATTTTGATTGCAGTTTTTGTACTTTTTTACAATGCTTTTTTTTTTTTTCTCCAAACTATTTTGTTATTAAAAGTGATAGAAACACACATTTGGTCTTACTATATTGTGCTGTTTTATAGTTACTCAAGGAATGCGACCTATGACACGTACTTGGGGCAGGGTGAGCTCATCGCGGGGATGGAGGAGGGGCTTCTGGGGATGTGTGTGGGGGAGAGGAGGGTCGTCATCGTGCCCCCTTTTCTCGGTTATGGAGAGAATGTCACTGGTAAATATGTGATACCAAATTATGTTTGTTTTGTTTTTTTGTTTGTTTGTTTTTTACAATGGGGAAAAAGCTATTTGAGATCATTTTGTAACTTTGAATAAATTACTAATGGCTAATTACTATTTGGGTAGTTATAACTGGATTTATTTACCTGGTCCAGTATGTATGTGAAAGTTATGAACAAATGCAAATTACTTCAGCAGATGTCATAGTAAATGCTTTGCTTCAAATTGCCAAAGGCCTGGTTAAAATATACTAGATAGAAATTCCAGATTTGGAGCATATTTGGAGGCTTGTTCATTTCTCTCTTGTGCTCTACTATTGTAGGAACCACAGTGCCCCCTCAGGCCTCTCTGGTGTATGAGGTGCTGATGATCGACGTGTTTAACTCCAAAGATAATGTAACTGTAACAGTGAAGGAGGTCCCAAAGTTCTGCAGCCGAAGAACCAAAACTGGAGACTTCATCCGATATCACTATAATGGGACTTTTCAGGACGGGACCCCCTTTGATTCGAGGTAAATATAGTATTTATGGACAACAAGTGCTTAAATGAATTGGTTACCGTGTCTCTGTACTTCTGTTGGTACACAGAAGTAAGTATTTATTCTGTTTAAAATAAACAATACAGTCTTCTCACAATCTCTCAATTTGATGCTTATGTCTAGGCATCATAAAAACAAAAACAAATGTTTTCTTTTTTTTTTTTAACCTAATTACCAATGAACATTACATTTTATTATAGGCTATTATACTAACTAGAGGCTGTGTTTCCAGTTATCAGAGAAACAACACCTATAACACGTATATTGGGATGGGGTACGTGATCAGAGGGATGGACCAGGCTCTGCAGGGTCTGTGCATCGGAGAGAAGAGGAGAGTCATCATCCCTCCTCACATGGCCTATGGAGAGACTGGAGTGGGTCAGTATCACTTTATTAACATATTCACTCATTTAATTTATTTATACTTTTATACCACAGTCGAAATAGATAGAAGGCAAATGTAAGCCTGCTTTGAATCTTTTAATGAGATTTTTTTACTAGTTGCAATAGGAAGGCATGGTATTTTTCTCAAGTGTGTGGTTTGCTCAGCTAGCTTCTTTTTAACTTTAGGCTATAGGCAACACTGTGTAACTTAACTCTCTGGAGGGGACAGATCACCTGCATGATTGCATGGAAATTGGCAGTTAAAACTACACTGGAAACCAGCAGAAAGAGGCACTTCACCAGACCAAATAAGAGTCAGATTTGTGTAGAAAAATATGCATTTTTATCACCTGGAAATCCAGAAGGATATCTTTCAGTATTTGTTATACAGATCCATATTTATATCAGCCCCTGCTACGGCGATGAGTCTGGATTTTTCCAGGCAAGCATTTTTATTATGAGCAGAGTTGCTTTTACAGACCTGTCCTGGTTGTGTCATCTGCTTATCACCATGGCAAGAATTTTCCTGGTAAAATAATGCTGACAAGCAAGGGGCAGACCAGTACATGTTCATACTGCACCTTTAAATTATCAAAGGCAACTATATATAATATAATTTCCTTTTTCACTACAGAAAACCTCATTCCCAGTTGGACGGTCCTGGTTTTTGACATTCACGTTATTGACTTCCATAATCCCAAAGACCCAGTGGAGATCCGGACTGTCCTGAAACCTCCAGACTGTAAAGAGACCAGCGAGGCCAACGACTGGCTCCAGTACCGCTACAACTGCTCCCTGATGGACGGGACTCTGCTGTACTCATCGTGAGCCCCCTCTGCTGTTCACTCTGCACAAATGCTTCCTCGGCCTCTTTCTTGCATGTAATAATCACTGCTTGCTCTTTCTCTGACAGATTGTTGATAACAGACACTTAGTAAATACAAAACTGTGCAAACAGTTTTAATAAGATGTTGAAAATGTTTTCTTCTTGTGATATATTTATTTAACAAAATGATGGTCTTTTGTCTGAATAATTACAGTTAATAAGACAGTCCAGTGAATTCTGTGCCTTTTGAGGCTAACTATAAAAACAAATTATTATGTTACAAATGTGTGACCAAATGTGTGTCCTTACAAAGCTTTCTTCTAAGGTCTACGGTCAACTTCTCTGTGAAAATCATATACTTGTAGTTTTAACTTTTCTTTTGAAATGTAGTATTTATTTATTTAACTCAGTAAATATATATATACATATATCATCATGCTAGGACAATTTCCAAGACTTTATCAAGCAGAGTATCTTTGTGAAGGCACATACTTATGCATGACTTAACTTTATCAGTGCTTCTCTCATTTTGTCTATATTTCTTGTTCATTTTCCTGATTATTTTTACGTCTGTGTTCACAGAGACCAGTACGACTCTCCCTCGATCGCGACTTTGGGGGTGAACGCTGTGATCTCGGGGCTGGAGACTGGTCTGAGTGGCATGTGTGTGGGGGAGAGGAGGGAGGTGGTCATCCCTCCACACTGGGGCCACGGGGAAAACGAAGGTAAGTACATAACATACTATAGTTAATAATATTCTTGGCTAAATGCTGTTTTCTAAGACATTTCTTTCAAATCAAGTAGTCATTTCAAAGAATATATATGTTCTTAAATTAATCTTAAGAATACCATGTTCTGTTTTTATCATATTACATTGTACAAAATACATTTTATAATGCTATATACTGACACAAATTGCAACTACAAACCCTTAGCATTCTGTAGTAGTGATAGTCACAGCGGTGTACTTGCCAAGCATTTGCTACATATGATAAATGATAATGATGATAAACAAAATATAATTTTTAGTGCAGTTTAATAATGCATGCCCCTTTGTTTTTTTACATAACACACAAGAACTTTACCTATGGTGGTGAATTACTGTTAGTTGTAGGATCTTTGGCGCAAGATTCAAATTAAGTTTTTAATTATAACATAAACATAAAATCTTTACACAAAATATACACAAGTATTTTTTATTAATAGTTAAAGTACACATTTTAACAACTTGCTATTTTTGTCTGTCAAAGTTGAAGCTCTTCAAATTCAAGTTGACTATTCTGCCAATTCAGACTGGGGACATATATACCTGTTATTCTCTAAACAAATTACAATTCTGCCTGTGCCTCTCTCCCCCTGTGCAGCGTCAGGGGTCCCAGCCAGTGCAGTCCTGCTGTTTGAGTTGGAGTTGGTGCAGTTACAGAAGGGTGTCCCTGATGGGTTCATGTTTGTGTGGTTGGAGGATGGACCTGAGCCTCTGTTTCCTGCGATGGACCTGAACGGAGACAAAGAGGTGCCTCTAGAGGAGGTGAGGAGGTCTTGGCTCTTTGGGCTGTGAAATTAATCAAATTTAATTGAGATTGAGATTTTAATCATCAGTGATGTGCTTTGGTTTTTTGTCTACAGCCCAAAGCATGTGGGTTAGACCAGGAATAATTAATATCAAATGCCATTCTTATTTATCTTTACAAAATAAAATTTAATCAGCAATCGAGGGATGGCCTGATAGCACATGCATGGAGATAGGTTTAATGCCATACTGTGTAACATTCTTGGTAATGTAATAGCATCACCATGCCATGCCAACCACAAGGAAAAGTTATGGAGAGCACCTTTTAATATTTTGTGAAACTATGTAAACATGTGAACACAATAAGCATTTTTTTTTTTGACTACGTGGTCTTATCTATGGGTTTCAGAATGATGAAAAAGTAGAACCATTACCATAGCAATTAACAATATAAAACAAATAAATCATTTGAATGGTGAAATGTCTTCAAAATGTCACTGATAGCAAGAAAAATAAACCCATGACCTATGTATATCTGGAAGACATTGTTAGTGTAAACAGCTCTAAACTTTGTTCTTTTGTATTTTCAGTTTTCAGAATTCATCAAGCTCCAAGTTCGTGAGGGCAAAGGACGCCTACGACCCGGAGTGGACCAAGAAAGTGTCATAAGAGACATGTTTTATAATCAGGACAGCAACAGAGACGGAAAAATTATAGAGGATGAAGTACAACTCAAAGATGACACAGTGCCACAGAGGGACGAGTTTTAAAATATTTCAGAAAATGGACCAAAGATGAAGTCTTAATGACCCTTAATGGCGCTGACCTGTCAAAATACGCCCATACGGTACCACTAAACAGATGAAGATTTAAAGTAAAAAAAAAAAAGTAAAAAATACTTATAATTTATATCCTTTCAAATGAACTAATTACAACAAAAAAATGATGGATTTCAGGTTGATGATGGTTGAAAATTTGAAGGTTTTAAATAATTAATTGCTATGGTAACATACAAAATTTTCCATCAACCTGAATTTGCCTTTTACCTATCAAAATGCAGATGATTTGTGAAACTATAACATTAATATAGCAAGTTTGAGGACCCATTCTTTACAAAATAATTATAAGGGTTGGCATGTGTTGCTGTTTTTGGTTTGGATATTATTTTACAGAAACAGTTCATTCCTTCATCTGAAATTATGACTTTTACATTTTAGAGATTGGGCTGGACCTTTGGACATTCCTTTTAACTCTTGTCAAGTTAAACAAGAGTCTGTTGTGAATTCTGCTGAAGCCACTAGGAAGATTTGTTAGAGACTATTATGCAATTTTATGTTACTTGAATCAATGTTAATATATAAGATAAACATGTTTTATTACAGAAATGACATGCGCTCTACATTTTTGTGTGTTATTTCCCAAAATTAAGGTTGCTATTTTCGTTCTCTCTCAAGCTACCACTTATGTGCTTGAGAACTCTATCAAAAATATTGGATACTCTTTTAACTAACAGATTCCCAATTAGTGTACTGACATTCTTCCTCATGCAAATGAACAACTTTGCTCTCTACTGAAGCTAAATATATTTAAAGGTTTATTCTGTAATATTTCTGGTGGAGGATCTGCCACTTGCTAGTCTTCATGACGTTACTGCCTTGTCTGTAATCTACATTGCATTTATTCAATTAGAGGTCTCTATATTTTTAAGAACCTTGAATAACACACATTGTCACTGTGAGAGGGGTCACCTCTCCACAGACCTGACCATGAATATGCCCTGAGAATAGTGACATGATGCTCCTTTAAAACAAAATAAGAACAAGACTTGATAAAAGAACATTTTATTGTAAAAGTTGAAACTCTCACAGAAAGTCAGTTACCGTCTCTTTTGCTGTGTGTTACTATTCCCTTTTATGAAAACTATTTAACCAAATAATCTGTTTTTAAAATGTAAACAAAACATTTTAACCACATTAGTACCAAGTTCTACAAGTATTCTATGACCTCTTCGGTCTTCTTTTACAGCAAAAAAGGCCATGGTAATGAGTAGGAGTAGCTTTTTCTGGTTTGTGCGTTTATAAGAATTTGTAAAATAACAATTTAAAACCATAACAATATTCAGAACAGGTCTGCAATGGAGGTAAATGTACCCAAAGAATTCCAGGGATAAACAGGGATGTTGTCTTCACTGTTGCCCGGTGAGGAAGCGGATAATGGCATTGGGGACGTCTAATGTTTCATCCTTTATCAAGACAATGTCATAAGAGTCCAAGTATGTCTGCCTCCTCTCCTCTACCTGGAAAAAAGGCACACAATATAATTAGACAACTTTGCAACAAAATCCAAAAGTATGGTCAAAAACTTTAGTATTGTTATAGGTCCTATATCATACAAACTTGACTCTTGTGAGCTTAAGCCATGTCCTAATGTTATCTCCTCAAAAACATACTTTTGTTTTTTTTTCATTCACACATGTTTGAGTAACCCTTTATTATTAGTCTGTCTACATCTCTAAAGCTCCAAATACACTGTTCCACCTTCCTATTCCATGTAGTAGTGATTTTATGCAGCAGAGATCGGCAATTCCAGGAGTATGGAGTTTAAAAACACAGTGGAGCACTTCCTCTATTAGCACATTACACCACAAGGTGGAACAGAGTGTTTTCTGTTTGAGAGAACTCAGCCTAAATATGCAGGATTTGTGCATTAAGCATCTGAATGAAACAAAACACAACTCCAGCTATGCTTTTGATGACTATATGATAACAAAATCAGAAAATGGCATCATATGGGCCCTTTCACATGTTTCATTATTTGATTGAAAAAAAATCTCAGTTTGCCCTTTCCCTGCCTTGTATGTTAAGCTATTTAGAAATTGTTGTGTACATTCTGTTAACAGTATTCATTGTAAAGCTTTAGACCCTTGGTCTGATCTCCAGGTCAGATAATGTGTAGAAGTTGGTCACTGATAAATAGGGAAAACTAAATCATTGGAAACTTTTGTGATAAAGGGAGTCAGGACTAAATCATCATCTGCGTTAGCTAACCTGTAATCATTTTCTCACAACAGTGAAAGTGCGTTAGTATATTTTTTCAGATAGTGCTCTATAAGCACATACTATATGATAAAAGAATCACCCCATAAGATGCACATGGCAACTTTGTAGACTCAACTAAAAAAAAAATCTGGTAGTAGTTCAATATGTTGTGGATTTTCTGATTGGAGTGATGAATGTGAATTTCAATAGAGCCTACTCATGAGATTCAGTCAAATAACTTTTTCATTACTATATAAAAAAACAAGATACAAATATGCTCTATTACTTAAATTTTAAACCAATGTATTCTGACCTCATACATTACAGCAATACACATGACTGTCCTTTACCTTGTCATTGAGAAATCCGACCTTGAGGATGTTCTCCATGTCCTGGACCCCATCAGCCATGTTCAGGTCTCCCAGAGAGTCTCCAAGCAGCAGCACATTTGGTCGTGCTCTCAGCTCCCTGAAGTGTCCCGTGTTCAATAGCGCCCCCTCTCTTTTGTTGTAGATGTGGATCAGCTCTCCTTTGAATGCCTGCAACACTCCCTGAACACACACACGCAACAGTCAGATAAAGCCGCTATCCAGGTAAGATGCCATGACAGTTTTTAACATCCTGTCATCGGATTTTAACAAACTAAGAAGTGCAGCATGTGCAGCTCAAACGACACAAGTAAGGAACTGTTGGATTTTGTGAAATGAGCTGTTTGTTTTTCCCCATATCCATGGAGACCATGCAAGAGGCTAGCTATGGGCATTTGAGATGCTACAGGCGTTTTACACCATATGTAACAACAAATGTGGCAGAAGATCTTCCGGAGGAAACATTTTGAGGGAATGGCCCATTTCATCGCCAACCGAAACACCAGAGTGGCAGAAGAACAAAGTTTCTCCTGTTGTGTTCATCTGGTTCTCCCTGGACACTGTTGTGATGCTGCAGGACACAGAGGAGGACACTTTTGGCTCTTCCTCTCCTCAAACTGCCCTCACACAAATCTGCAACAGTTTGCTGCAGCAAAATTTTATTTTCCCTTGGAATTAATAAAGTATCTGTCTGATAAAACATCACAGTCACTGCAAAACTCCACTCTGGTCTCAGAGCTGTGAAAAGTGCTTATAAACTCTTCGCAGTGAATAATTAAGAAGCTTGGAATACATGAGGTAAGTGAGGAATAACTTTGGATCACGGCAAACTGTCTAAAATTAATTAGATCTGTTTTAACATTTTTAAGATGATAAAAATTAGATAGTTCTTTTTTCCCTTTTAGGCACTCAAGGGACGAGCTGGGATCAAGTGTCTTGCCCAAGGACACAATGTTTTCAAATATAAAAAAGAAATTAAACTCTGCAAAAATATCTTAAAACATCGAAGGTCTTCTCAAAATATCAAAATATAGTGATATGACATGTATTATAAGGTTTTGATGGTATTGAGTGTCAGTGTCAGATCAGTTGCTACTCACAAGTTCGTCAAAGTCCATATAATTGGAGAATACGTTGACGTTGGAGTGGAAGACTCCAGCCTGCCGAATCACTTCCTCTAAAACATCTCCTATCCCGGCCGAGAAGATGAGCAGGGGGATGCTGTGCTCGTGCAGGTGGTCAAAGAAAAATTTGTATCCATCCCTGTCAAAATATTAGTATTAATTTGACATGGTATTTAAAAGATACACAACGTACATTTGCTGACAGAGGATGCCACCTGCTTGTCTCCATGGAGATGTTACTGCTGTGCCTGGATGGAAAATATCATCTATCTTGCATTTGTCCAGTTAAAGGTGTTTTATTGGTCAAAACCTTGCAAAATATTCATTGTTATGATCTACTTCCAGAAAAGGCAATAAGATTTTTATGGAGACAAGTAGGTAGCATAGTGAGTAAGTAGACCCCAGAAAAGTTGCATAGTGCAGCTTTAAAAACCCACTGTAATTTGAAGATGGGAAAGTCTTACCTAAGCCTTGCATCAGACTCCCGCACCACTAAGGCAAGAGCATCTTTCTTTATTTTTTGCTCAATTAAGAGTTCATGAGCTTTTGTCCACCTACAAAAATAACAGAGAAATAAAGTTATAGTCATTAATTTATTGATTGAGACAGAAATGTTCTTGGTAGTAACTAAAAGGTTTATAGCCTAATTCACTAAAAACATGAAAAGGTTGTAACTGTGCACTCACCACTCCACCATAAGAGGTAGCTTCTCCTCTACTGACCGAGAGCAGTCAATCTCTATGGGGTAGTAGGTGTTCAGTAGTTCTTTTAACTGTGAATGACAACAATATTAAGAAAAAGAAACAAAACCAATCAGAATCAAAACCACTTGAGCATGGACTTTGATGTGTTCACACTCGTTTTGGTTTAGCTAGCAACAACAAAATATCCTGTATGATTCTGCATAAAGTCACTAACACTTTAGTTTTTACTTTTTTTTAACACTTTAAAGGTGTGAACTTTGAACAGAATCAGAATTCTATTATTAAAATATATATTAAAAAAAAAACTGGAAAGAAAATCATAACTAAAATGCTTGGCAGAAAAAAATTCCAAATCCTGATGTTCTGTAGACTTGATTTAGTCCTGTACTGGTCCTGGTTTTGCTCCAGATTTTAGTATAAATTTGTTGATGTGGAGGGAGTGCACATGTGAACGCAAACTTGAACTCCTTCAGATACAGTCCATTGGTTAATTATACATTTATTATATATTGTACAGTATGAGGGGAAAAAAAGATTAGTTTTAAGAAAGCCTACCTGTAGTTTACATTCATCACTGATGAGTCTGCTATTGTCAAGTATATCTGCAAAATACACATAGACAGAGTTACACAAAAATATTCAAGACATCAGAGGACTTAAATCAAATGTGTGGTGAGATGGCACTTACTGTGACAAGTAGGACACCGTTTTCCATTGAATGCAAATCTGGTTAGAGTCATGTCAAAGTCTGAGATCACCTGGTGTTAAAAAAGTTGGATAGTGAATACATTAGACTGAAATAACAGATGTATTACATAATCTGAAAAGAAGACATTATGTTCCAAAGCTCGGACCTGGAGTGTGTTGGAGCCTGCCTTCTGCATAGACACGAGAATGTCCCGCACTCTGTCCGGGTCTTTCATACACACCGAAGTGTTGGACAACTGAGGGATCATCTGTCACAGGAAAAAACATAAATTACGCTATTGTCACTACCTTACGTATGTTATTTCAAGAATATAAACGTTAACAATACACAGCTGTTTTTTGCAAAAGTATTAATAATTTTGCTATTTTTATGTGTTTTGCGAGTTCAACCCATAGACTCTAGTTTCTAGTATAAGGAAATGAGAAGGCTAACTAGCACTGACGCTAGTTAATTCATACTATACATTTAAATAACAATGGATAAGTAAAGTTAAAACTGATTAAAAAGTTACGACGCAATTAAAACATTTGACCAGGTAAAGTTGGATACAGAAACTAAAATGTCACTGGCAACATTTAGCATTCAAACAAAAACAAGTCGGGCTAGCTAACAACACTCGAAAAACAAGATCTCGTGTTCGCCAACAAGCTTTTGAGCAACTCCTGTACATTATTTGAAGTATCTATATCCCAATAAGACACATTTAATATTGTTTATGTTACCATTGTGAGGATATTTGTTGTAGATCGCCGTAATCCGAGTCTGAGAGCGCGTTGCTGTTGCTGGGGTCAATCATCTACAGACGACGCGTTCAAGGGCTACTGTCAAGATGAGATTTGGGAAATTCATTTTGACCGTAGCATAAACAACATTATCAATAAAAATAAATTACCTACTTTTGACTAGAGTATTGTTAATTAAATATTTCAGTAGGATGACTTTTTTTTAAATTGTCTTTTATATGTATGCAAATGAGTTGTGACGGTCCATTTACACAAGCTCTAGCCTAACATTGAACGCAGCAGCATTATTTCTTGCCTATGGTGTATGTTCAGGTATGGGACAGGTCTTGTCCCTCTAGAAGGCAAATTTTCCTAACATAAGGGTCCTATCCATCTACTTCTTGTCCTTTACAACCTGCTGTCTAATAAAAATGACAGATGTGGAAAACAGACCAACTGACCAGACACTGTACATTAGGTTTATAAGCAGACAAGAACCAAAATAGCCTCTAAAATTAAATAGTTAGAGCTATAAGTAAAGTGTATAATTATTATAAGTAAAAAAAAAAAAAAGATGCACAACAGTTGTCCTTTTTATTATCTTTTGAAAATGTTACAGGTGTGAATTAGTGCTCCCATTAACTAGATTAGACATAAATTTGACTTTTTCTATGTTTATAGCAGGAAAATTACCTTATAATAAATCTATATATATATATATATATATATTTAGGCTATCTTTTAAAAATGCATTCAATAGTTAGAATGCAATTAAAGCTTTGAAATGGTAAAGCTGTATGCACTCCTATTGGCTATGTAACAAATAGACTTTTTGTTTGTTTATAGAAGGAAATTATCTTACTCTCATAAAATTATATTCTAGAGCAGCCCACATTTTAATTATGTTGTACTGAATGTAAGAACATCTGATCCAGATATTTCTATACATCTTTTTCTTAAAATAATGCACAGGTTTCAATCTTAAAAACATCTTTATTTGCAAGTGATGACTACATAACATTTCTTACATCCAATAGTAGGACATAATGTCAGACTATCACATGCAAAGCAAAGTACATAGCTTATTCCACAGTCTTCTGCAATGTGGGGTAGGTTGGTCAGAAAATGGAAACTGCATTCTAATTTCTGCATTTTAGCTATTTACTGGTATTTCTCCCTTTAATACATCTGCTTCCTTTCTGGTATTTTTAACAACATCTTTGGAGGGCAAGTCTGAAGAATGCCAAAGCCACTATTGTACGCTACACCTGTTTTTAAATAAATTAAACTTTGCAAGACTCTGAACACAAGAAAGTTAAAGATTAGAAAATGGACAAAACAATGGATACAATCATTTTGTCTGATATGCAAGAATTGGATTAAGCAAAGTTAAAAGTGCAGTGGCAACATAACATCCCTATATGGTTCTCTATTAAAAGGGCCCAAATTACACTATTTTCTGATCTATGTTACAATGTTGTTTCCTCATCAAAACATACCTGGAGTTGTGTTTTGTTTCATTCACACATGTATAACACTCCAATCCTGCACATTTATGCTGAGCTCTTCTGTCAAACCAGAAAACACCTTGTGATGTCATGTGGCAATGCAGGAAATGCTTCACTGTGTTTTTAAACTTGATGCACCTTCACTAGAATCATTTGGGTGATTTCAGCCTTGGAATTGCCGATCTCTATTGAACTAAAGGTAAAGGAGGATAAGGTAAAGGAGTTGTTGAACTTGAAAACTACCACTTCATGACATCACAAGGTAGAAAAGAGCATTCTGACTCTGCAGACAGACTAATAATAAAAGATTACTCAACGTGTGTGAATGAAACAAAATATAATTACAGGTATGTTTTTGATGAGGTGACAACATCACTTAAAGCTCACAAGAGTCAGTGTCGTGTAATCTAGGACCTTTAAGACTTCACAAACTATTAGCTGTCACAAAGTGCAGTTAATAAAGCCACCATCACCATTTGTGGCATATACAGACTTCAACACATATGTCATAGCATCTTTCTTAGCTTTACACTGAGCAAAAAACCTGCCAAAGTGCAAATGGAATGAGAAAATAAGCCATTGTCTCTGATTGGTGCATAGAGCAATGGCCAAATAGAATGACGTTATTAAAAGGGAATTGTTACTTTACATATATTACATTAAGTCATTAAGTGCCCATCTGCGAAATTGCATACCTCTTTTCATTTTCTTATTTGAAGCTGCGGCTAAACTAATAACGCTAAAGGTGCACTGCGTAACATTTCTAGTGTAGGGTCTGCCAGCTGCTTGTCTCCATGGAAATGTTATTGCTTTGTCTAGAGTGTTCCATAGTATAGATTAAACTTATCCATCACACGGTAGACAAGCAGGTTATAGCACTACACTACATTACGGTTCAGATCTGTGGAGAGTGGCCCCCGTTCACAGAAGGAATTGTATTTTTGAGCAATGGAAACACTTGTAATGAATAAATGCCAGATGTATGTTTAATGTGGAATAGTAAGCATGGAAAACTCCAGGCAAAGCAATCACATCTCCGTCGAGACAATCAGATAGGAAAGTTGCGCAGTGCACCTTTAAATTGTACACAGAAACAAGTTACAGATCTGTACATTTTGAAAGTACACAGTATTTTAAGACTAATGCATTTAGGTGGTAAGACTGCAAAGTTAAAGCACAGGTTGTATTTGTGATATGAAGTACAGTTAGAAATACTCCAGACCTACACCGGTTAAGATTGTCACAGTGTTACTACTATGGAATCACACTTGAAGCCATTAGTTTAAGTTTTGTTTTTTTGTTTTTGTTTTTTTAACTAAATAAAGGAATGCAGGATATAGATACTAGACCAGTGTTTCTCAAACTGTGGGTCCAGGTCTTTTTCAAGCTTCCTTCAAATTATATCCATTGTGATTTAAGTGCATTTTTCTTAGCTTAATTTCATTTAGCTAGTTACTGAAGAGTTCAATAGCAAAAACAAATCTTGGTTTTGGAAAATTGCCACAACCTTTTCTTTTTGTTACCATCTTCTAGAGAGATTATCAATAACAATAATGTAGTATAGTGGACCAAAAAGGCATAGAATAATATTTTGATGGTGGTAAAATAACTTTGGGTTTTGAAAAGATTACGCACCTAAGAGTAAACTACAAAACTCCAATGATTTTCTTCACTTATCCGTTTTTGGCAAAGGAACTTTTACAATGAATTCACTTCTTTATAGTTATGGGGTTACAGATGCTCTGTCGGCCTAGTTACTTCACCCACTAACCCAGAGGTTGGTGGTTCAATCTTCATGTCTGGAAATGCATACTACTGTAATGTCTTTGAGCAAGACATTTCACCCATACATCGAGTACAGTTTGAGAGACACTGCAATAGTCCCAAATACAAGCATAAAATAATGGAATGCTTTCTTTTTATATATAAATGTTACATATATAGCTTTTTATACCATTTATGTACAAACAAATGACATTTTTACCAACACATGTAACGTTTCTGTTGGTGGATTTATGTACAGTACTATTATTCACATGTCTACATTCACCATATCGTTCTAACTGACCAAACAGACAGTAAGACCAATGTAACTGATGGCTTTTGAACCAGGGGCAAAATACACACATTTATACTGGAATGAACAGAAAACACGAACCAGCTTTGTTCTGCCAGGTCACACAAATATTACAAATAGGCCTGTCACTATAATGACTATATTGACTTATAGTTCAATGAATGATAAATGAAACTGTATTTTTTGGAAATCAATATTTGTCCTAGGTACTTTTTCTTTGTAAAAAAAATTAGGAACTTTATGCTATTTTTCTGTGCTATGATACGATTAAAGATTGTAGAAGGTAATTTTCTTTAAATTATATTTTATGATATATATAGAGAGAGTGGGATAATACTGCTCTAGGGTTACTGAGTCGGTGGTATAAATTAGTTTCAATATTATCATTTATTGTTCATAATTTCCTTAGCAATATATCATATTTCAAAATACAACTGCACAATATATAACAAAATATTGAATTTAGAATATTGGCTGACACAATAATCGAAATATATTCTTCAAAGTAAAATTGACAGAAAGGTAAATTTTTTAATTATTTTCCTTATTTAGTCTTCAATTAGTCAGTGTTAAACTGTCAAAATAAAAACTTGACTAATAAATAACAGCATGTATATATTCTTTTTTACTTAACTGAACTTACTGAGTCAAAGTATGAGATAATATTACAGCAATATCGTTATCTCAATACAAAACAAGTATCGAATATCTTTTTTTTCTCATTCCGTGCAGCCCTATTTCAAAACTTGTTACGGTGACAGGCCTAAAGTTACAAGAGAATATTTAACACTCGATTTGTGATTGTAGCTGGCGTCGGAGGGTGAGGGTGCGCCTGTGAAGCTGCTGCATCTGTTGCATTCTGTCCCGTTGCCTCGCCAGGTTTTGGGGCATGGGGTAACGCTGGCATCCATAGAGAAATCTGTAGGGTATCCGCACGTGGCAAGCCGTGGCTCTGCACCTCGGCTGGGGCATTGGGGGCAAAAGCATCCATCTCTTCCTCTCTGCGCAGTATCGGTAGGCTTCTTTGCGATACTGCTTGTCAACGTCATCGCTATTCTTCCATCCGCCGATAATGAACACATCTTCGTCAAAGTGGCAAATGGCTGCTCCTTCGATGCTGGTTACCTCTGGAGGCAAGCTTTCCAGGATCTCGTCGGAAATGCGAACGCTGATCTTTTGTCTCGCCATTTCGTCGCGCACGGTGTAGCTTTTCGGACAACAGGAAGCAGTGTGGTAGAAGTTTGTAGACGCCACTGCCATCTGGAAAATGCAGTAGTTATCAATGAGCGGCAGTGAGTCTACATCTTGCCATTGCCTACTTTCGGTATCATATCGTGTTGTCACGGTTTTTAGCCCATCTTCGTTGTCCGTGTCAACCGGGGTACGAGCTGTTACGTAAACAAATCTGTCTTCTACGCTTAGCTTTAACATCACGCAATATTTTAGGGGCGGATTCCAGATTATGCCACTTATCTTGCTCTGGTTCGTAGACGCTAACATCTTTAAACCCAGGACTGAAGTTCCCATGCCCTCCGATGCTATACAGGATATCTTTAATGCACGTTAGCCCAAACGAATGCTTACGAGTTGTCAAGTTGCTAACCTGCTCCCACGTATTGCGATTCGGGTTGTATCTTTCCACAGTCTTTGCAAACCCGGGCTCCATTGAACCAGCTACATACACGTGAGATTCGGTAGCAGCAATCGCGTGCCCATCTAGATGATTGTGTATGTGTGGCAAGTTCACCCACCTGTCTTCGTATATGAAATAACCAACGCATTCACTTAAATAGTCCCCTCCTTCTGAAACTCCGCCCACTACCATTATAACGTCCATGTTTTGACCAAAGCGTGGTTGGAAAGATGTCATGTGCGATGACCACAGCTCCATATCGGCCGATTTAAGATTCTCAAAGCGGATTGCGTGCCCCTCCACTGCTTCGGACACCAATCTTAGGCAAGCTTCATTTGACGCTACTAGCCTCTCGTTTTTCACCACTCTTGTCAAATACGTGGGTTTGATCTGCGGTAACCTTAGCAGTCGGAAAAGCTCTTCAAAATACCGACTTCTCTCCTCTGAGTTCTTCTGTACCCATTTCACGACAGCTTCGAATAAAACTTCCTCGGAATCTACAGTTATCTCCGCATCTGAAAGCCAGTCTCTGACCAAGTGAAAGGGAAGAGTGTAGAACTCCTCGTCCTGGATAACCTTATGGAAGTTTCGACGGATCATATCTGCCGCTCTTAAAGCCAATTGGTCCAAAGTGTACATGTGCGCCAGGCTATGCACGGCCACGCAGTTGGTTAGACTCAGTTTCTTCTTCAGGAATTCTCCACAGAAATCCTTCAGCTGCACCAAAAGGAACCTAAATATGTAAAGAAATAAAGAGCATTATATCAAACAAGATGAGAACAGGAGCTTCAGTTCAAATAAAAATTATTATTTGGGACTATTATTATTGTTATGTTATTCCGGTTTTTACAAAGAAAGAAAAGAAACTGGACTCGTGCCTCATTACACATGCACACAATTAGAAGAAGATTTACTTGCGTTTTAATTGTAAATGAATCATGACACAAAACTTCACTAATTAGGAATGCAATTTGATGATGCAATTTGAGCAAACAAGTTTCATCATCAAGAATTCCACAGTACCTCTCCCTTTAATTGTCAAATTTGTTACAGTCAAACAAGCTACAGTTTTTTGTTGTTTTCTGTGCGAGTTTAGTAAACACTAGTTCTTTGTTATTTGCTTGTTCTTCATTTAGGTAAATAACACTGCTCCTTGTGACTGTTAAGCATGAGATGATAGAAAGTATAATGAACAAAAACAATAGATTCAGGATACAAACAAAACTTAGGCTACTGAATGCAAACTAAGTAAAATATTTAAATGTATTTACTGGCTTGGGAAAGAAAAAAACATCAACAATTATTGGAGATATCTTAGGAGGACTGTAGACTGTGTGCGATGTATGCTGGAACACTTCATCCAAACAATACTCCAGAGAGTGAAGACGGACACCGGGATGGATTTGAGGAGCTTTAATGCCCTTTCTTGTATCTTTTGTTTGCCTATCCTTTCATCTGTCTGTTAATCTATCCTTTCATCTGGTTATCTACAACCGGATTTGGATCATATTACAAACTGAAAATGACACACATATAATCAGTCTATCTAATCAAGTTAATAAAGTTAATTAACATCAAAACATTACATATCAAGCAAGGAAACAAATAAATATTGACAAATCCACCTCTATCACAGGTGCAGACTTAAGATAGGTTAAAGGTAATGCTCTGAAGCTACAGCAGTTAGGCCAGAAGTAACAGCGTAACCAGTAAAAACATTACCATGGTGCTCCCAAGGACCCCTGATCTTAAATTATACTGGGGAATTTACAACACCAATAGTTTTCTCATTTATTTTGACCAGTTTATGCTTAGAATTGATTCATTCTTCTTTTCCCTACATTCACACAGGCTGTTGAACTTGATAGCCTACTACATAACTGTATTCCTGATCTTTTGACCTGTGCTCAATAGTCCAATGGCGGCACAGAATGTCCAGCTCAGCCAATAAAAGGAAAACAGGCCATTCAAACTTTATACGCTATTGTTTACTTGCTGTGGTTGTTATTGTTGTGACTGTTTTGAAAGCACATTGAGCCTCTTCCTCCAGGGATTAGGGCTGTTTGTAGTAGAGTCATTTGTATGTGTGAGGATGACACCTCTTACCTGTCTGCGAGCTCGAGTACTTCGTGCACGTTGCAGGTGCTCACGCGGATCTCCCCCGTGTACATGTACTGAATCACGCTCTCCACCGTGTCTGGGTCAGGCCCTTGCTCCGAGCTCCACTCCTTCATCTCGACCCGTCCGGAAATGGACTCGGAGAACTGTCCACTGAGCAGCGGGGTGAAATAATCCGTGGCCGCTGCGAGGACCGACCGATGCGCGGAGAACTCGCAGCTGTGTATCATCCCCGAGCCGGATCCGCTGGAAAAGGCCAGCGTCACGTCGCAAAACAAGCCCTGTTTTCGCTGCTCGTTCTGCCTCCGGGACAGCTCCGAACAATGCGAGGACGAGCTGAAGTCCTCGGCCTCTTCCGCTTCTCCATCCGCGGCGAGGGCGCTGGGTGTGCCGCCGCCAATACTGCCGCTGCTCCGTGCCGCGTCCTCCGGGTTGGGGGCCGCTGTCGCCATTCCGCTGCCGCCGGGGCTGGAGGAGAGCAGGGGAGGTAAATGGAGCAAACTAGAAAAGGAGAGGAAGCGACATACGCAGCCACACATACATAAAGTCCACGCAGGACAGTTGCGCGGCGCGTTTGCTGTTCGCAGCTTCTTCTGATTTCTGTGGTTGTGGACAGCGCGAGGGGGCGTGGGCACGGGACGCAAACACGGAAGTGCTATGAGGACGTAAGGCGGAAGTGTGAGCTGGCTGCAGCTGGATCATCTTTTTTACACGAAATTTCAAAAATAAAACCTTTTGTCTGTATAATGCTTTTGTGTAGCCTAACCATTAAATCTGTTTATTCATGAGACAGGGGCAGTACACAATATAGTGCATTAACTTTAACAAGGAGAGATGGATTGTGCCAGGCTGTAGCACTAAAGCTGATTTCCACCTATAGCCCCTTGTGCATGTTTTTATAGGTTTCAATTTTGTGATGCGCTATCCTCACCGCTAGAAAGCCAGGTTTAACCACTGCTGTTCTGAATCAGGTAATTCAGTTTTTTAATGTATGGTCCTCTTGCATGCCACCAGAAGTAGCTTTGACAGCTTAACCATTTTTTTTGAAACCTTAGAAATAAACATTTCAGACTATTACCAATGGAAAATATCACATATTACATATTATAAATTACATATTACATAAACTGTTAAAGTGTGTCAGATAAAAATAAACAACAAAAAAACAGATGCACTGGAGTTTCTGGAAAAGTGCTCACCACACCTAAATGCAAATTGACCACAAAAAGGTGTTAAGGCTGCGGTTATTTCGCAACATGTGCCTCACAATCACTGCAAGGAACAAGGAAGTACAAATATATCATTCCATCCATAATTTAAAAGTTATGCTATACCAAACTGCTTTTTGTGAGCTTTAAGTCATGTTATAATGTTACCTCATCAAAATTATACCTGGAGTTGTGTTTTGTTTCATTCACACATGTCTGAGTGACCCTTTATTATTTGTCTGTCCCAGACTAATAATAGTTTCCCAGACTAATCACAAGGTGATGCACCTTGTTACATCAGGAAGTGGTAGTTTTCAAGTGAACAGCTACCTTTTACCATTGGTTCAGTAGAGACGGGCAATTCCAGGGCTGAAATTATCCAAACAGTTCTAGTGAATATGTATGTAGTTTAAAAACACAGTGGGGCACTACTTCATCATTACATCATAAGGTGGAACAGAGTGTAATCAGTTTAAGAGAAGAACTCAGCCTAAATATAGAGTTTGTGTGTTAAACATGTATGAATGAAACAAAACACAACTCCAAGTACATTTGTGATGAGGAAACAATATTATAGCATATATCAAAATAGTGTAATATGGGCCCTTTAAGACAAGTCCGATGAGCAATGTTGGTCAGATTTATTTATTTTATCCAGTTATGCACATACGAGTGACATTTAGCTTCCCTTATCAATTAGTACATAGGCACATAGAGTTTACATGGTTAAAACAAGGTACCAACAATAATCCAGGTTAAATTAAATTGCACTGTTACAAATAATGCCCCATCTTTTACATGACATTTGAATGAAATAACAGCATTTTGGTCAATACTACATATGTCAAGTTTATGCACAGTTACACACAGAATGGCTAATTAAAATTCTCCACAAAAAAAGGCCACAGTAAACTTGACACCAATTTACCCATGTTATAAACATTACAGATATAATTTCAATTCCATTTGTGGTACATTATAATAGGTCTATATTTTTGTACCATATTGTATATTTTCATTTTTAATAATATAATCTATACATAAATAAACACTATATCTTGTTATGATACTATAATGTTTGATGAACAAAGAACTTCAAATGGCACAACAAAGAGAAATACAGAGTTTGAGGTATAGACAAATAGACTTAGACAATATTCACAAGATAGACATACTCACAAACACTGTTCCCCTTTAATGATAGAATATTACTCTTTTTTTAGCAGCATGTAAACGTTATAAGCATCTGGTCAAAACTAATATTACTGTTTATTAATATCTGGAAAATAAACAAGGAATATGTCTGAAAATATTCCAACTTTATGGGTGACTGTGGTGGCGGTCAACTTCATGCATTTATACAATTACTTAAAATCATGTAACCAAAATAAACATTTCTACACTATGAATTATTCTTCCTCTTTTTTATATATATTTACACATTAATAAAATAACAATTATATTTTCTTGATTCTTCACACAGTCTATGGTTCTTCACAGTAGCAGTTTGGGCAGATGCGGTCATTGACATTGGGGGTTTTACATGGACATGTGTTCAGGCAGCACGTATGAGATGTCGTCCCATGGGTGGCGATACAAGCCCTGCCTCAGCCTCTTCTGGTCCAAGTAGTGCCCTGGTGAAGTGGAAAAAGGAGGTTATTATAGTCAATAGTTTCACACACAAACTCCTCATATGTTCTGATTTTATTTTTTGTTTGCTTTATCAACTTTTTTAAAAATAATTGGCAGTTATAAGAATAAGCCTAATACAATCGGTCTATTTATTATAATTCACTATAATATTTGGATACTATAATAAATTGGTGGATCATTAGTTCAAAGCACCAGCTAAATTGTGTCTAAAAACAATTTGAGTGCATGCTTTATAGCTGGTCTATTTTACAAAATCTTCCCCAGGGTCAAATTTTTGGAGGGCCATGGCTAGATAAATGTGCAGCACACAAAATATGCCCATTAGGATTAACATAGAATTAAACCATGTTCCAATACTTACAAATATAAGAAACCACAAACATAATTGTGAGTGTTACGCTTGCCTAAACCAAGAGTAAAATATTTTCTTAATATTTGTAAAATACAGTAGGTCATGGGCCACATGAGGTCAGTCTCTCTGGAAACGTTAACATTTATTTAAATAATCTAGCAATCAGTGCAACCAAGATGTCTTCTTTATGTTAATAGCCAGTGTGACGTCTTACCAATGAAGCCCATGCTGCGTCCAAGGACAAAAATGCCATTCAGAGCACCAATTTCCACAAACTCATCGGCTTCATCCCTGTAGTGAACAGAAGAAAATGATTTAGAATTGATCTTGGGGTAAAACTAAAACACATATCCATCTATCTGTCTATCTAGCTATCTATTCATCTAGCTATCCATCTATGTCTACTTATATCAAACTAAACTGATCCACCACAAAAATGACACAGATAATGTTTAAACATATATACATCACCACCTTAGCTATAGTTTAATAGGGATGTAAGGAATATAATAATAATTGCACAAAAATATGTAAAAAACCTAACCAAAAATAAAAGTCTAACCTTGTGAATCCTCCACACGTCCGGAGCAAGTCCACAAAAGCCACACCAATGAAGCCATCTACATTCAGGATGAGGTTGGGTTTCTGAGACAAAATACACACACAGCAACTTTAATATTGATTTTTTATTATTTAGAAATTTATAGCGGCTGTGAGAGGATAAGGTAATAATTCTTGCCTTGGACGTAGTGATCTTCTCCACGTCGAGAGCGTAATCCAGGAGCTGTGTCGAGGGAAAGTTCTGCTTCACAAAATCCTTCAAGATCTGGACCCTCATATCAGGATTATTAATCTGTAAAAATGTAAATGTATGGATATTATTTATTGGCACTGATGGAAGAAGTACTTGATTTTGTTACTCAAGCAAAAGAACAGATAAACAGACCAAAACATACTCAAGTGAAAATATTACATGAAAAAAAAAAAAAATGTCTTGATTAGTTTAAGTTTGCCACAAAAATTGACTGAGTAAAATGAATTACCAATTTAAATTTAAACCATTTTTGGAAGATTACACATCAAGTTTAAATTTTATTTATTCTATTTTCTTTTGCATTTTTTTGGAGTTATTTTATTATAGGCTATATACTGTAACTGATAGTGTAATTTTGCATTTAATTAAAGGTGCACTGTGTAACTTTTTTGTTTGGGGTCCATTACCTGCTTGTTTTTATGGACATGTCATTGCTCTGCCAGGAATATTCTTACAATTTATTCAATTACAGGTGGTTTTACAGCTCAAAAATACATAGAAAAACAGACATTCTGACTATGAGCAGGGTTTCCTCTCCACAGATTTGACCTGTAATTTGGTCTGGTTTGGTCTCCATAAAGATAGAAAGATTTAATGCCATACTGTGAAACATTCTAGACAAAGCAATAACACCTCCATGGAGAAACGCATTTGATGGACCTTCCACCAAAAAAGTTACACAGTGCACCTTTAAACTTGATACTGACCGACTTCACTCTGTGTCCAATGCCCATAATTAGCTTTCCGTCCTTCTTCATCTTGTTCACAAACTCCATCGGTAACATGCCGCTGTCGAAAGCTTTACTGAACTGTTTGGCTGCAGCGTCCAGGGCACCTCCAAAACGATCTCCCTGAAAGGAGAAAACAAAAGAACAAAAAAGAGAAGAGAAAAGTGTGAGTAAAAGAATGAAAGAATGAATGAAGTATAGAAGCCACTGATGTAACATGGTGTATTGAGACTTTGCAGTGACATGAAGCTGGGAATGTTTCTACATGTATGTGCATTAGCAGAATGTTCACCAGTTACCATGGAAACACAATGTAAACAATAGCAAACACTGCCAAATAAGAAAAAACACAAATGTGATTTAAACTACACATTTTCAGGAGTCATCAATACGAGCGTTCATGGTCCTGTTTAGGCGTTTGATTTTCAACAGAAAGGTGAGAGTGACTAACTGAAAAACTGTTGCTTCTAACAGAGCGTTACTTTCATTTAGCTTCACACCCCCAGGGATTGTGGATGACATCAGCTTTCAAGTAATCAAAACAGTCAATCAAAAGACAGTGTTATAAATATGGCTTGCAAGATTAACCACAATTTTAATCAAGGCAATATGAAAATCAGGTTAATTAAGTTGCAATTATTTATGCCACAAAACAACTAAATGTTTCCTCTCATGTACAAAATGATAACCGTGTGTACATATCCTCAAATGAGTCAGATTCTTTAATAAACTGAACTGTAAAATAAGATGATGCAGAGAACAGGATTGTGCTGTGGAAGGAAATAGTCAAAGAAAATGCAGAAAACTGATAAGGCTACTTCTAAGTGGTTAAGTTAATTCCTAGTATTCACATTTCTCAGCATAGTTTTGGTATTAATAGTTAGTAGAAATAATAATAATAGCAATAGTAGTAGTAATAGTAGCAGTAGCAGTTAGTATGTGGTCTTTACAATGTTAGCAGTGTCTTTATATATTAACCCGAGTGCAGATTGGTGATAATTTTTTTATTTATTTTTTTAATGGGCTGAAGTTTCTATCTGATTGTGTCTTATGCTTATAGGGAGTCTGTCATTTAAAGTGAACACAAATAAAAGTGCAAAGGTGATGTACTCATGGAAACACCACAGGATAAATATTTTGATAAATGATTAAAGAAGTGATTTTAAAGTTTTTCTCTTACAATGGTGAGGAGCCCGGAGGTGAGACTGGAGATCAGGTCTTTTCCAGCCCGAGCACAGACGATTGTGTTGTGAGCTCCAGAGACAGCAGGTCCGTGGTCTGCAGTCACCATCAGGCACATCTCGATGAACTGACAGGCGTATCTCGGCAACCTGAGACAAAAAATAGATTTTTTATCCTGGTTTTGCAGACCAGGACCACAAGTATTGATCTCTTGGGTGAAATTAGGTATATTCTAATCCTATAGTATTTTCATTTAAGAGTGCCCCTTTTTGTCAGTCTGGTTTCCTATATACATTTCTCAAAGCTTGGGACTGACTCTAATAAATATTTACCTCAAATATAACACTGAATAAATACAATGATTTTTCACATTGAAGTTGGTAATTTCACTTTTTGCAAATTCCTTAAAGATCCATATATTGGACTGACCTTCTCTGGAACCACAGCAGACCCAGTGTTCCTCCAAGTCCGATCTCAGACTTGAAGACTTCAGTGATGGGCATCCCGGCATAGATCAGCTCCTGGCCTCTCTCGTCACAGATACTAGTCATAAAGGACGCAGGCTTACGAATCAGACCCAACTCCTAACACACAACAGGGTAATGTGGTTAGCAAGATTCAAGATATCATTTAGAACAAATTTCCCCTTATCACCTTTAATCCTGGGACAAACTCCACTTTCCAAATATTATGACTATGTCTAAATCCATAAACTTGAATCCTGTGATATCAAGGACTGGGCTTTAATAGAAAACCACGTTGTCCACATTTTGACAAAAAAATGTTCAACAGAAAATAAACAGTAGTTCTATTATAGATCAAGGTCTCTCTTTTAGCACTGTTACTTATGGGACTGAGTATTTGATACTCAGATACTAATCATTATGAAAAGTAGTATAGATACTCATTTGAATAACATTTCTACCACTGTCTGTAATACTCACTCTGGCCCAAGAGTAGTCCATTGGCACTGTGGGAGGAGGCATCTCTTCAGCAGGTAAGATCACTCCTTTGGCTACGAGGTCGTCATACACAGATCTAAACAGGACAAAACATACAGAAGAATAAGGAACACACGATCAAACTGGGCTTGAACCTAGACCAAGCACTTTACAGCAAAGTAATAACTATGTAATACAGATAGAGTGTATAAAGTGGACTGAGGGAATGTGACGTCACCTATAGATTCGGCTCCAGGCAAATGAAGCGCATCATGTAGAATCATGTAGAGCGGGTTAATGTGAAAATTTTAAGACCAAATGACGAGGCTTTTTGCACCAGTCACAGAGAGAGGGGTGACATTATTTCAATGTAAAGTAAAATTGGAAACAGAGTCCCTTCCTATCTGTAATGCACATAATGCATATATACAGTTTATGGTAATAGATTGGCAATAGCAAATGCAATAGCATGTAACTGGGACTGCACAGGACAAATATGTTTTCATATTCAACTTTGGGTTAGGATTGAAAGGCGTATGAAATATTAGACTATGCCTTTCACTGAAGCATAGTTAATATTTTTTCACTTCTTTAGTTTAAGAATTTTGGTTAAGTTAATAATTGTAATTCCTGGTTGAACATGAGCAGCAAATGTTGACACATGTAGAGATATCCCATTACTGTTACCAAAGCAACCAAATGAAAAAATATGATAGTTCTTTTATGTTATCAAATTAATGTTTAAACTGTCAGAAGTGTCTTCTTTGGAATAATCCGTTCCGCATTTTGTGTACTGATTACATAGAATATAAAGGTGTAATACGTAAATTTTTGTGAAAGGTTCCAGACAAAGCAATAACATTTCCATTAAGAAAAGAATTTGACAGGCCCGCCACCAGAAAAGTTACACAATGCACCTTTAAGAACTCAGTGGTACCTTCGTAATTTTGACTTTTTAACTCAATCTTTCCTCACAACCGTAAATTGCTACCTGTTATATGTATTTCTATATAATTTAGTAATAACCAGGCTCACTCACTTGATGACCTCTCCCAGTTCATCAAAGCTTGTAGGTACAAACGCTCCAGCCTCTTTCAAAGCCGTGTTCTTTGCTACTGCAGTTTCAGAGGCCTGGTTGGCACAGGCACCTGCATGGCCAAACTGGACCTACATTTAGTAAAGAAAAAGTTCATAATTATTTAGTTAAACGGCCCAGATTACACGGTCTGATTTATGTTATACTAGGAATGTTGTTTCCTCATCAAAAACCTGGAGTTGTGTTTTGTTTCATCCACATGTTTATACACATACAAGCCCTGCGTATTTAGGCTGAGTTCTTCTCTCAAACAGAAAACATGACAGGACATCATCACATCACAAGGTGGAACAGAACATTTTGATCTTTGGAGATGTAGACAGACTAATAAAGAGCTACTCAATCATGTGTGAATGAAACGAAACACAACCTCAGGTATGTTTTGATGAGGTAATAACGTTCTAACATGGCTTAAAGCCCACAAGAGTCAATTTTTCATAAGTCAATTTAACAATTTCTCATTCTGCCTTACCTCAGAGGCAAACATAGTGGCGCAGGTTCCAATACACCAACAGACCACTGGCTTTGTGATCCTGCCCTCTTTTATAGCCTGGCAAATCTTGTACTCCTCTGTTCCTCCAATCTGAAGTAAAAGAAAGCAAACAAAAACAAAACAAAAAAAAACCCTGATGAATTAATAAAGGCAAAAATATGGAAAATTCAGTTGTGTACAGTTTTGATTGGATATCTCACCTCTCCCAGTACCACAATCATTTTGACTCCTGGAGTGTCTTGGTATCTCAGCACATGGTCAGTGAAAACAGAACCAGGGTATCTATGGGGAAATTACACTGTTTAAGTATAAGGGTAAATAAGAGTTAAAGGAGTTTTAAATGTCATAAAAACAAAATAAATAAATAGAGGGAACTGGGTAGCATTTCCAGTGAGCGGTCTGCCACCCGATATCTCCATGGAGATTGAATTGCTTTGTCTAGAATGTTCCACAGTATAGATTAAACCTATTTATCATGAAAGAGACAAGCAGGTTACAGCACTGCATACATTTTAGATTAAACGTTTCAAGCCATAACATGACAGGCAAAGCAATAACATCTCCATGGAGACAAGCAGGTGATGGACCATCCACCAAAGAATTTGCACAGTGCACCTTTTAATAAAAAATGTTGTCCTGTTTATGAGATTTTTTCAGTATCAATACCTGTTCAAATGAGTATATAGTTTCAGTACTAGTGTTGGATAGAGATTTGTCTTTTTTTAACAAACTAACAATTGGTTCTACTCTTCACATCAAATTTTTGAACACTACATAGATTTTACTGACCTGTCACCCCCAATGGCGACCCCCTCAAACACGCCGTCCGTTGTTCTGGAGATGATGTTGTTGAGTTCGTTGGACATGCCACCGGACCTTGACACGTATGCCACGCTCCCAGGACGGTACAGTTTAGATGCCAGGATATTGTCCAGCATTCCCCCTGTGTTCCCAATCTTAAAACAGCCTGGCTTAATACCTCCAACCTGGAAAGAATGACACAAAAATCACCTTAGATATTTTTATTTATATTGCACTTTACGTTTCAAAGACAAACCTTGAAATGTTTTAGTTAAAATAAATAAGTTGCTGCGCCTTGCTTTTACACCTCTATAAAAAGGACTTTGGTGTGCGTTTTCTGTTTCATTTGATTGTTGGTTAAAATATCCCACAGCATAGCAATAAAACTTAGGCAATCAACAATTTTAATTGCAATATGCTTTCCAAAATAAAATGTCTTTGTCTTATATACATAAATATGAAAGAAATAAAGTGACATATTGTATAGCTCTTACAGTGGCTGGTCCAATGATGGTGACACCCTTCTCGTCTGCAGTTTTGATGATCTTCCTTGTGTGAGCCTCAGGGATTCCCTCAGCAATTATGGCAATGGTGCGAATCTACAATTTGAGGAAAGACACAAATCTTAATGTAATAGCAGAAAAATTATGTTCTTACGTTTGAGGAAATTCTAGTCTCTAGTCTCACTCAAGCATTTGACGGTTTTGTTTGTTTGTTTCAATTTAAAAGGACTTTATGTAAAATTTGTTGTCATTAACTCAGATTTACTTACTGCTTTACTTTACTTTTATTTACTCAGAGTTATATTTTGATATAACCTGTACTGTTTTGTGTTTGAGGCTTTAGTGCTCAGAAAATGGCTGTTTTCATGTACCCCTTTGTCTGCCAACACCTTTGTAGATACTTTTTGGGTTTGGACTTGGTTCATACTGGTAGGGATCAAAACACACATTGCCATTTCTATTGCTACAAAATCTACAGCTTGCTTTGGTATAATGTCAGTATGAAGGTTTGATCCACTGATGTAGACTACATTCAGTCCTGTTCTATTCTTAATTTAGTCACGGTCTAGTCCAGGTTTAGTTCTGGGTTTAGTCCCATTTTAGTCCCAGTCTGTATGTATGTGGTGTATGAATGGGTCTTTTACCTGTGGATACTGCATGGTTTCTATGGTGCTGTCGAAGGCTGATCTCAGAGAGGCAAAGTTGATCAGGACGTCCACATCGGGATGCTTCTTCATGGCGTCACTCATGTTTTTGTACACGGGCACCAGGATCTCCTTATGACCCCAGTAAAACTTCTGCTTGTGGTCACCGCTGTAAAGGGGAGAAAAATTATAGTGATTCAATTGTGCAGATCAATACACAATTATGACAACTGAGAATCTTCTTAAAAAAACAAAACAAAACACAACAAAAAACACTTTTGGAGTGGGGGAAGGGTGTTCCACTTCCTAATATGACATAATGACCATGGCATAAAAAAGTATTTTATATGTGCTTTTGTGTATCAAATAATAGTTTCATAAATTGATAGTGCTGATTCCCTGCCTATCAAGCTTTTAACCTCTACACATTTTTACCTCCGCCAAGGAGGTTATGTTTTTGCCGGCGTTTGTCTGTTTGTGTTTGTTTGTTTGTTTGTTTGTTTGTCTGTTAGCAACATAACTCAAAAAGTTATGGACCGATTTTGATGAAATTTTCAGGATTTGTTGGAAATGTGAAAAGGAAGAACTGATTTCATTTTGGGGGTGATCCGGAAGAAATCCTGGATTCTGGATCACTTTGAAATTTTAGTTAACTTTGTGGTAAATGGGGCCAAAAATTTTGTTTCTCAATATCTCGGTTAATTATTGACCAAACCCCATGAAATTTGACTCAGGGATGGACAATGGGATCCTCTTTCATATTCCAAAGGTTGATCCGGATCTGATCCAGTAGACTGATTTTATCGCAATTTATATAAAAAATGGGGGTAGTCCTTGGCGGAGGTCTGCGCTCTATGAGTGCTTTTCTAGTTTGATAAGGTAATTGAAAAAAATAAATCTCCCAAATGTTCACCATATGTATAATAACAAGCCTTATCATTGTAGGTCACAATAATTACGAGCTGATAAAACCTACGTGAAAGGGTAGACCATGGCTGCGACCGAGGGTTCAGTCCTGGAGCAGACGTAGTCAAAGTCCATCATACCCTGTACAGCTCTGGTCTGCATCCCCCACACTATCGACTTGGTCTGTTTGGAGAACAGGGTCGTTGCTTTAGCTAGGAAAAAGAAAAGAGGAATAACTGAAAAGAAATGCTGTATTAAAACCAACAATGCTTATTAGATGTGCTACTACATTTCGAAACTATTCTTAAAATTAGACGCCATAAGGTCATTGTTGGGGATGATGAGAGTCAACCATGTTTTTGCAGTTTACTTGTTATCACCAGTTTTCATTTTTGATGCATTAAGTACATGTTGGGTATCTCTGTCTGCCATTTTATGTACATGGACGATTTTCTCATCCTTATGTTTATTATTTCTAATCCACATTAAAAGAAAAAAATTATGTCATAAGGTGTTTTTCAATGTCAAAACAACATGTCAGTAACCTACTGGGTAATATAAAATAAGAAATAACAAAACATAATCATGAATAGATGAATTGATTGCAAAGTCTGGATTTAGTCAGCAGGGGGCGCTGTTATACTTTAACTACAACAGTTCTCCAGATATTGACCCCCAATCATCAGCTTCTTACCTACAGGCCCCGCTGTTTTAGACTTAACAGCTGAAGGTCCCTCCACTCCTTTGGCTTTGTTTTCAGAAAAAGATGCGGTTCTGCTTGATGCTGGGGTCTGGCAGTGAGAAAAAGAAAAGAAACTATGAATTTTCAATCTTAATTACCCAAAATAAGGCTTCACTTTATACAGTTACACAAGCTTTACACCAATTATTAATTTCTTTGTTATATATCCATATCCAATAACATTAGGTATTTTAACTGGATCCAGCAGTACTTCTTTCAAAGCTGGACCATAGTGCTTAATATTTGTACTCAACATTCACTTATTCAGTATGTGCACATATCCACTTTTGAAAGCCTTCCTGTTACACAATCTTAATGGAGCCTTCAGGCAACCAGCAGCAGACCATGTCCGGCAAAGCACTTATTCATAGAAGTCAATGACTGTGGTTACACGCACACTCAAAATCTCATTATTATGCTTTTTTTTTTTTTTGTTTTTTTTAAAGATTAAATTGAGATGTAAACAGCAAAAATGTTTAATTTCTTTCCAAGCATGATCCCTCTGATTACTCAGCAGATTTTCTGGATTGCATGTATTTTAAACAATCTTAAAGGTCTAGAAATCATATAATTATAATTACATTTTGGTGTGCATGTAAACTAAGCCGCTGTGTTTTAATCATTTATTCTATTAGCATTTTAATCCATCATGACCATATACAAAAAATATTAAAAGGCACACTATGTAACTATTCTGGTAACTGTCTGCTACCTGCTTGTCTCATGAAGATTATGTTGCTTTGACTGGAATGTTTCCCAGTATGGCAGGTCTTTATTGCAAAAAAAAAATAATAATCCCTTGATAAACATGCATTCTTTCTGTGAGCAAGGTTGTCTCATTTTTAATTGTTTTTTTAATTCCATGGAATCAAACACGTTTAATCCAATAACAGTGAACGTTACGGGCAAAGCAACAACATATCCTTGGAGAAGTAGCCACCAGAAAAGCTGCATAGTTTACGTTTAGCGATTTTAGAAGAATAATAACTTCTACTTTGCAACCATACTTGCAGTCAGTGATTTTTTTTTTTAAGTAGTCAGAACATTAGTTGTAATACTAGAGGTTCCAGTACTGGCCATTAGCAGCATGGTTTGAGCAGTATAGTTGTTAAACATGTCTTGCACCTATGGCACAAGCCCCTTAATAATTACTGTATCTTTTTATTTTTTCTCTTAATATATAATTAATACATAAGTTCAAGTATAAGTATAAGTATGACATTACATAAGCAATTATAATTATGTACTTGTATATCTTGTTCAAAACGCTGCTTAACCCTGCTTGACATGTTTGACCAAAATTTTTTTTGGGACTGTGCATAAAATGTAAAAAAACTCAATAATAACTGTAAAAAAATAATAAGGTAATAATAATGTATCTTTTGAAAGGTTGGTTCAAGGTAGTCTCTTACACCATGGACTTATTGTGTACTTGTACCTGAAGTACCACAGCTTTTGTGCTTTTTTGCAATAATATTGATACAAAGTAACTTTTAATAACTTTTAATAACTTTTACAAAGTGTTCTATCCACTCTAGTCACGCATTCGCCAAACACTAGAATGGCAAAGTTAATATAAAAACACATTGCCAGCCTGATTTAGAGTGGTACTGAGTTTCTGCTTTTACCGATGAGGCCCCGCTGGTGTTGAGGAGAAAGTTGGCGGTGTGGGCGGCAACCGGGGGCAGGTTTGGGATTGGTCGGTGCCCCAGCGCCATGCCGACGATAGCCGTCATGTGGGTCTCTGTGCCAAACACATGAATGGGGATCCCTGTGGTTTTTCCTGCACAGAACAAAAGGACCACGGACCAATTAGACACAATAATGAGACACTTGTGAAGTCTGCATAATGTACTCTTTATAACAGTACTTTCTCTTTACAATGGGAGAGATTTAGTGCCTCAAACTGGACTTAAAATTCATGATCACACTGTTTGAATATATATTTCCACTTCCACTAAACCACAATATGTCACCCCTATAATGGATGTTCCACAGTATGGCATTAAACTTAACCATCTCTATTGACAGAAGTAGGCAATGACTCCATACCATCTTACATCTCAAATCTATGGAGAGACAAGTCCACTAACAGTTTTTTTTTTTTTTTGTATAGAAAAGTTTAATGCCATACTATGGAACATTACATGCAAAGCAATAACATCTCCATGGAGACAAACACGTGGCGGAACCTTCAACAGAAATTAGACATTAAAAATAATTTGTATAGTTTGGTACTCAGGTTATTCATAAAACATATTATAAAATAGTCACATATTAAAAATCCATTGTTGTAACAAATGTAAAGACAAACATACCGACTTCTCCCATCACCCTGAGACCCTCCTGGTAGTTGGGACCTCCACGTCGCACAAAGATCTGGACCTCGTGCTCCATTAGCTGCTGCTGGAAGTCTTTTATAGCTCTCACAATCCCCTGTGAATAAAAGAATACAGTTCAATCTCTTGTGTATTTTATAATGTATATGTACACTATTTGATTGAGTACCTTGAATGTTGCTGCAACGTTAGTGAAGTTGGCAATGCTCCCCCCAATGATCAAAACTTTACCTAGAAAAATAAAGTAAATTCACTTTATTTGATGTGCACAACATTTCATATTAAGAGCAGGGGGTCATGCAACTTTATAGCTCATATACAATATTTTAAAGAAGCTTCATCTATCGATCAATTTTTATAGTTGAACATTAGAGGCCTATATTTGAGCAAAATTTATCTTGCAGCAGTATAGTACAGATATATTGTAAAAGAAGATCTTGAGGTCAAAAACTGTACTGTTTGCAATTATAAATGGTTTTACTGACCAATAATCAGGAAGTTTGCAGTTAGCATACTAGTTGTTAGCATTACTATGACTGGACCACTGCAAACTGTTTAAAATGAACCAGTTCTGTCTGGTTCAGTAAAAATCTGATACAACGCCTTTAAACTCTGGACTCTTGAATACAATACTATCACGTGAATCCAACTTATTACACATATATTCTGTCGTATATATTCAGTCGTTAAAGTAACATCCCACCATCTTTGTGCTTCTCCCTGGTCATGAGGGAGAGGATAGTTTTGGCGTAGTCATAGGTTTGCTGTTCACTCGGAGCTCCTGAATATTCTCCATAATTTGCGAGTTCATCCACTCCTCCCAGGTCACAGATGGTGTCACTGCAAAAACATAAAAGTATGAACTGAAAAAAACTAACGGTATAAGAATTAGATATCCCCTTTAAGGAATTTTACTTATTTTTACTGGTGCTTTAGTGCGTGTTGGTATGCATGCTTATGATTATAGTTCTGTCATATAAATACATTTGATTGCATTATGCCAGCAACATTTCTACTAAAGGGTTAAAGTCCAGTCTCCATGTGTAATCAAGTAAACAAACTAAACAATGCACAAAGGGAATAATTAGTCACGGCACATGCATCTGTCTGTCATATCACACAATAGGCTCAGAAGAACGCTAGATAGCCCACTGTGTCTCAAAGCTAACAGTCACTTTTACACTTGTTTTTAAGTGTAAAATACTCAGCATTAGTGTTAGCATTTAGGCACAAGTGTCCTCCAATCAAGTGATTTGTGTAGTATTTAATATGTTTTCCTTGGCATCCACTCACTTTCCAATGTCTTTAATGATCTTTAAATCTTTATTAATTTTAGCATGACTCATCAAAAACTCCATAGAGTTTGTTGTGTGTGGCCCATAGAGCTACTATAGCACCAAAATAAAATCTCTAAATTGTACAATAAATACAAAGAAGCAAGATTTTCAAGCTACGGCAAAAGCAATCCTGTTATATAGACATATGAAATAAGAGCTATTCTGTTACATCTACGAAACAGTGTATCTGAACTTAAGTTGAATTTAAGACACTACAAAAAAAACTATTATCAGTGTTATTTCTACCCTTATCATACATAAAAAATAAAATTTTAAGCTTGCATTAAGTAATAAAACTTCGAATGTGCACCCTGCAACTTTTCTGGAACCATTTGTCTCCGCAGGGACATTATTGCTTTGCCTAGAATGTTCCACATTATGATATTATATCCATCTCTTTGGAGACATACATATGCCATTTCCACTCTAACGTGTTCATCATTATTACTCCAATTGGAATAAAACATAACTCCATAAGATTTGGAAAGAAAGTATAAGGTTTTTAGGTCAAGACATACAGCAACCTTTTTCTATTTTGAGCAAACAGCTGAACTAGAGCTAAATTTATACTGCAAAGAAGAGTCTGGCCCCGGCAAACTATTCAAATGTTCAGCAAAAGTTAATGTTTTTGTAGTTTTTGTGGTTTTTTTTTTTTTGTAGTTTTTGTAGTTTGATACTGTACCTGTAGACCACTGAGGCTCCTCCCCCAGCCACCATGGTCCAGATTCGTCCTTTGGGGTTGAGTAAAGTGAGTTTGAGACTGGCTCCGCTCTTTGCATCCAGATCAGCGATGTACGCCTCCTACAACAGACACAAAAACTACAGGTCAAAAAAGGGGGGAGACCAATCACATACTTAATCAGACAGGAACTAGAAAAGGGACATTGACTATAAAAAAGGTGCTTATTACATGGCTGCATCTGTATTTATTTATTCCACATGCCTTTACATTTTGTTGGCATCAATTTAAAGAGAATAATTTTAAAAAATCTGACAATTAATATACATGTTCCAACCATTATGCCTTGTCACTGCTGGGATGAACAAAAGGAACAGGAAGAAGATCAGTCTTATAAAACCTGCTCCTATCAACTACAATGTGAAACTTCAATAAATAGTGGAATTGCAGTAAACTTTTAATTGAAAATGAATTTGTTCTTAGCCAACATTTATAGAGGTCTAATCTATATTGTGTGTAAGTTTTATAAGACTCTATAGAGACACAATATGTTGATCTCTGGAGTGGACATTTTTTCCTATGAAAATTAGTTACCAGGTAAATGTCTTCTACAAAATTGATCTATGATTACAATGGCTTTAAATATTGAGAGAAAGCCTGGATCCACCGCTGAGTGTCTTTTCAGAGCAAAATTGTATCAAAACAGATTCTTGTTGAAATCTCAATCCCTTATGGACCAAATTAGTCCCAGTTTGGGCACCACTGAAAACCGCTTTCACCTGTTTAAAAAAAGGTGACATTTTGAGGACTTTTGACTATTCAAAAAAATACAACTGTGCTGATTTTACATTATGCTAAAACCCACAGATAGCATTCATGTTTTGTTTACACCCTAGCTCTAGCAACCTGTCTGAATTTTCAGTCTCGAATCTTCGACTCATCCCTCAGAGGTGGCTCAATACGTTTGAGCTGTTGTTTGTGACAGTCAGAGCACAGCTGTTTGCGTCCTGTTAAAAAAAACAAAAAAACTCTCCAATCAAAGTCGCCTGCTGCCCCCCCTGCCTTTTCCCCCATCTCCGCTCTGCTCTCTGCCCAATTAGAGGCACACGTCTGGAGCCCTGTCCCAGCGTGCACCTAAAATCATCAACCACCAGCAACCACCAGGAACAACATCTGGAGAAGGTCTTTTAGCACGTGCTGATCTTGAGATTGTCGTTATCACACATCGTAGAATTTTTGGTTAGCCTAATGTTACGAGATTTTAAAGTGGGACTAAACAGCTAAACTGGATTTGGACTAAAAAAGATTAAAAGAGTGAAGAGTGACAAAACATGAAAAGTAGATAATGCTATTAGAACACGATATACATTGCCCATTGAAAAAGACAGAATATTTAGTTTTGAATTGATAATTTCTATGGCAATTATACTATTATACTAATTCTTTAGTATTATGAAACTCATTTATAGATACAATGACCAGTAGTGATGCTGCAGATTATTTGGTTGTTCCACTTACTTCTTTTGTTTACTTTTATACATAGTTTTTCCTCATTTTTTTATAAGGGCTAATTTATATCTATTGGCTTCAACACAGCGGATTTCCAGGGTAACAGAGTTTTTTGGTGTTCCATCCCGAACTTTATTATTGGCAAACTGTACAAGAGATTGATGGCACACACAGATGGTCAGAGGAGCTTTTACTGTAATTGAAAAGGGTAGTGAATTGTGGAGTTTCTTCTATAGTTGGATCAGGCCAAAAACAATCAATATTAATGATGCTAACAACTGTCAGAGCAGGATTTTGGTCTCTACAGATTAAATACAGGAGTTTAGTCAATGATAAGATTGGGGCTTTTTAACCCAGAGGTCTACAGCCAATCCTCGGCCAGTAAAATGTGTATAAATGTATGTAGTTTGGAGCAGAGTTCAGACTTTGGAAGGATAAATTTGACTATTTATTGTGTTAAAGGGGCATTGTGTAACTTTTCTGGTGGAGGGTACGTCAAATGCTTTTCTCCATGGAAATGTTATTGTTTTGTCTGGAGTATTTCGCAATATGGGACTGAACCCTTTTATCTCCATGGAGACCAAACCAGACGAAGTTATAGATCAGATCTGTGGAGAGGCAACCATGCTCACAGTCATAATGCCTGTTTTTCTAGGTATTTTTGAACTATAAACCCACTTGTAATTTAATACATGTAAGGTAGAGTTGTTTAAAGCTATACTGTGGAACATTCCAGGCAGAGCAATGACATATCCATAGCAACAGGCGATGGACCACCAAACAAAAAGTTACATAAGGCACCTTTGAGTAATAACAAATATGAAAATGGAAATCCATCAGGGGAAGTGAACACAACTACGATGTCTTCTATAGATACGACCACTTGCATCTTTTGTGTGTGTTGTGTAATATAGTTTAAAATACATTCTTTGCAGTGTGGTTTTCTACTCTACATGTTGTGTAACCAAACCTCTCCTGTACAGAAAGCTGTTGTATTGTCCTTTCCTTACCTCGGGATAGGCCTCTCTACCAAAGGGAGGGGGGAACTCAACATCGCCCCATTTGGCCTTACAGATGTAGTCGGCCGTGGCATCGATCTTTGCTGCCATGTCCAGCACATACACGCCATCTTTAGTCACCACTGAGGGAGGAATGAAAAAAAGGAACAATAAAATTTAATTCGCAATTTGCATGGACACAATTAACAAATCACAAAGGCTACAGTGTTTGAAGTACCATCATTTACTCCACAAATGACAAGTATATAAATAAACTGCGAACTCTGTAGTTAATAACTGAAATAGATGTGATAGTTGTATTAGTTAGTCCATTATATTTCAGCTGGATGTGTTAAGAATGTAATCTCAATCGCAGTGCTTCTTAGAAAAATCAGACAGACATTTTACACAATACGCATTAACAGATTAATTGCATACATAAAAATGTAATTAAATGTTATAAAGATTTTACTAGGACTGGAAATTGAAATCCAGTCACAAAATGTACAATAATGCATACATTTAAAAAAATTGAATTTCTTATAAAAAATGTTATATTTTGTATTTGTTGTATACAGGTCTCCAAAGAATTCTATCCATGGGTTTCAGAATGATGAAAGTTAAGACTTAAGAGAGTTAAGAGTTAAGTCACTGCAATCAACAATTTAAAACAAAATATTGAACCTTTTTATTGGCGAAAAGTCCTCAAAATAAGGATTTTGATGAGACAGCAGCAGAAAGAGTGAATGAGTGAGTTGAACATTTGATATTTTTTGGCATTTATTTGTAAAAATGTTTAATCTGTCTTTATCCTGTGTCTTGTTTCCAAAGTACTTTCTTTGTAAATAGTAGTTTTTACATGAACTCCCCTGCAGGTGTAGTTTTGTGAGTGCAGTTTGGTTCAGATACACAGAGATATGTAATAGTTTTTAGAGCTTTAGTCGACTAATCAGGCAGGACATATCTTTAGTCGATCAAGAATTACTACAGCCCTACTTCAGAGACAATCTGAAATATTAGTATTAATAATTAAATCTAGTACAGTATACTAATTAAATTCTTGCTAGTGTCTTGGTGATTTACACAGACGTTATATGATAGTTTAATCCCCAAAAAATCTTGTTCAGTGGTATTATTGTGCATGAGGAAGTGTGTGGTTTGAGATGAAAGGAAAATCCGGTCTCATATTTTTCTCTCTGAACATCTGCCAGAGGCTTGAACTACAGCCCAATTATAATATTATGAATACATCAAACAGCAAAGGCATCAATTATTCAATTAACTCTATCAGTGTTAAAAATGAACCTAAATTAACTCATGACTCATTATTTGAAAAACATATTACATAACAAACGCATTATTAATGAAATGTCTAATATTAATGGCTATATGAACTGTACGGCGTTTTACTGGAATGGTTTTAATGTTGTTATGAATATGCATGAATTATATTTGTTATTTAAAGGAGCATTATGTAACTTTTCTGATGGAGGGTCCGTCAAATGCTTTTCTCAACGGAGATGTTATTGCTTTGCCTGGAATGTTTAACAGTATGGCATTAAACCTTTCTATCCTCATGGAGACCAAACCAGAACAAGTTACAGGTCAGATCTGTGGAGAGGCAACCCCACTCACAGTCAGAATGCCTGTTACTCTAGGTAGTTTTGAGCTATAAAACCAGCTGTAATTTAATAAATGTAAGGTAGAAATGTTTAATGTCATACTGTGGAACATTTTAGGCTGAGCAATAACATATCCATAGAAACAAGCAGATGAACCTGAAAAGTTACACGATGCACCTTTAAGAGTTAAATGTTATGAAGCTATTTGTTATAATGTGGAAGACTAGCGATCGCTTTGTGGAAGCTAATGGGGCTCCAAATAAATAAAAATATACATTGTATTGTATTGTATTATCAGAAACCTACCCAGTGGATTGATCTCGAGGTAAGTGAAGAACAGGTCCTCATACAGGTTAAAGAGTCCAACAATGAAGCTGGCCAAGATACTGAAAGAAAGCGAAAAGTACATGAATTCATAAATTTTTGAATACAATTTAATATGCAATGAGGTTTCACGATTAATTATATCACTGGAATTACGAGGGAACGTGATGAATGATAATATAAAACAACAAGCCTATGTGCCAAAGTGTCAAAGCCTAGATGAATACAAATGGTTTAGTCCTAGTTTAGTCCTGGTTTATTCCTGGTTTAGTCCTGCTTTAGCGCTGCCGAGTCCTGGTTTAGCCCATGGTTAGTCCCAGTTTAGCCCTGAATTAGTCCCCATTTAGTCATATATTTTGAATATGTTAGTCATGCATGTTTTCAGGCATGTTGCTCTGGTTTAGTCCCAGTTTAGTCCGGTTTAGTCCGGTTTAGTCCCGGTTTAGTTCCGGTTTAGTTCCCGGTTTAGTCCCGGTTTAGTCCCGGTTTAGTCCCGGTTTAGTCCCGGTTTAGTCCCGGTTTAGTCCCGGTTTAGTCCCGGTTTAGCCCACGGTTTAGCTCACGGTTTAGCCCTGAATAAGTAACTGTTTAGTCACATAATTTTATTTTTTAGTCATGGATGTTTTTGGGAATGTTGTCCTGGTTAAGTCTTGGTTGAGTCCATACTTGAATCCTAGTTTAGACCCAGTTTAGACCCGGTTTAGACCCGGTTTAGACCCGGTTTAGACCCGGTTTAGACCCGGTTTATCTCTGAATTAGTCTCAGTTTAGTCACATATTTTTATTATTTTAGTCATGCATGTTTTTGGGTAAGTTGCCCATTTCATTTTGTTGCGCTGGAGACTCCAACATTAATAGCCACCAGGAAAGAAGCTGCAGAAGACAGATGATGTAATGTGTCTATGTTTTGTACCTAGTTTAAACCTTGACAAACTGCAGGTAATAAAACTGAAATACTGTTAGTCTGAGGCTGGACAGAGACAGCAGAGGATGAAAAATGTAATTCGCTCCATGCTTCAAATGTCAAAACAGCAGTGGGTGGAGAGGGGGAAAGAAGGAGAGGGAAGGGGAGGAGGAGAGGGAGGAGAGGAGGAGAGAAGAGAGGGAAGAGGAGAGGAAACAGAGGGGACAAGAGAAACAAGAGGAAGAGAGGGAAGGAAAGGGCAAGGGTAGAAGAGGAGAGGAGAGGAGAAGAGGAAAGGAAGAAAGAAGAGGACGACAGGAGATGAAGAAGAAAGGAGAAGAAGAGAGAGAAGGAGAGAATAGAGGAGAAGAGAGAGTAGATGGAGAGGAGGAGGAGGAGGAAGAGGAGAGGCGAGAGGGGAGAAGGAGAGGGCTGAAAAGAAGGCAGGAGGAGAGAGGAGAGAATAGAGGAGAGAGCAGATGAGGAGGAGGAGAGGAGGAGAAAAGGGGAGGGAAGGAAAAAAAAGATGGATAGTGAGTAGATGGAGAGGAGGAGGAGAGGAGGAGAAGATGAGAGAGGGGGGGTTGTATTTCTCCTGCCTGTCCTGTCAGTTTATCGTCAGAGAGATGGAGGTCTGTGGGGGTCTAGTGTCAAAACTGGTTCTGTCCCGAAGGAAACTGAAAGAAAACCAAAATCCTCTGTGACTCAGCAGCCCCTTGTCTATTTTATAATAAATGGTGCACAGTACATTTGCAGTTGTATACTTTTTGCAAATACGAGAAACATAAATATGACCGCAAGTGCAATTTTTGTAGTACATTTTCCTCCATGAACTGCAAAATGTCCTGTCTTATTCTGCATAAAAATTGCTAAACCTGTAGCTTTGTACAAACATATTCTGAAATCTGATTTGTGTATTGGTTTTTCACTTCAGTCTTTGTCAGTTCGTTTGGATTTAAAATGTTATCTTTAAAAACAGAATAACATTATCTTTACACACTTTTTTATGAACTAAATATTAGACTATGAGTGAAATAGGTGGAGGAAATAAAAGGCGATTTTGGCATCTCAATAACCAGCTTAAACTGAATGGAAAGCTTTACTTGTGTTTTACTCATGGTGGTTTAGATCTGGTTTAGTCCCATTTATTTAACCCCAAGATTAGATTCAATACAAGATAGCATTAGCTGACAACTGTGAGTAATAATGTTTGTTCTAACCCTTTCTATATAATCAGATTGAACTGAACTTAATTGACTTTCTACTAATATGTCATTGGTTAAAGCTGCATGGAGAGGTTATTGCTTTGCGTTGAATGTTCCATGGTATGACATTAAACATATCCATCTAACATTTATTCATTACTGGTGTTTCCATTGCTCAAAAATACAATAATTCCTTCCTTCTTCTCCATAGATCTGAACTGTAATGTAACGTAGTGCTGTAACCTGCTTGTTTCCCTTATGATAAATTAAACCTACCAATACTGGGGAACATTTTAGAAAAAGCAATAACATTTCCACGGAGATAAGCAGGCGATGGACTCTCCACTCGAAATGTTATGCAGTGCACCTTTAAAAGCCTTGACTGTCAGTGGATATCTTACTTTTAGGCATTTTATTTGAACTAAACATGATTGAAAGGGGCTAAGGAGGTGACTGGGCTTTTTGGCATCTCGATAACCGTCATATTATAAAACTGTAGCTATTTCTTCAATGTCAGCCAACCCAGTCCGTCTGCCACACGGAGCTGTCACTGAGCCAAAGACGGATGCCAGGGGTCTAAACAGGGCCAGTCTTCAGCTCATAGGCATCAAAATAAATGGACGTGCCTTGAATGCAGCACTGGGTGTATGTTTTTAAAGAAGGATTGGGGGAGGAGCTGATCAAACAGAGGAGGGGGGAGTTTGTCATTTGTCTAATGGAAACACTCCACCCCCCTTTCTTAAATAATAGTGCAATATCGTAGCACTCGACCTTATAACAGCCTGTTTTAATTATGTAATGGAGATATGGGTCTGTAGAAGTTGGCTTAAGAAGGATGGTCGATATGACTTGAAAATTATCCCGGGTTACAAAAGGAAAAAAAAATAAAAAATGAAGCTTCCATATTTTTTTTTCAGACAAATGGGCATTTTCAAATAGGGCAGTGCAAAAAATATAGAAATATCAGTATAATTCTGAATATGGTGATACTGTATTGTTATTGTGGGCTGCGGTATTGATATATCAGCAAGAGTATTATTTAGTATCTCCACAGACATTTTGCCAGTAATATATCACAGAGTATAATGTACGATATATGGATTATCTCAGGTATCAACATACTGTGATAATATCGTATCATGAGCCACGAATTGAGTATTGTATCGAATCGTAAGGGACCCTGCGATTCCGAGCCCTACTTTGAAATATATTGTCCAAACAGTTCTTTACGTAGCATTTTAAATTTTTGTAGTTTTCATAGTTTTAGTATTTAAGCATTTTTATACCAAATACTAAAATGTCATAATATAATAATAGACAAAAACATTAGTCAATCAAAAATGGTAGGCAACCAGACTTTTCAGCCACAAGCCTGAAATTGTACACCCTGCGCTCAGTTTGATATTTTGACCTTAATAAAAACACCTTTCACTAAAGACCTGCTGTACTCACTCTTTCTTGTCTTTGGCAGCGTGTTTCAGAAGAGCCTTTTTCACCGACTCTTCACTGATTTTCTCATCGACTCCAATCAGCAGTTTCTGGGCCTTGGCGTCCACGTCCCCCACATCCACCCCGCCCTCGTGATGGAACAGCACGTAGTCTCCCTCACGAGTGGCATAGATACAAACGTAGAACTCCTCCTCCTGATTAGGGCAACAGTTACAGGACAATTTCAGTAATCAAATATTCAATCATTTAATCTAATAGTAAAGCTTAAAGGTGCATTGTGTAAGTTTTCTGGTGGAGGGTCGGCCAAATGCTTTTCTTTATGTAGATGTTACTACTTTGCCTGGAATGTTTCACAGTATGGCATTAAGTCTTTCTATCTCCATGGAGATAGGTATTTTTGAGCAATAAAACCACTGTAATTGAATAAATGTAAGGTAAAACTGCTTAATGTCATACTGTGGAACATTCCATGCAGAGCAGTGACATATCCAGAGAAACAAGCAGGTGACAGACCCCCAACCAAAAAGTTACAAGCAGCTCTGGGTGCCAAAATGAGACTGCTGTGTGCTTTCTGAAATCATTACAAAAAACATTACTAAACATTACAACATAAAAAAAGCAGAAAATAACTACAGTTTGAATACAGTAAAATACATCATAATTAAGTGTTTTTAATCATACGCAAACCAGGAAGTAAAGCTGTTAGCATGCCAGTTGTTGTTAGCAGCGGCTTGACTGCAAAACTCCGCTTTGGTCTCTGAAAGTTGTAAAAAGCCTTTATAAACTCATCGTTGTGAGTAATTACAGTAAAGACTGCAAAAAGTTTAAAATGAAATAAGGCAGTACATGTACAGCACCTTTAACATGTGCAGTAGCGCATAGAGAGAGTGTTGGGAAATGTGTATTGAGACCTACCTGCTTATGAGGGACAAATGGCTCGATGAGAAAGTTCTTGAGAATTCCTTTGGCTTTCCCAACCTGAAAATAAAGATATTGTTACATAGGTTTAGTACAATCATTTGTCTCTTAAGAGTTTTACAAATGGGAGAGACTAATGCAAAATACCAGTAAAGGTACTTAAGAAGAAAATTCACTTAGTTTGAATGATATTGTGCTGTGGGAAGGTCTATTTGAAAGAAAAGAAAGTGCTGGACCGGAGGGAAACAAGCCAAAACTGGAACTGGGATGTGCAAAAATAAGGAAATATTGAAATATTGTGATACTAAATTTGGTGATACAGTATTGTTATTGTGGGCTCTTGTATTGATATATCAGCAAAAGCATTTAGTACCTTTTACCAATTTTATATGTTCCTTATTTAGCATGAAGAACCTTGATTATGTAATAAACTTGTAATATTTATTCTATCTATTTTAATTATTAATTCATATTAAATTTGTGCAGGTAGTGGTTTAAGAAAGAAATACTGTTGCTAGAAAGTGTTTGTGATATATTGTTGTTGTTTTTTTGTATCATGTGCAATATATCGATTATCTCAGGTATTGCTATATCTTATTGTGAACCATGTATCAAGTATCGTATCAAATTGTAAGGGGCAATTCCCAGCACTACTATTATAACTGTCTCAGATATTTTTTGAGTACAACAAAATATATATAAAAGAATGAGAATCCACAGAATTAGATGTAACTAAATGAAGGTAAAGTATTGCTTTGTTGATCACGTCTAACCACAACATACAAGACTGACAAACCTCCAGGGGGAAGGGGCAAATCACCTGAAATAATATTCATAAACCAATTAAAGCCCCGCTCATATAAAAGAGTGACATTTCAAAAAGAAGAAAATGGTTTAAAATGGTCATGTTTCTCTTGGGGCCACACACCTCATTTAGGAAAACTGCCATTGTTTAAAGGCCACAAGGCAGAAAGTAACAAGAGGCTGAGAGCAGTGAGCTGACAGAGAGAGAGAGAGAAAGAGGGGGGGAGGGAGGGAGGAGGAAAGAAAGAGACAGACAAGGGGAGAGGCAGAGAGGAGCCATTTCTCTAAAACATAACTCTACTGAGTTACTTATATTTGGACTGAAAGATTAAATTAGAACAAAGGCCATAATTAGCAAAGATTACAATAATTCATTCTTATATTTGTATTGCAATAAATCTTTCAGTCTTCTCAAAATGTTATATGTTTCTATTACAATATCAAGGTTTTAAAAAATAATGATTTAGACCAGTAACAAACTCTGCACCAAAGAGCACCTGATTTCCTACTTAGAGTAAAACTAATACTCAATAAATAACAGAGTATTTTGAGTTGTTTTAAACTTCGCTTGAAATGAATGAGAGAATGTCTTTACTGAACTGAAATATGAAATAGACCGAAATGACAGGTCTAAAAATATTCAAGTTCCTCTTTGCATGTCAAGTTCTGTTATTTGTATGTACTTGAGAAATAGGGCCGTTAACAGCAAGATCAGCAAAATGTAATGCTTTAAACAGTAGTCCCATCATCACTTAAAGGTCATAATATATAACACAAAATTGACTCTTGTGAGCTTTAACCATGTTATAACACTGTTACCTCCTCAAAAACATGTTTTGGTTGGTTCACACATGTTTAAGTAATCCTGCATTATTAGCCTGTCTACATTTCCAAATCTTAAAATGCTCTGTTCCGCTTTGTGATGTCATGAAGTGAAGTGAAGTCATGTTAACAGCTACATTGCTACATTTTACCCTTTGCTCAGTAGAGCTTGACAATTACAGGTCTAAAATCATCCTAATTACTGAAATGAAGATGTAGTTAAAAACACAGTGGAGCACTTCCTGTGACATCACCAGGTGGAACAGAGTGTTGTCTGTTTGAGAGAAGAACTCAGCCTAAGCAGGATTTAAGTTAAACATGTGTGAATGAAACAAAACACAACTCCAGGTATGTCTGTGATGAGGAAACAACATTATAACATAGATCAGAAAAAGCGTAATACGGGCTCTTTAAATACATTTTCTTCCTCCCTATTATAATTTCTAACCCCTCATATCTCTGACTACATTGAGTTGAGTTTACTTGTATTGATATTGATATAAAAATGCCACCTCCTCTTCTCTATAACAGCTGTTTCTCCTGGAGTCGTGTTTTATGGAGCGAGCCGCCTCCTCTGTGCCTCAGTGATGGATCTGTGCTGCTGACTGGATACACGCATTTACACAGGAGCTGCATTTACCGTGGTCCAGAGACTGATTTAGTAGAAATGGCCTCAACACCATCAATGCAGCAATTTAAGCAACATTTAAGGTAAAATAGCTTGGATAGACTAATGGAGATAAAAGATAGAAGCTATACTGGTTTAGTGGATAAAGTGCCCATGTTACACTATTTTTGATTTACAGTATGTTATAATGTTGTTTCTTGATCAAAAACATAAACAGATACATGCATTTTTAGACAATTAAACTGAAAACACTGTGTTCCCCCTTGTGATGTAATGTGGTAATACACGTGCTCCACTGTGTTTTAAACTCCATACACCTTCACTAGAATTATTTAAATAATTTCTGCTCTAGAATTGCCAGTCTCTACTGAACTAAAAATAAAAGGTAGCTGTTAACTTGAAAACTACAGCTTCATCACATCACAATGTGGAACAGACCATTTTGAGTTTTGGACACGTAGACAGTCTAATAATAAAGGGTTACTCAAATATATGAATGAAACAAAACAACTCCAGGTAGGTTTTTAGTGAGGTAACAGCAGTCTAACAGGACTTAAAGCTCACAACGGTCAATTTTGTATAATATAGGAGCTTAAATCTTATTTTAGACTCTACTCACTCAAATGAAGCAGGCCACTTTACCACACAACTGTCTCCAATGTTAACAGTTTTATAATTAGTTATTTGTTTTCATATCATAGTGCACTAAAACATGTAATGTGTTTAATTAGTGAACATCCAGATGAGGCTTAATTTTCTTATTTAATTTACAAGTGAGTAAAAGATGCCAAACATATTAATCTGGCTTCAAATCTGTTTTCCAAAACCAATAAATCATATTGTGTCTCAGTACAATTTTCTCTTTCATTTATGGTTAAATGACCATATTTAAGTGGCTCAATTACAATGTTTACACTATTAAATTAACCTAAATAAACTTAACTGAACTTGTTTGGAGGGGCTTTTTCTGGAACAACCAAAATCAATAGTATAGATTGATAGGTCATTCTGGGCTGAGTTTGGTCCTGAATTGGTCCTGTTTAAAGGTTATTGCTTATATCACTTACACCTCAAACCTGATACAATACTGGCTCATCTAAATATTTTATTATGAAAGCTGATAAATAACATGATTTGAAGGTTCTAGACAAAACACAGCTGTATTTTAGCCACTGCAACGAAAATCTGCAAAAGGAGGTGAAGGCCAGGACAGCAGGAGGGAGCCAACTACCAGGGAGCCAGCTGGGATAATATTGATTGAAGAAGAGGACGGTAAAGAGTGCACTTAACCAGACGAAGAGGAGGAAAAGGAGGAGGAGGGGGTAGTGAGTCACTTAGGAGGGATGAAAAATGGGGAGAGGGTGACGTACAGTTGTTTCTTTCTGGAGTCGGGACTTGAGCCAATCTTTGACGCCGTTCAGGTCCAGGTTTACACCCACCAGCCCCAGCTTCCCCCTCCTCTTGATCAGCTGGTCCGGCTTCACCACCAGTTTCTGAGGAGAGAGCGCCAGAGACACAATATTATCAACAATGCAGAATCATCAGGCAGGATTTGATCTAATAAAAATACATTTAAAAGACATTGAAATTTAAATAAATAAAGATTGTATGCTTACATTTTACATTTGTGACAATCACTAAGAAGACTTTATATCTGACAAACTACATTTACAATTTTATTTAAAAAAAGATATGCCAAAGGATCACTGATTCCTAAAAGTTTGTAAATTTAATGGTTAGACTGGGCAAATATTAATATAAAATGTTAGACCTGGTTTTGTCCTGGTGTATGCATTGTTTATTGGTGCATTTTACAGATACACTGTACATACTGGACTATGTTAAATAGACAAAACAGGAACATAGGGCTGGACAATACGGTAATAACAATCAAATCACAAATGGATCCCTCAGATAATCTGCTATTTTTGGTGAAGCATAATGAAGATCTATGCTCAAACAGATGTTCCCCATTCATGCCCCCTTTGCTGAAATTGACTGAAATGTGTTGTTTAATCCATTTTGCATTTCAAATTGCGTTTCTAGACTATTGTAAATATTTTTGACAGTGCTAATATCTGCAATGTGTCAGCACGGTAACTGAAGATACCAGTTGGTCAGCCTATGAGTGAGTGACAAATGGATTTAACGAATCACACTGAAGTGTGAATTAGTGTTTCCAATCACATCTTTAAAAAATATATAGTGGTCTAAGCTCTTGAAAGTTATGATACATGATATTTTTGCTCACTCACTATAAATAAACTATATACAGGATTCCCTTTATCATCTCTGTGACGCACAGCCTGTATTACGTCGTATTGCCCGGATTGGATCTCTGTCTTGTAGCTCAGATAAAAGGAATGGCTTATGACAGTAGACCCATTAGTCTCTGGGCCCACGCCAAACAGCAAAGGAAAGACAGGACCCAGGGTGAAAGTTAATGCAATTTTCTAATCAATTCGACTGCAGCGCATCTCAGGCTCTATCTGCCCTCAGAATCCGCCTCCTGCCTCAGAGATTAAAAAGATTTGGTGACGGAGATGCAAGGAGAAAAACCTGCCAAGGAAATAACAATTTTAGCTGGGAATTGGTCAGTGTAATGGTGCGGAGGTATTGGTATGTCCTGGTTTGGTCCCTGGTTTGGTCCCTGGTTTGGTCCCTGGTTTGGTCCCTGGTTTGGTCCCTGGTTTGGTCCCTGGTTTGGTCCCTGGTTTGGTCCCTGGTTTGGTCCCTAGTCCAGATGCTGTTCACAGCCTGGTCCAGACCCCGGTCCAGACTTTGTTTATTGGTGGAACTTGTTGTTAAAATATTGTTCTTAAGTTAATAAAGCATTTTCATATTTTATTTCATACTGTACTTGTTAAATTATTCAAATAATTAGAAGGGTTTTTTTGGGTTGTTTTTTTCGCTATAGTGTGAAAGAAGGTGTGAATCGAGAACTAAAGATGAGTTCCGAACAAGCATCTGCTGTGGTGAACACACTCATTTCAGAACACACTACTGACCCCTCACCCTTTAGCTGTGGGTGATCTGGTTTTGTCTCCATAGAGAAATTATAAGAAGTCACAGTATTAAACACAATATACAGAAAATATATTTGTATTACTATATTTCTATATTTATTTTAACTTGTACACAGGCCCCTCAACAGAAATTTGGGGGCCTGGGACAAGAAGCTTTACGTGGGCCCCGAAAACCCTGGGGCTCGGGACCACAGACCCCTTTGTCCCCCCCGAAGAAACACTCAATTTTGTTACTTAAGTACATATACACGAACAAAAGAAAGAGTCCTGTGGTTGTGTGGTTTTGAACAGGAAGTCAGAGGACCTGCCAGCTCTTATTAACTTGTTTTAGTACATATAGATAATATTGCAAAGAGTAAAATACAAAGTAATGACCTACGTATATAATATTCTTTATTCTAGAGATTTTCTTGTAAATTGCTGTTGCGAGATTGAAATTTCACCACTGTGGGACAGTTAACTGTTTTAGCATATTTTATCTGGATTTGACCTGGATTAGACCTTCACTTGGACCTTCACTGCAACACCTGTCAAGATAATCACTAAATAAAGATGCAAAAAATTATGTTTGGATCATTATCTCATATGCAGTTGTATTATTTGAGCTGTAGATGGTCAGGAGAGAGAGTCAAGAGAGATAAGAGTGGGTTACTGGGTTAGTCAAACTTCTTTTTAGGGTTTTTGGTGTAAGTAGTAGTAAAGTGATCTACCACTAGTTGCAATATTTCTCTAGCAATATACTGCACTTCAAATCGTGTTATTGCTAAAGTCCCATTTCCATCTTGGTTTAGCCCTATTAGTTTTCTGTTGTGTTTGGATTAGAATAATTTTAGTATATTTTATAGAAATGAGGTGTACTGTATGAACCTATATATGGTTAAATCTGGCTCTGATGGCTGTGCAGTCAGCGATATCCGCTAACAAGCACCAGGAGACCACTCTGCTGTCTACTTAAGTAATAGTCTCCATAAAGAGGAGATTGTTCACAGAAGGAGACAGAAATCGGCACTTCTGCTTATGGCCCATTAGTGACTGCAAAGAAGAAATGCACAAGTGCCTTAATATTTACCTGAGACTTAGTTATAGCAAATAGTATCAAACATCTCTAGCAAATACATATAGCCAATAATAACCATATGCAATCTTAGTAAGTACAGTACCTATATACTGTACTTCTACACTTGGATGTTATTATAAAAATGAAAGCTTGTTAAATACAAAACAATCAAAATATTATTAAAGAGCCATATTACGCTATTTTCTGATCTTTGTTATAATATTTCCCCATCAAAAACATAGCCAGCGTTTTGTTTAGTTTCATTCACACAAATTCTCTCAAACAGAAAACAATCTGTTCCACCTTGTAATGTCATGTGGTAATGCTGGACGTGCTCCACTGTGTTTTTAAAATCCATACACCTTCACTTGAATCATATGGATGATTTCAGCCTGAGAATTGCCAATTTCTACTGAACAATAACGTAAAAAATAACTGTTAACTTGAAAACTACCACTTCATCATCAGCATTTTTTGAGCATTTTTAGCTTTGGAGACATAGACTAATAATAAAGGGTTACTCAGACATGTGTGAAAGAAACAAAACACAACTAAATCTGTCAAGTACTGGATATATTTGAAATGTGAAGCATAAATCTTGATTTTAAAAGATAAATTTGTTACTGATTGGTGTGTATTGCCCGCCCCCTCACCTCTGTCAGAAGCCATGGGTGGTCCTGTGCCAGTTGATCAAAGTCTGTTTCCGCAGTAACCTGGGCGAAGCGAAACCTGTTCTGGATGGCGGCCGAGGTGCAGATGTATTTATACAGAAACTCCTTTCCTGTCTGCTCGGAGATGGCTTTGGCCGACATGATTGACCTGAGACGAGAAATACGAGATAAGATGTTAAGATACAGGAGAAGATACTGTGTACGGAAAGCAGAACAGATGAAAAAAGATGACCACTTGTAGGGCTGCAATGATTAATTGATCAATCGTGACTACTTATATTAAGGGTGCAGTATGTAACTTTTTGGTTGGGGGTTCATAATTTGCTTATTTCTGTGGATATGTCATTACTCTGCCTGGAATGCTCCACAGTATGACATTAAACACCTTTTATAGTTTTATAGTTCAAAAATACCTAAAAAAACAGGCATTCTGACTGTAAGCAGTTTACACAATGCACCTTTAAGATACAGGTCGAGATACAGATGCAAGGAAAGCAGAACATGTGAAAAAGGAAGACCACTTGTAAAGCTGCAATGATTAATCCCCTAATCATGACTAATTGACTATTAAAAAGTTATTGTATTTTGAAAATCGTAATTGTTATCTGGAATGTGCAGATTGTAAAACACAAGCGAAAAGATCTTAAGAACAGAAACAGTGGCATTATTATCTCAAATTGTTAAAAAAAATAATAAACAATTTCAGATTTTTAGCAATTAGTTTAGTCATAATCTTCCTCCATTTAGAATCCTGTAGTCATCATATTACAACCTTCATTGCTAATGCATTTAAAAAGTCTCAAAGTTCAATAGAATTAATTGCTGATAAGTCAATGACTAAAATAATCATTAGTTGTATCCCTAAGCACATAACTTCAAAATTACACACTATAAAATGTATTGCAAGATTGCTTTAACAGGAAACGACAGTAACTTAATTCTCTTCCACTGACAGCTTGTCAAAATAAGTGGTGAGACAGAAGTGATTTTGCAGTTTTTTGCAGCATCAAGGTCTCGCTTTACACGGCAGCCAAAACAAGAAAATTCAAAATCTTTTCCCAAGACTCTTCAAAAAAAAAGAAAAGAAAAGAATGAAAAAATAAAATAAAAAATGCTGTCACAATTATGCTTAAAAATGTTGATAATAATATAACATTGATGGAATTATTACCTCCGCCAAGGAGGTTATGTTTTTGCCGGCGTTTGTCTGTTTGTTTGTTTGTTTGTTTGTCTGTTAGCAACATAACTCAAAAAGTTATGGACCGATTTTGATGAAATTTTCAGGATTTGTTGGAAATGTGAAAAGGAAGAACTGATTTCATTTTGGGGGTGATCCGGAAGAAATCCTGGATTCTGGATCACTTTGAAATTTTAGTTAACATTGTGGTAAATGGGGCCAAAAATTTTGTTTCTCAATATCTCGGTTAATTATTGACCAAACCCCATGAAATTTGACTCAGGGATGGACAATGGGATCCTCTTTCATATTCCAAAGGCTGATCCGGATCTGATCCAGAAGACTGATTTTATCGCAATTTATATAAAAAATGGGGGTAGTCCTTGGCGGAGGTCTGCGCTCTCTGAGTGCTTTTCTAGTTTCTCTTTGTATTTTGTTACATGGACATACTCTAATGTATTAATTCATTCATACATTCATTTACTATAGGTAATTTTCAGTTCTATGTGCATTATTGTCTTAGAGTGGAGTTTGGAGTGAAGAAAATACAGTCAAATAATATAGGTTGATCCAAACTCATGGTATCAGTGTTCAGGGCAGACTGACCTATTTTACATTTATGACCACTCTAATATAGTAATAGTAGTATTGATATATGATGTTACAAAGGCTGTATAGTAATTAAATTCTTTGCAGTTTATCTAAACAAACGTGACAAGGAAATGCAATTTAACAGCATCCATAAAAGTATTACTAAATGGCCCTAGGAGTGACCTTTGTCTGTTAGCTTTGCCTAAACTGTGGAATAACTACTGTTACCATGTAACTGTTACCCCAGTCACACCATTACATCACAGACATATTGTATCTGTTTCACCTACTTTCGGTGTCATATTAGACTTTCCCTAAAGTTAACCAAACATTTAAACACCATGTTGACATTTCAGTTTGACATCAGAAACGAAAAAATAGGCTACATAAACTGCATATGCTTGTCAAAAGTATCAAATAAGTATCAGCTACTAATTGATACTAAAACTAGTACTGAGACTACAAACTCATTTGAATTGTTGTCCTGAATAGTTTCGTTTTTTCCCCTCTTTCCAAGCCAAGTGGTCACTCCCAGTCTACACAGTCACCACAATGACCAAACACTCATTCATAGAGTTACACTGTGGTTCCAGCCCAGAATGACCCAATGTCTCTCAAAACAAAGCAGCATATCCAGTGGTAACAGCATGACTCAACCAAGCTGAACTATTATCCTCATTTACCCCAATGATGGCATTTATCACCGTAAAGACATAACAACAAATCTATTCCCTGTGAATTTATTAGTCAAGAGAGGCCCAGTATAACTGTATTAAATTATAAAGGACCATCCACTGACAAACAATAATTTCTTAAAGTAGACTGCCCATACAGCATGATAATACCCACTAAGACAGTTGACAACTACTGCTGTCACCTTGCTACTTTTGTTTCTGCTACTGCTCTAAATATTAGAATACTCTACCCAATTTAATTTCTAACGGCCAATTCTGAAAACACGCAATAGTTCAAAATGCTACTTTGATACAATCAACCACACTAAATAATTGCATTTTTAATTTTTATTAAAAAGGGCCCATATGTTTAGTCTGATTCATCAGCCGGTTTCCCTTCGTAGAAACCATCTGACCTCGCAGCATTAGAATTTGTTCACTTGACGCTGCTATTTGGTTGTGGCGTATGTCACACGCCGCTAGCGGGGCTAACTGGCATATTAAGCTTTTCCCAAATCCCATAGGAAGAAGGGCAATAACATCTTTCTCCTTGATAAAATTCCACCAAACATTCTCTTTATTCCGGCTTTAAATCTTGGGAACCGTTGCCAACACAGAATGTATGGCTCTCCGTTGATTGGCTGGTGCCCGAACTCGCACTTCCGGGGTTTTTGCAAACCGTCTAGTGTATTACGATTCCTGACCTAGTCCCTGGAGAGAAATGAAATTGAGCACAGGCACTAGGTGGCACCAGCCTGGCTACCATATTATGAATTTGGAAAGAAAATGCTGAAAATGTGGTAATAAGTATTCTACTGTGGTTTTCATACCCCATACATCTACAGTAGTATTATCTGGATAATTTCAGCCCTGGAATTGCCCATCTCTAATAAAAACAAAAAGGTAAAATGTAGCTGTTAACTTGAAAACTACCACTTCATGACATCACAAGGTGGAACTGAGTGTTTGGGGCTTTGGAGATGTTGAGAGACCAATAATAAAGGGTTACTCAAACATGAATGAAACAAAACATAACTCCAGGTATGATTTCGAGGAGGTAACAACATTATAAACATGACTTAAAGCTCAAGAGTCAATTTTGTGTAATATAGGAACTATAATATATTTAGTGTTCTGTAATAGATCAAGAAAATGGTCCAAATTGGTTACTTTTAAATACTTAATTCTTGCACAAATACAGCAACTTCCAGAAGCTACATATATATTATTTCATGTTTATTGGCTTGCAAGATTATACTCTCACGTCCATCACAATTAGTCTAATAAATCTTAAAGTCCATATCTCTTGCCTTTGTGGTTCATTAAGCTAAAAGCCTCTACGGTCTAAAAATAGTCTTTGGCCCTTGCTCCAAACTGACTAGAGCCATTTCTTAGTTCAATTAAATGGGCTGCCAAGAAACCCCTCTAATATTGATCCTGGTTGTCCCTTAGTCACAGTTAGACCAGTTTAAATGATTTCAGTCAGAGAAGAGTTTTTTTTTCTTGCTTATAAACTACAGTGTCTATTTGTCATCCACTTTTGCTTGTCAAAAACTTGTAATAGGTATTAAATGTCATTGATCCAGCTCTATTTCACAATAACATTCAGCAATAGGATATGATTGATGGTGACGGGAAAACAGAGCAAGCCGGAACCAAAACATTACAGCTGCTACTACCAATAAATTTCAAAGTGCAATGTAATATAACCCTATGCCAGTCTGTTTGTGTAATTATTATAGGGTTCATTATTAAGAATTAGAAGCGGACATAGTCACAAGACATCAAATATTCAAGAGGTTTAAAACAGACAGAAATTTGGGGGCCCGGGACAAGAAGCCTCACATGGGCCCCCCTCTAATATAAATTAATAGGAAAAAGGTTCAAATCTGGGCCCCTAAGACCCTGGAAAACGGGACAATAGACCCTTTTGTCCCCCCCGTATACTGCCCTTGGTTTAAATAGAAAATATCTAAATTATGCAAAATGAAGCTTATTCAGACAAGCAAACCTATTATTAAATTTTGTATTAAAAATATTACTTTATTAATGTCCGCTATATTTAAAGGTTAAGATATTTTTGACTTTTTTTGTTCACCTTGTTTTGAGAAATCATGTTAAAACCAGGACTATATTGGGACTATATAGGGACTTTATCAGGACTAAAGCAGGACTAAAGCAGGACTAAAGCAAGACTAAACTAGGAATAAACAAAGAATAAACCAGGTCTATATAAGGGCTAAACCAGGACTAAATCAGGACTAAACAGGGACTAAACCAGAATTATATTAGGGCTAAAAAGGACTAAACCAGAACTAAAACAGGAATAAACCAGGAAATAAAACAGGACCATGTTATAAAGTGCACAGCAATGCTCCATAAATACTGACTCATGTGGATCTTAGTGAACGAGGATCCTGCCTACCTTCCACGTAATGTGATGTCCATTCATTCACCACAAACCAGTCAGACAAGAAAATGTGTCAACAAATTCCAGACGAAAAATCACTTCAAACCCAAGTTAAATCATTAAAACAAAATGGCAGAAGCGATTTGATTTAAAATAACCACTGTAAATGAATAAATTGTAAAGTTTATAAAAATATTAATCGTGACAGTACAGCAAAAATAGTAGATTGAAGTTGCAATCGTGTGAAAATCAAGACGCAATTTACCTTTACGTTGAGTTTTCTTGTACCGACAGCTCTGGAAGTGTGTGGCCGGTGGATGGTGCGTGTTTTTCGGCCGTGTCTCTCCTCTGGTCTCGCTGAAAGGAGCTGAGAGGTGCGGGGAGCGTGGTGCGTCCTCGGAGTTTTGTGTCCGTGGCGGATCTGGCGAGAGGCTGGGCCGATGTGTGCGCACTCCCGATTGGTCCCAAACGCACCATGTTTCAAGGAGGCGTTCAAGGGTTGTAAGGAAATGTAAATCATGTTGCCCGAGTATGTTACAATAGTATATTTCTTCTTTTGGGGGTGCATGCAAGATTAGACTATTTGGAGATTAAAAAATAAAACATAACAACAAAACTTTAATAAACCTCTTTGTTTAAACATGCAGCCCGATTTGAACTCGTTTAAAAAAATTATAATATTGACGGTCCATGTATGAATGAAGATTAAGAAATAAAGGGGAAAACATACAATACAACATATTGCTGTGTACCTGTGTTTTATTTATTTATTTTTCTATACGTTTTTGTGTGGGGTAGCCATGTTTAAAATAAGGTTAAAAAGATATTCTAGTTATATTGTAGAAAAAAAATATAAAAGAAAATAAAAAAAAAACTGAGAACAAGTGAATAGTGGTAATAGTGTGTACCTATGTATCATTATCATTATTATTTGTTAATTTCTTGTTCTAACATATTTGAAATACAGGTATCTTTGTGCTGTGGTGTCCGTGGGTAGTAGAGAAAAACGTGAGGTGCGTACTAAATTTGAGCTTCAAATTAATTCAATTACATAACAAACATTTGCAAATACTCCCATAGAACCCAAAAGCCTCACCAGTCTCTTCAGAAAACTCCAAAACGCACCAAGCCATCAGGGTAATTAGGCCTACTGTGTGATTGGCCAAAATCTGTTGTTTATCTGCGCTCAGCCAATAGAAAAACCTCGTGTCCAACAGAACTCCACAGTCCAGAGGTATAAAGGTTAGTAAGTTTGTCCGTTTCTGGGTCATTTGGCAAAAAGTTCATGGACTTGTCAGTGCCCTTACTATATTTACCTCATTGGTTCTGCTCTTCAAATAAAATAAGTAAATATGCACAAACCCTTGTATTTAGAGCATGCATGGCTGTATTAATAGATTTGGAGAAGTTGAGAGAATTTATAGGCTATCAAACTTGAAGTGATAGGCGACCCCTGCTGGCTGAAAAAAATCTCACAAGTGTGTTAAAAGCCAACAGGGGTCAGTAAGAGCTCTCTAGTACTTCCAAGTCACAGGGTTAAAGCAGTAGCTCCTATGTCTTAGTATGCCTCTTACATATTTTCATTTTACATAATTCATTACAAAATTGAGAAGTAAATTTAAAACTGTTGTATTCATGGTACTGAAGCGATAATACATTAAAATGGCTCTTCACGGGTTTCAGATTGATTCAAAATTAACACTGTTGACATACTAATAACCAGTCCAAAACAAAATAGATCTTTTGAATGGCTAAAAGTCCTCTAAACCTACATACAGAAGAATGAAATCTATTAGGGGGGGAAAAGTGGAAAACCTACACTCAAGAAATAACAAATGTTGAACCAAAAACATATCCTGTCTATCGAATAGTCTACTAAAAAGGGTGTGACAAAAGCTTCCGTATCTACTACATATCTCCATGTATCTGACCTAAACTTCCTTCTCAAGACTACACCTGCATGGAAGTTAAAGCAAAAACTACTATTATTTTAAAAAGGCACATTAAACTTTGATCTATTAAGGCCCATCACCTCACGATAATTATTCAAACAAAATCAATGTTTTTAAAGGAATAAACTCACCAGTTAGAGCAAATCCATTTCTTTTTATTATTATTAAGTGTACAAAACAAGTGCAAAAAGGGTGATTGATAAGAGCTACACAAAGAAGGCCTCACCATTTCAATTAGTGACAGTAATACAACATAGCAGTGGTGTTCAGAAAGTATAAAAAGCATTCAGTTTATTCATGTATGAAGCAGTTTCTCAAGCAGGTCAAAACATTGCAAAACACTGAATTTAAGGACATGACAACATTTCATTAACGCTCAATGTTGCAACTAAAGGAATCAACAAGGTCCCTTTTCAAACTAGGCAGTGCAAACACTTCACAAGTAAGATCCTACAACATCATAAAGGTCCTTCAAATACATTTACCCACTTAAAGGTGCATTGTGTAACTTCCGGTGGAGGGTCTGTCAAATGCTTTTCATGGAGAGTAAACTAGACCATGTTACAGGTCAGATCTATGGAGAGGCAGCCTGCTCAGTAAGAATGCCAGCTGTAATTGAATAAATGTAAGGCTGAGCTCTTTAAAGTCATACTGTGGAACATTCCAGGCAAAGCATTGAAATACCCACAGAAACAAGCACATGACAGGCCCCCAACAAAAAAAAGTTACATAGTGCACATTTAAAAGGTGCATAAACTGGTAGAGGGTTCCCTACCTGCTTGTCTCCATGGAGATGTTATTACGGTCTGAAATGTTTCACAGTGTGGCATTAAACTTATTTATGTCCCATTCATTTAATTATGGGTGTTTTGATTGCTCAAAGCATCTTGGTCTGGTGGCATCTCCTGCTTGTTTCCATGGTGATAGTCGAGTTTAATAACCATACTGTGAAACATACCCTCGCACATCAATTACCTCGTCATGGAGACAAAAATGTAGACAGACCCTCCACCAGAAAAGTTACAAAGCGTACCTTTAACTTTGGCCCATATGCTACAATTAAGTCGCTTGCTAAAGCTGCCACAAAATTACACATCCTGAATTGTATTGACCACTAGCGTACGTAAGATTATCTATGATGCAGACAGCTAAAGATGCAGTTGAAATGTTTGTCCATCATGCTATAACTGTTCCTAACTAGTATTATTGGGAGTGGATTGAACTGGGGTATCTATGGTCAGGCCCGTCGACAGAAATTTGGGGGCCTGGGGCAAGAAGCCTCACTCGGATCCCACTCTAATGTCTACTGCCCTGTCTGGGGTTAAGATTTATGCAGTTGTTAATTAGTACCAAAATTGCAGCTCACAACACTTGGTGGATGTAACTGAAGTCATAACTAGCCTGAAAATGGTACAAAAGGCATCTCAGGTTGTGGTGCAAATAATTCACAAAGGCACGGTTTTCTGGTTTGGCTTTTTTGATGTAGTTGCTCAAACGCATTCGCCTTCCACTGACTCCAACATATTCTCTTTTAAATCGTTAGCCTCATAGCATAATTACCCAAATCATTTTTTTTTAGATTTTTGTAAAAAACAGGAAATGAAACTGCCAATGTTACTAAAATTAATGGTGCGGTTCGGTGTTTTTTGGCTCTAAAAATGTTTTCTATTCGATCAAAGATGAAGCCAATGTCAAAAGGTCCTAATTACTATATCAACTTTCCATTCAAACAATAATTTTTGGTACATAATGTTTATTTTGTGTACTTTTTCTTTGTAGAAGTGAGGAACATTTTGCCATCTTCTGTTCTGTTCTAAGATATGAGCTTTATAGGGGGTTGTATTAAGAATGACTCATTATAGATGCCAACAGCCAAAAGTGTCTCAGTCTGTCATTTCATAAGTTTAGCATTTTTTTGTAAACATATTGTACATGTACAATGGTTTTAGTATTATTGTTTATGGTCTATATGTTCGTCAGTAATATATCACACTTCAATATCATTGTGACAGGCCTACAGAAAAAAAAAAAAAAACCTAGGTAGTTACGCTATGAGGCTGACAATATTGAGTTACCATGTTTTAAAGAATGCTGCATTTCACCTTCTTCTTTTCCTTTTTACCTGTGCCAGGTGCTTTTGGTTTGTAAGCACTAGAGAAGCAAGCGGCTGCACAGATTGGCTCTTTGAGTGCGAGATACCACCTTCCTTCCCCGTAATAGGTGAGCGTGCCTGGGTCGATGTCCACTTGCTCCCCCTGCTGGCCATCTTTCTGGAGCATAAGGATTTGGAGGAGATCGAAGCCGGTTTGAACAGGCTTGACTCCATCAGCACAACCAAGAGTGACGTGGGCGCGGCTCCCGGGGGGTAAAGTGGCAGCACCCGGGACAAAAGACTCCGCCTCCTTTTCAGCGTCGTCGGGCCAGAGCTGAAGCTGGTCCTCAGACAGGGACACACGAGCGCCAACCGTGCGTGGAGTAACGAAGAGAGCACTCAGGGAGAGTTCAGAGACAGAGCTGTACAGATCTTGCACAACCTGAAAAAATAAAGAGTAGTATGAGAATGGCCTGATTTAACTTATTATATTTCATTGTGATATTACAGACAATACAACAATAAAAGACATTATGAATTGAAGAAATGGGGAATGCATACATCAAAGTTTAAAGGGTGAGATGAAACAATAAGAATGGCTCTGTTCCTTTGTTCCTTATATGGGTGTGGGAGTGTGTATGTGTGTGTGTGCGTGAGTAGGATTAATTAATAAGATAAATTATAAAGCTGAAATGGAAAAAAAAAATTTATACAGGGAAAGGGCTGAAAATGAAAATTAAGACAGATAATTGAGTGAGTTTCAGATTTTTCCTTTTTTTTTTTTTTTTTTTTTTAAAGATTCATAGAGGTGCACTGTGTAACTTTTCTGGTGGAAGGTCTGCCACATGCTTGTCTCCATGTAAATGTTATAATTTTTGTCTGGAATGTCCCAGTATGGCATTTAAAGTATCCATCTTGCATTTACTCAATAACATGTTTATTATTGACCAAAACAAATTTCCATTCTTACTGTGAGGCTGTGGGCTCACCTCTCTACAGATGTGATTTGGTCCTATGATGTTACCTGCTGTCCTCGTAGAGATAAATAAGTGTAATGCCAGACTATGGAAGATTCCAGGCAATATCTCCATGGAGAGAAGCAGGTCATGGACCCTCCACCAGAAAAGTTACACAGTGCCCCTTTAAAGTTACAGCTCAAAGATAAAATTGATTATCTCTGGCAATAAGTCTTGAACTCAAAAGGTAACAATATTCTTAGGTAAACTGTTTTGAGTATTTTCATACCTGGAATAGTAAAAAAAAACTAAACAAAACAAAAAAGAAAAAAAAAACTGTATACTATTATATATGTAGAAAGACTTATTTATTGCATTTGATGGGTCTGAAGAGCTAACTAGACCAGTGTTCCACAAACTGTGGTGGTGCCACCTCCTCCTAGTGGTATCCAAGGCACTCTACAGTTCTAACATTTGCTTAATTTACAGTCCATTTGATTCACTTGTTAGTCCTCCTTTAGGCAATTTCCTGGTAAAAAATACTGTGGTAATAATCTAATCTAATTTTAGTCCTGGTTCAGTCCTAGTTTAGACCTGGCTTACATCTGGTAGTACTCTGAAAGGTACATTTTGGGGCTACTTGGTGTGAGAAGTATGAGATTTTTGCATTAGACAATCCCACTGCAGCACCTGGACATCAAATCTTTATACCAGATGTCACAGATATTGATTTTACTGTTGTACTCACTTGTTTCTCAGTATACTCTTTGGATCCTTCTGCTTTCCCGTAGTTTGTGAACTTGGTGGTGCAGTGAAGAGTTCTTTTGGCTTTGAAGTACTGCTCTAGGTCCACCTCCTTCTCCTCCTCCTTCCCACTGACTAAAAAACACATGACAGAATATTATTTTATTAGATAACAGCATTTCCGAGTTTCTGCTAAATATTTCTTTGAACACATTGCATTATCCAACACCAAAATGTATACAGAAAAATGGGAAAGGGTGATATGGAAATCTTACTGGAGACAGGAACAAAAATTTAGATTAATAAAGCAAAAAATTTTAGATATATAATAGGGAACAAAATAAACAACAATAAACTAAAACTAAGACTACAATACTTACAGTCACTTATGTGTTTCTTGAAGCTCTCCAAACCCTCCAACACTTTGAGAAAGTCCGTTGACTTCTCTCTGACCTGGTCTTGAACTGTGCAGAAGAGAAACCACCCAAAATAGAGAGGAATCGACATTTCCTCGTAAACCTTTTTCAAGGTCTCCAACTTGGCCTGCTCTAACCCTTTCTTGGTCTTTTTGGTCAGCTGTGTGGCGTCTCTGCTCCACTCCGTCTTTGGCTCCAGGAAGATCGCCACAAGCCGGTGCTGTTTGGCAATTCCCCTCAAATGGGCCAGCCGATCCTGGGTGTGATTTGTGTCATCCACAACAATAAGCGATGGAGATTCGGCGCTGCATTTAGCTACAATCGCTTCATCGAATGCTTTGTAACCATCAGCACTGCCCGGTTTCACATCATGGTCATCAGCGCTTAAGATTGAGCATTGGTCTTTATAAGCTTCGGCTATAGCACGAGCCAGGAAAGTTTTACCGCTTCCAGGTAGACCACGGAGGACCACCAAGGTACGTGTGGTTTTGAATGTATCTTTGGTTTTGTCTTGCTCCAAAATGGCAAACGCCAAGGAGCCAGCTGCAGGAGTTGGATCTTCTTCTTGCTCTTTCACTTCTGATTTTCCATCTTCTGCTGCCGTTTCTGCTGCTGCTGTTGGGGCTACCTCGGCTTCAACCGTGTCAGATTTTTCCTTAACCTCTCCTTTAGATTCTTCAGTCTTCTCTTTATCTTCTTCCACCATCTTTTCTTCCTCCTTGGGTTCTCCTTTCTCTTTCGGCACCTCAACATTTTCAACCACTTTTTCCTCTTCTTTTGGTGGTGGTGTCTCTACTGGCTCTTGCGCAACAACTGGTTCAGCTATGGTTTCATTTACTGGTGCCTGCTCAACCTTCTTCTCCTCTTGTTCAGGCTGGTTGCCATCATCATCTTTGCCCAGATCTTTAGCTATGCCTTCCTTATCAGAGAGGCTTGCTGCTGGCTCCTCCTTTGGCTCTTCTTCGGGAACATTATCTTCCATTTTGGCGTCATCTTCTACCTTCACATCTGCTTCTTCTGTACCAACATCATTTACAACTTCAACCTCAGAGTGGCCGTTAACTTGTTCATCATCTCCATTAGCAGTAACAGTAGTAGCTGGTGTCTCAGTGTCAGCTGGACTCTCCACTTTGGACACAACTTCTTTCTGAGTTTCAGTTTCTTCCTGTGGGGAGTCTGAAACCTCCACGACCTCACCACTCTGTTCAGTATCCATATCGTCTTTATAGTGCAATTACAAACACCAGCATTCACCTAAAACAAATAATGTATAAGTAAATAGAGATTGACATAGCATTTAGTTTTTCAGTGTTTTTAAACTGAGACAAGATCAAACAAGATCAGACTGCCATCAAATTGAAATGGCAGTTTCAATGACAGTAAAAAATCTTACAAAATCTGCTAGCCCTGTATCAACATGCTCTGAAATTCATTGGATTCTTGTATTGGTTTATCTGTTCATATTTCAGTCTTCCCTCAAATGTTTGAAATGTTTTAAAATGTGCTCTCTGGACAGAAACCTGATATGAAAACAAAGAATAGATTGCAGAAGTACTCACAATAGAATTATGCTGCATTAATTTACATCATAACATGATAGCATTATCATACTTTTGTTAGTGACATTTATGTTACAATGCCTGTGGTCACTTTGCAGTTGAGTTGAGGGTGGCAGTAGAGCTGGGAATCACAGGGTCTCTGAGGAGTCGATATGATACATGGTCTACGATACTAGATTAGCATAATATGGCAAATTCATTTTATTATCGATATTGTTGCTTTTTAAGAACCAAATACATTTTAGCCACAATATTTCCTTATTAAATAATTACTTGTGCAATGTTAATATGAAATACACCTATTTTAAGCATCAACACAGCGAATATGTCAAGAGTATTGCATAAACAAGTTTCCTTCAACTAAATAAGCAACAGAATAGTAGTGCAGTCAAAAAACAATTGCTAAAAGACACTCTTAGTGATATATTGATATCTTATATCAATATATCACGGTATATTGCCATTTCAATATTTTTTTGCACACCCCTAACTGACAGCAGAGTAAGTGCAGTCCAAGAGTTGCATTGGATTCCGAATTAAAACTAAAATTTTTAATCCAAAATAAGTTACCATTTAATTGAGTGATGCAAGATAAATGAAACTGTGGAAACAGGCTTGCTAACCTTTGTCCTTGAATGAGAGCCAATCATGCTCTGCCCAAGTTTATAAATAAACAATGAATGAGGTGAAAAGGACCTAAATATATTCAAACTCACTTCGAATTCAAAATAAATAAAACATAATATAGTATATTCTTATTTTTACTTTGTTATTCAAGATTGTATTTGTACTATTATTCAGTATAATTCCTGTAATGTTTGCCATAGAGGAACAAGAACAGATTTAGATTTAAAGTTGCACAATATTAGGGAAGCATGTGATAGGATATGTGGTTTTATTATTGCAATAATATCTCCTTTTGACAGTAAAAGTAGATATTTCTTCTTAACACGTACACTTTTACTAACTGAAAATGCAAAAACAATACATATTTTTGTTAGTAGTGTTAGTTCATAAATAAATAGTTTCAACACAACCAAACCAAACAAATGACAATGTGGTCTTCTCATTTCAGGCTAAATAATTTCTGAAAATAATTGCGATTAGATTTGCAATTTCTGTTTTAAAAGAAGGATTTTGTTCAAAGTTAACATGCTGAAAAGATCCAGAAGAAGCTTCAGTATTTGAGGAGAAGAGTGAAATATGAACTGCTAAATTAATACAAGAACTACACACATTTCAGAACTATTTTGTAGAAATAAACTTATTAGGAGTTTCTTTATTTCAATAACCCTAACCTTTGTGTTTATCTAATTTCGGAAAAAAGAGGAAGTAATTTCACATGCAAAATTGGCATCTTATCAAATGCAAACCAGGCTGTTCTCTTTTACAGCCATAAAACACCAGCTAAAGTTAATATTTGGATGTTTTAAATCATTATAAAATGCTACCATGTCATGTGAGATGGTTTTAGATTCTGGACACACGTATGTGGCACAGTAAATATGCCAAATGGGAGCAGAATATGGGCGAAAATGACGCCTGGGGGGTACTGGCATTGTGGGTAATCTCCAGACAAAGAGCAGCTAAAATGGGGCCATCAGGGAAAGTAATTGATTCGAAGAAAGCACTGTATCCCATTGCGTGGCGTCCACATCTGTCGCATTTATTTTGCTAAAACAAGAACTGAAACCAAAACTGTCACGAGATTAAACGGAAACAACAACCACATGCATGTAATTGAATATATTTTTCCTTAAACTCAAAATAGGCATTGTATTTTTGCATTTGTTTATTATATAGACCTGCTTTGTGTTGTAATATTTCAGTGCTAAATTAGGTTACATGATTTGATTACAAAACGCTACGATAAATTTGCATTATTGATTATTTAATTGGGCATTGTATTAGGAGTTTGCCAGTGCTGCCAAGCGGGGAGTGGCACAGACACAGGCAGTAGACAAAACACTAGATTGCATTTAGCTTCACGCACATGCCACGTTTTAAACAATTTAGCCTCCCGCGTGCAAACAACACCAGCTAGCCTAGTGCTAATTTTGTACAAAACGTTAGAAGTACGTTTGAATGGGATAGTTTTAATGCCTAAATATGCTAACAGCTTACCAGTTGTGTGGCGGTGCAGCTGCTGACCACGCGTTTCTCCGGCTGTGATTGCAATGACAAGGCAGATCCGCGGCGTAGACTCCACGCTTTCCTCTTCACGAAAAAAACGTGCGAAAGTGGGCAAGGCTAAAGACACGCCCAATCACAGCCGGAACAGCAGCGCGCGAAGGGGTGCGGGATGTAGTACAACGTGAGGTGGTAGAAATGTTTTGGTATTCCTGACAATTAAACTAAAACAAAGTCAGTAAATGTAATTAATAGAAATATAGAAGCAACTTGTAGAAATAATTATTCTAGTATTGTATGAATAGTAGTAGTAGTAGTAGTTGTAGTATTGTGGCTTCACTTTGTATGCAATTTGTATGCTTTTCCAGAGCTTCCTTGAAAGTTGATATATTTCAGTAGTTAAATAAATACTAGTAGCAGCAGCAGCAGCAACAGCAGCAGTAGTAGTAGTAGTAGTAGTAGTAGTAGTAGTAGTAGTAGTAGTAGTAGTAGTAGTCTATGGGAAGGGGAGGTTGATGGTACAACCAGTGTTTGAAGCCCACGATCAAGCAGTACTATCACTGTGCTCTTTGTCAAGACACTGCACCCAGCTTGTATTAGGAGACTGTGAACACTGCACAAAGTTAATGGTTTGTTCTGTAGTGATTTGTCATGGTCACTATATGGAAAATCTAAAATATTTTACACTGGATGCCCTTTCTGTTACAAACTGTTGAAAACTATATTAATTTGCATAGTGTGTCTCACCTATGCAAATTAATGACACATCTCACCTAAAGACACAAACACGCAAATTTGTCATATCGTTTGGCTGACCAGCCTTTCCCTTCTACAGTTTGGTCAGTGTGTGGTTCTGGCGGACCAAGTAATCAAGTCAGTCCCTCAATAAGCTTTTGTAGATCAGACCATTTCTCTCCATAGCATTGTTTATTGTATGGGCTGTCACAGTTTTATTGTCTCTATTCTATAACATAAAAGAAACATTACGCTGCATAAGTTCTGAGGGTTTTTGTGACCGAAAGATCTGACTTAACAACATGTAAATTTCTTCCTGGTACAAATATAGGACTACTGTAAAGAGAAGAGGAAGTATCAGGCAGTAAAAGCAGTGTACTGTAAGCCTGAGTATAGAAAGTGTATGAACTTTTGGCATTTTATTAATGAAGTGTAATTTCAGTTTTCTTATCAGTGAGATATTTCCCAAATAATAAACCAATAAATAAAAATTCCACCACAATTATTAATGATCTCAAACATTCTGCTGACAAATGCACTAGTCCAGCCTCTGCATAGTTATATTTATTATTCATGGAACAGTTAAACATGCAGTTTTAAATTTCAGGAAAACAACTATTAATACTTTAATGACCTTTATAGGGGAACGTCCTCATTTTGTGTTAGACATTGTTTTGCTTCATCCAGGGCCTGCAAAACATAGGGCATAATATAATAATAGAATTTTATATATATATATATATATATATACACACACATATACACATATACATATATATACATACATATATACACACAGAGAGAAGTGTTCAGAAATTTTATGTCTTCTCCAGGCTTCTACATCTGACCTGTTAATACTTCTAAAATTAGTTTTCTTTTTTTACCCTATTATTTAAATAAGCAATATGTAACTTTTTCGCTAGAGTACCATCACGTGCTTGTTTTTATGGATATGTCATTGCTCTGCCTGGAATGTTCCACAAAATTACATTAAACAGCTCTACCTTACATTTATGCAATTACAGCAGCCTTCATAGCTCAAAAATACCAAGAAAAACAGGCATTCTGACTGTGAGCGGGGTTGCCTCTCCACAGATCTGACCTGTAACTTGGTCTGGTTTGCTCACCATGACAATAGAAATTAACACCATACTGTGAAACATTCTAGACAAAGCAATAACATCTCCACAGAGAAAAGCATTTGACAGACCCTCCACCAGAAAAGTTACACAATGCAACTTTAACATGGGTATTTCAGTATTAGGCTACAGTTTTTGAAGTACCAACATTTCTTCTACAAAAAACTAAATATCCTGTCTTCTTCCACATAGAAACTTTGAAGCCTGTAGTTTAAATCTGTACAAACATATTCTGAAATGTGATTCTTGTATTAGTTTGTCAGTTCCTATTTGAGTCTTTTTGTCAGTTCTTATGGGCGTGTTTAAAATAGGAACTTTAAGTATAATCCTATTATTAAAAAATAAATGTCAAATCAAATCTCAATGTTTCTAAGAAGAAAGTCCCATATTATCATATAATATTTTACTCAAATCGTTCAGCCCTAGTTCAGTACTTTACTACTTTACAATGTGATACTTTTAATTATTTCTTTTGCTAGTGTATCTGTAAAACATACTACTTTCACCATGATAAATTACCTCTTGAATAGCATTTGTAGCTGAGACATCCTCTTGTTTTTTGGCGTGGCTTAGAGCTTTCTCAAAATGGGAGACAGAGGACTCATAATCTCCAAGTTTCACTACAGTCAAACAGAAAAAAACAGTTTAGGATCAAATTAAATAGCCCATATTATGCTATTTTCTGATCTGTGTTATAATATTGTTTCCTTATCACACTCGGAGTTATGTATAATTTCATTCACACATGTCTAACACACAAGACCTGCATATTTAAGTTAACTTCCTCTCTCAAATAGAAAACACTCAGGTGTCATGTGGTAATACAGGAAACTCCTCACACCTTCACTAGAATCATTTGGATGATTTCAACTCTGAAATTGCCCATCTCCTCTAAACAAAAGATAAAAGGTAGCTGTTAACTTGTAAACTACCACTTCATGACATTACAAGGGGAAACAGAGTATTTTGAAATTTGCAGATGTGGACAGACTAATAATAAAGGATTAGTCAAACGTGTGAATGAAACAAAACACAACTTCACATATGTTTTTGATGAGGTAACAACATTAGTACATGGCAAGAGTCAATTTTGCATCATATTAAATATAATATGATGACATGATATATATAAAATAATTACTTTCAGATTGTGCAACTAGAAGATTTGAATTCATCTGCCACTGGACATCCCCAGTGTCCTCTGCTGCTGTGACCGAGCGGAGACCACAATATCTGGCTTCTTCAAATCGGTTCAATTCCAGATACAAGCAGCCGAGCTCATAAAACACCCAAATCTTCTCCTCTGCATCATGCACCCAGGGAATCCTCTTCTCCTGACTGAACAAGTGAAAGACAATGAATATGAGCCAAACTAACAGATAACCCTATGTCCTGTCAATCATCTTATCATCTCTGCACTCTTTTTCCGCACGACTTCCTCTATATAACTCAGATATATGTGTATTACTATATTTCAGTATTTTATTGTTACTTTTTTGTACATATACATTTCTATAATTATGCCATATCGGACACCAAACTCTTGCTATTTTTGCTACTTGCTTAGAATGTATTATTACTGTTTATGTTTTTTCTCTTTGTTTTTATAATATTTTGATGTGTGAGCTACTGTGTCCAAATAATTTCCCTTGTGGATCAGTAAAGTTTGTCTAAGTCTACCAAGCGACAAGTAGTTCAGAGTATTTTCTTTTTCTAGTTTCTTCTGTTGCTTATGGATATGTGGCACCCTGGACATATTTGCAATAAAAAGGCACCTCCCAATAACTTTTAATTTTGTAATGTTCTTCCAGCTACATTTTCATTTATGTGTGGCACTTACATTAAATTTTCTATTACAAATGTAATACCAAATTACTCCAGTAGGTGTCAGTAATGGCACAGTTAAGGCAGACCATAGACTGTAAAGAAATAAAAATATGTTGCACACAAGCCTCTAGTGATACAAATGGCTTTCTATATTGATTTTCCTAAACATAAACAATTGATACTTTGCAGCTGATGTCATCAACATTCCCTGGGGGTGTGAAGCTAACTGGAAGCACTGCTCTGTTAGAAGCTCTGCTACTCAAGTTAGACTTTAATCTGAGCTTTATTTTAACACAATCTGACCAGAAAGAGATGACTTGGTTGGAACTGCAGGTGAGATGATATGTTTAAGATATGTTAAGTAGTCATAAGCGAGCATTTTCCTGAAAATCTGTTGTTTAAATCCATTTTGTATTTTTTCAGATGATTTTAAAACGTTTTTGCATGTGTTTGTGGTAACTGATGAACATTCCGCCAATAGAAACACATTATAGTACACCCCCAGAGTGATGTCACTGCAAAGTATCATCATTTTATCATTGTCCTTTAATGTAAAATATATTCACATTTTATTCTCAAGTCCAAACCACATGCTTTTACTGAGGATTAGCTGTAGACCTTTTTTCATGTAAGTTTTGCATTACCTCTGCTGTATATAGTTCTCATGTCTAACTAGCTTGTTGACTATTTTCCTCACAAAGGTATGTGTCAGTTACTCATTGACTCACCACTCAATAGCCTGCTCCAACTGCCCCATTTGTGCATACACACGCCCCATGTCATCCAGTGCCCTTGACCGGTCGGCGCGAAGTTTGCTGTTGACAAGAGAGATCATGCAGCACCTTTGGGACCATGTTTGGCAATACACAACTATTTTTAGTGTCTCACCATTTGTTTCCGAACTCCAGATCTTTGCGGTAGTGGTCCAGCGCTTTGTCCAGGTCTCCGAGTTTGAAGTGAGCGTTTCCAATACATCTATGAACAATTTCTGAAAACTCATTTTTATCTGGTACGTCTTTTGGAGACCAGGACTGCACAGTTTTCATGAGTTCTTCAGCCTTTTTTAGACTGGCTTTTGCATTGCCACACATCAACTCTAAAAAAAATACAATACATTAATTACAGATTAAGCTGACAAACAAACATAAGTATACAAATATTGTTATCACTGCAATTCTAGACTTAAACTGTAACACCGCCTTGTCACCATGGAGATGTTCTTGCCTTGCCTGGAATGTTCCATAGTATGGCCTAATACTTTTTTATTTTTTATGTTTTTTTTAATGTTTTCTTTTTTTCAAAAATCTCTTGTAAAACCTGCATTTTTAAAGTGAGCGGGGTAATCTCATCACAGACCTGCCTTGTAACTCGGCTTTCTTGTGTCACTTAGTGTACTTATGTCCATGGAGATAGATAAGCTCAAAAGTGCACTATGTAACTTTTTGATTGGGGACCTCTACCTTCTCTACCTTCCATGTATTAAATTACAGGTGGGTTTATAGCTCAAAAGTATCTAGAAAAACAAGCATTCTGACATTGACCAACCAAACCAAACCATAATATCTCCATGGAAACAAGCAGGTGGCTGGCTCTCCACCAGAAATTATTTATTACCTGCTGCTAGTCTAGAATGTTTTTATATATGATAATAAATGCCTTTATTCCTGGGTTTGCCTTGTTGTCTTTACCTGATTCAATCTCCTCCAGGCGCTTCCTGAAGATCTGCGTGTGCTCGGAGCCGGACTTGGGCCTGGTCACTTTGTGGTTGGACTTTCCTCCTTTTTGCACCACGATCGGCTTCTCATTATTCCTAAACTCAGAGCGGGTCTCCAGGTAACTGAGGGAGCCTTTGATCACGTCCTGCAGACTCTCTCCTTTCTTTGTAACAACTTTACTCAGATCTAAAATCCATAAAAAATCACTAAGGTTATTTTGTAACCACAGAAATATGTTTTGTTCAAGAATTAATATGGTATATGTTCATTGTTATCTGGATTATATCATAGACTGTATAAAGAAGTACCATAGAGTCAAAAGCTCACCAAGGCTAGCAGTTATAGAGGGAAATTTGGAGCCAGTTACATATTACAAATTTATTTACGCACAAAATAGTGCAGGTAAAGCACCAAGATCATGTAAAGTGGGTTAATTTGAACATTTTAAGACAAAAATGACAGTTCACAGTAGCAGTTTCAGAGAGAGGGGTGACAACTTTTCAATTTAAAGTTAGATGGAGCCAGAAGCTTGTCCATACTCACTTCCTGTTTGGAACATAGCATGTTAGCTATGTCCATTTATATACAGTCCTTGGATTATACAAATACTAAACCCAAAGTTAAAAGATTTGGTATAACAAAGAAAGTTACATTATTAAACTAAAATGTTCTATTTCTGATTTTTGTTATTCATAAATATCCTCTATTTTGAAGCCTTCAGTCATCATATTTTGACTTTATTTGGTGAAAAATGTGTTTTGAAAATCTCAAATCTACAATAGAAAGGATCGTCTGACTACCCGACTGCTAAAATAATTAGTTAGTTGGAGCCCTATGTTCTTATGTTAGTACCATTACCTTTGTGTTTTAGAAGTTCCTCCAGGTATTTTTTATCGTCATAAAACTCTCCCAAAAACTGCTTGTCTTTTTTATCATTTTTTATTTTTTTTGCTGTCGCTTGCGGTTTCTTTTCTACCATCATTTGTTGTATAGCTGTGGCTGGGTACTTTCTCCTCACCTGTGGAAAAAAATAAGACAATAACAATGATGTTAAATTTGATAAATTTGTAGTAATCAAAGTTTAAAGGGCCCGTATTGCGCAAAATTGACTCTTTTGAGCTTTAAGCCATGTTATAATGTTCTAAAAAACAGACCTGGAGTTGTCTTTTGTTTCATTCACACGTTTGAGTACTGTATTATTAATATGTCTACATCTCCAAAACTCAAAATGTTTCACCTTGTCATGTCATGAAGTGGTAGTTTTCAAGTTAACGGCTCCTTTTACCTTTAGTTTAGAAGACATTGGAAATTCCAGACCAGAAATAATCCAAATGATTCTAGTGAAGGTGCATGGAGTTTAAAAACACAGTGGAGCTTTTCCTGTATTACCACATGACATCACAAGGTGGGACAGGGTGCTTTCCTGTTTGAGAGAAGAACTAAGCCTAAATATGCAGGGTTTGTGTGTTAAACATGTGTGAATGAAACAAAACACAATTCCAGATATGTTTGTGATGTGGAAACAACATTATAACACAGATCAGAAAATAGTGTAATATGGGCCCTTTAATTATAATTGGTTTGATTGCACTAGTATCCATGGCAACCGCACTTCAGTCACATTCACACATTGGCAGTGAAGTAGTGATAAGCACCAATTACCTCCCACTCCCATTAGCAATCCCATTACCATTCACAAAAGCAAGGTGAGTTCTTTTCCTTGCCACACACAAGAGTATAAAAGGTGCTGTCAGTAGGGATAAAACTGTCATACCTTCTGGAAAATGGGCGTACTTGGCTGTTCACCCTAAGCTTCTGAACTGATCAATACTCTAAATGCTATCTATGAGCTAACATTCTGCATTACTACTGACACTTTGCAGTGAGATCACGTTGGGGTGTTCTATATGCATATCTGTAGTGGAATGCTCAGTCGTTACCATGATGACATACTGCACACATCAGCAAACAGAGCCTGATACGTTTTTAGATTGTTTGAAAACTCAAGAAAAAACACAAAATAGATTAAATCACATTTTCAGGAGCCATGAGTATGAGCCTTCACAGTCCTTTTTAGGTGTTTGATTTTCAACACATAGGTCACAGTGACAAACTGAAATACTGTTGGGTAATGCTAACTATCTTGTGCCTGTAATTTTATGTGTAGGAGACCATTTCCAAATCCGATCTGATAGTTGCAACCAAGTCAAGTCTTTCTGGTAAGATTATGTTAAATTAAACCTCAGATTAAAATCTAATTTGAGTAACAGAGCTTCAAACAGAGTAGAGATTCCAGTTAGCATCACAGCTCCAGCAGCTTTTTGACTGAGCTATAATTATTCACCTCTCCGCTACTAGTAATTGGGTAATAAGTCTCTTTATAAACCAATATTTAAGAATTTGGAGACTTAATACAATTGACAGTATTAACCTATAATCATGGGTTTCAAAGTGATGAAAAGTTAACACCATCGCCATAACAAATAGCAATTTAAATACAATATACAATATTGTAATTTATGAATTGTCAAAAATTCCCAAAATGTTGCCTATAAACAGGAAGTTGAAACCCATGAGTGCACACTAATAATGTCTGACTAGCACTATTCTGCAAGGCCCACAGTGTCTCTACAAGAAAAAAAATAAACATCAGATAACATTACCTCGTCATCTTTTTGGAAAAAGCTGAGATCTCCTTTGCTTTCAAGTTTCACTGAAGATGGAGCTGGACAGTAATACAATAAAGGATTTAAGGATATGTCATTAAGATTTGAAGGTGAACATTACTCATGCGTTTGTTTATTTATTTATTTTTCATTTTTTATTGAAAATAGACTTACATCCTGCTGTGTTTTCTATGGCCTCCTGAGCTTTCTGGATGCCTACTCTGAACTCCTGTATCTCAGGTCGAATCTTGAGCCCTCTGTGATTACACACTTTGGCAAATTCAAATTCTCCCATGTAATACAGCGCTTCTGCTTTCTGATGCAATCCCTGCAAAACACACCAGCACACACACACTTTAGTCTTGGTTTAGAGTGTAGTTGTCCAAAGTGGGGGTCACGGGCCAAACTCGAACCTCCAGGTGATTTACTTTGACCAGCAAAATGAGCTCTGAGATTTTAATTAAACGGTTTTATCATAAAGACTCTTGTGAGATGGGAAGGAGTCCAATCCTGTACTAATATTTAGAGTCAATTTAATTGATTTTAATTTTTTTTTTTTTTTGCAGAAGAACATATTTATGTGCAAACTGCCCTTAGATTTGGCTAATGTGCAGTAATTTTGGCCCAAAGAGGAAAAAAACTTGGACATCCCTGGTTTATAGACAAATGGCCATTATGCTCTAGAAATGTTTATTTTAATGTTTATCTCATAGTCAGAGGTGAGTAGAGTGGTCAAAAAGTACCGTGAGCCCACATGCAAGAATATTACTCAAACCGAAGTACAAAATAATTACTCAAGTAATTGTAAAAATAATATTTGAAGAAACTACCACTTGGAACACTTTGAATTCAATACATTTAAATCTAATAGCAATTAACAGGCTAACAATAATACAGTACCTCAAAATATGTCTTGTCTGCCTTGAGTGAATTCTCTGCTTCCTTCAGAGCCAATTCAGGGTTACCCATCGACAAATGGCATTTAGAAATACCAACATGGCAACTTTTGTCCTCTGGTCTAATTGACAGTATCTAAAAATAATAATAATAGATAATTAGCATATTACATTAAATAAGCACGATGTTTATTAGTTGCTCATTTACCTTCATGTAGCTTTCTATGGCTTTCTTGTACTCGCCTTTGTGATACATCCAGTCTCCATCAGATACAAAAGTGTATAAAACGCTTTTTGAGTTGGCATCCTCGTTGCCTAAATCCGTATCCGACATTCTACTATCCTATTTATACAGTTTTTCAATAAACTGAGTTTTATCACGAGAAATTAACAATAAAAAGTCATTGATGAAAACACGAAAGTAGCTAAGTGGTCTCCTAGCAACGGAACAAAAACAAAGACGAAGAAAGGAACTCGAAGAAAGGGGAAGTAGCGCCTTCGTGTGGCGAACTGGTGTAACTGCTGTAGCTCGTTTAACTTGGAAGATTGAAGATGAAAGAGCATACAACATACATATAATATGAACATTAAGACTAAATGTATTTGTAGTACTAATTGCTTATCTTTCAAATAAAAAAATACATACATTTATTTGGAAACCCTGCTAGGTCTAACCATCATTATTGCTTATTGCTTATAACATACCATTCACAACCCTCAAACACCAAAAATATGCCATGTGGAAAATGAAAAGTAGCCTTATTATGCTATCTAATGTTTAATTACATTTTTAGATTATGGGCTTATAATTGGTAGGCTAACAATTCTACAGTGACTACTGCATTTGAATGGTATAAAATCAAGACTATTGCATTCATTTCCCCCAAAATCTTTTTTTTACTCCAGACTGAGAACCACTGACTTACACAACAAAAAATGGTAAACATGCAAACCTAGGTGCCACTTCAGACCTTGTGGTATAAAGGCAAGCCCAAGAAATACCATCATTAATTTTTACTGCACTGCTCTGTCTGTCCGTATTTATTTTACTAGTTAGTTTGACTACTATCAACTAAACTACCATTTATACGGTCTACTAAAAATGTTTATCTTAAAAAATCCAAAGAAGCATTTTTGGGGAAAATCCAGAAGAGGCCAACTTTATTAACATGGCTGGTACTTTTAAAGGTCAGAGAGAACATGATTTTCACTATAAGAGTGAAAACTGTGAGCTAAAGATGACTACAGCGTCCTTGTTTTTAACCAAAAATCACCACATTTCTCTGGAGGTAACTGCTGTGTCTGCCATGTTTTTTTTTTTTTTTTTTCCTAAATCCATTTTAGTTTCTCCTTAAATTCCGCTTTCAGTTTCAGAGCCACATGACAAAACCAGTTACCAACCAAATACTTAACAGGTGATTCTGACAAAAAACATCAAGTGTCATCATACATTGCAAATTTACAATAAATATACAAAATAAAAAAGGAAAACATAACTATCACAAATCAACACTTTACATTCCAGTAAAATGTACATTGCAGCAATTTGTGAATGGCAACATCAAACATAAAACGAGTGACAAGGAGATGGCGGCCATCTTAGCCCTCTCCTTCTTTGTAGTGTGCTTAAATGGACTCCCCTGCACTAAAAAAAATGAAAAGTTGTTCGTTCACATTTCCATTTTGTTAATTGAAAGTATAAAAACTAAAAATAACATGGAAAAATATGTTATATAACTATTTAAAGCTACCATCTGTAATGTTTTTTTTTCACCAGTAGATGGAAGATGTGAAACCTGTTCCCCTTCTCCTCTTCTTCTGTGAGGCCAAAGCTGACACATTATCACGCAGCAGTAACATAGGTAGCATCCTACTGATGATATTTGAGAATACAGCAGGGGCCAGTAGTTACAGTTACAAATGGTAGCTTTAAAAGGTGCATTGTGTAATGTTTCTGGTGGAGGGTCCGTCAGATGCTTTTCTTCAGGGAGATGCTATTGCTTTGTCTGGAATATTTCACAGTATGGTATTAAACCTTTCTATCTTTATGGAGACCAAACCAGACCAAATTACATGTCAGATCTGTGGAGAGGCATCCCTGCTCACAGTCAGAACGCCTGTTTTTTTAGGTTTTTGAACAAACATGTGATAGAGCTGTTTAATGTCATTTAGTGGAACATTTCAGGCAGATCAATGACATCCATATCCATAGAAATAAGTAGATGACAGACCTCCAACCAAAAATTTACATAGTGCACTGTTAATAAAGTCAACATTTCTTTTTTTAAGTATAGGGTTCAGCTTTGTCAATTTCAAATTACGTCCAAATATTCCAATTGGTTTTGAGAAGGAGGCACTGTCATGATGTCTTTGAAAATAGGTGGTGTTTTTTGCCCACTGCCAATTTTAAAACAAAATCATGAAGTAAGCCAGTAACTTTCATGCATACCCCCAGCATAAGTAGAGACAAGCCAGTCAATAGCTTTCCTATTTGTTAAGTTTCAAAAATAATACATTGAATTCAGCATTGTTTTTGAAAATTTAGCTGCCCAAAATTCTTCCTTTCATTTGTAATAAAGTTTGTATAATTTTAAAGAGAATATTGCCTAATCAAAATTGTAATACAGCCTGAGATGTGATATTTGCCAGTTGTTCCTATAGGGCGAGCCAAATTTGCTGCAGGTGGTAGTCATAGGGTTGCATTCATTCAGTCCATGGCATAGACAGGAACTGACTTGTAAACAGCCAGATTTTAAATACAAATAGTGGGTTTTTGGGGGAGTTTTGCTGAGTGTCCTTAAATGTTGGTGAAAACCTCTGGTCCCTTTAACCAAACTGGAAAAAGAAATTACCAGGTCCAGATGCTGAAGAAAAGAAATATATGTTAGTAAGGTGAATATTATGTGATTTTTAGGTAATTATTTACTCTTATTAAAGTTGTACACAGAACTACCTTCAAAACTAAATCCACCGGGTCCACCGAAGAACGCCTTGAAGATGTTGTTGGCATCGAAATCTAGCAAAAAAAAAAAAGCAAAGAAAATGATGAAGAGAGACCATTAACCGTTGCCAGTTTTGTATGTAAGAAACTATTTGTGGTGTTCTAATTATTCTCTTGATGTGAAATATGCCGTTTACAGCAATTACAACCATGTTTTTACAAAGCCCTAATTGCGGTATGTAACTGGAATCTTTGGAGATTTTGAATTTAGGGTAAAAATGCACCGTTTTCTAAAAAGTTAGAAATATGTAAAATATTTTGAAAGTGGTATGTTGAATTGTTTTAAGGGCCCATATTACGCTATTTTCTGAACTATTTTAGGTTTCCTCATTAAAAACATACCTGTTGCGTTTTATTATATTTACAAATGTTTAACACACAAAAAATATGTAGACAGAGCTCTTTCCCAAACGGAAAACACTCTGTTGCACCTTGTGATGTCATGCGGCTATACAGGACTGCTATGCTGTGTTTTTAAACTCCACACACCTTCACTACAATCATTTGGATAATTTCAACCCTGAAATCGCCAATATCTACTGAACTAAAGGTAAAACATAGCTGTTAACTTGAAAAACACTGTGGCATGACATCAATGGAACAGAGCATTTTGAGCTTTTGAGATGTAGATAGACAAATTTAAAAAATACTCCAACGTGTGGATGAAACAAAACACAAATCCAGACATGTTTTTGAGGAGATAACACCATTCTAACATGGCTTAAAGCTCACAAGATTCAGTTTTGTGTATTATGGGACCTTTAACAACCCTGAGAGAGCAACACAAACTCTGCCTCTGCAGCATTTATTTTAAAAGTTAATAAAATTGCTTTTTAAGTGATGCTGTCAAGAACAATACTAATTATGTGAGGAATATTGTCATGAGGTCAGAAAGCTTTCATTTCACAATTTGCACTTAAAGATAAACACTGATACTCTTTCTTAGCTATTACTTTCTACTGATCTATTTGTAACTCTGTGTTGATGACTCACCTCCCATGTTCATGCCATCGTCCTCCAGGTCCTGCCCGGTGTCATAGCGAGATTTCTTCTTTGGGTCTGAGAGGACGCTGAACGCTTCGCCCACCTCCTTGAACTTCTTCTCCTCCTCCTTCTGTACCTCAGGGGTTGCGCTGCTGTGACGGTCTACAGGGAACAGAGGATAAGTTACGTATATGTATTAAAAGGTCCTACATTACAAGCTTTAAGTCATCCTCAGAAAATTCAGAAAAATAGCTGGAGTTATGTTTCGTTTCATTCACACATGTTTGAGTAACCTTTTATTATTAGTTTGTTATATCTCCTAAGCTCAAAATGCTCTGTTCCACCTTGTGAAGTAGTAGTTTTCAAGTTAACGGTTACCTTTTACCTTTAGTTCAGTAGAGAGCGGCAATTCCATTTCATTCAAAAGGATTCTAGTGAAGATGTATAGGGTTTACAAACACAGTAGAGCACTTATCACACAGCATCACTAGGTGCAACAGAGTGTTTTCAGTTTCAGAAAAAGTCAGTTTAAATATGCAGGGTTTGAGTGTTAAACATCTGTGACTGAAACAAAACGCAACTCCAACATTGTAACAGATGATAAAACATCGTAATAAGAGCCCTTAAATACATGCGTTAAGAAATTCTTCCTTCACTCCTGGTTTCTGGGAGCTTTGTTGTTTTTATCTCAAACTGCTCTTTCCTTCCTACTCAAAGAAGCAGTGGTCATGTTTGCACGCGCACAAAACATCTGATCATTATCCGATTTCTGGAGCCAAATTATTGCAATGGCATGTAAACAGTCTCTGATGGGAGTAATCTGATTTCTTTAATAGTTTACAGCAGTGCAGGCTTTGACAAAAATGACAGACAAATATGAAATACACCCCAAAACTCAGCTCTGATTATTGGGTTATCAGATTATTCCTGTAATCTGATTTTAACTGGACATGTAATTGTCCATGCAACTATCCACTGACTAGTATAGTATAATATTTATTGAAGCAAAACTTGTTCTCGGTTTCCATTTGAAATTAGTTGCTGTCAATCCAAATGGTTTCTAAATAAAACCAGTGAAGGACGTACCAGAAATGCTTTTAGTATGTTACACATGGACAAATTAACCAGTTTATAAGCTTGATCTGAAGTATAGCCACAATCAAATAGTCAATTGATACTTTGCATTGACAATATGCTTGTATGTCTATATAGTGGAATGTCCATCAAACATCGTGGAGACACAATGCATTGCACACATTTGCAAACACTGCCAAAAAGGATGTGATCAATACAAGCGTTCGTGATCCTGTTTCCTGCAAAGAAGGTGAGTGTGACTAACTGAAAAACTTCTACAGGCCAATAATAATTAATACTGATGGGGGCACCTAAAATAAATATAGTTAAAATGCTGATTTTTAATTACATAGCAAGTTAATGGGTTTAGTCACAGATAAAAATGAGGAAGTTCAACATTTTGGATTTGGCAAAGTACAACATTATCAGTAGAATAATGACATAATCACATTGCTAGAATCTGAAAACCATCAATACTTTTTGATTTCATATTTTCTGTTTCTGTTCTACTACTACGTGATCCTTTTTAGTCCAATCCAAATATAAACGCATGGAAAAAAATCTCACAAGATAATTTTTCTCATGTGTGCACGATCTTGTAGCAGTTTTGTCTCATAAGATCTTTTGGCACGAGATCTTGTACTGTCCCTAATATAATGTGACTGTGTATACCTGGATGATGTAAAAGTGCTCGTTTGCGATAGGCCTTTTTGATTTCATCTTCTGTGGCGTTCTTTTCCACTCCCAGGATCTTGTAGTAATCTTTCCGTTTACTTTTCTTCAACTCCAACTGAGCATTTTTTAGAAGGTGCTTGTGTTCTGAAACAATAAGAAAATTATAATAAAACAATACTTGATTATATATTGCATTACCATATTTTTGTCAAGAAAATTGCACACAGTACATGGTCCCCTACACAACACAATATGTGTTCAATAAAGCAGTCAGTAACAGTCATCTAGTAATTACACATAATCTACAATGAACACCACAAGGCAAAGTCAAGTGTAATGATTAAAACTGGTTTGCAAAATTTGAAATTAATTACAAAGCATTAAGAACATTATACATTAAAGGTGCACTGTCTAACTGGAATGTTCATGGTATGAGATTAAACAACTCAACCTTATGTTTATTCAATTACAGATGGATTTATAGCTCAAAAATACCTAGAAAAACTGTCCTGACTCTCCACAGATCTGACCAGTAACTGGTCTGGTTTGTTTACCATGGCGATAGAAAGGTTTAATACCATACTATGAAATATTCCAGAGAAAGGAATAACATCTCCATGGAGAAAACCATTTGATAGACCCTCCACCAGTAAAGTTACAGACTGCACCTTTAAATTATAAGTATTAATCAATCAAATAATGAAAAGATATTTAATTTTTTACCTTTTGTCTTCTCTGTCTGGTAAACCTTTTCATAGTCCCGAACTGCTTCTTCATACTGTTCTGTGTCCATATAGCTAAAAATTACAACAGAATACAAATTAGGGTTACAGGCAATAAAATCAAATTATTACAACCACAGAACCATAAAATTTTATTATTTGAGTTATTAAACTTGTAAAGAAACAGTGGCAAAAATCACTATAATATAGTTCTTGGTATCACTGTAGTTACAATAATACTTCAATTAAAACACATTACCATATTACCAAAATAAAAGGTATAAATGACACACCTAACCTTATAAATACCATGTACTCTCATTTTATTGACATGTAATAGTACTATCTTGCATTAAGCACTTACCACTGCGCTCTCCTTAAATAGGCCTTGATGTAGGTGTCATCCAGTTTGATGGCCTTGGAGCAGTCTTCTATAGCCTGGTCTAGTTTCTTCAGCTATAAAAGAAATCATGACAAGTTAACCATTTACAACAGATCAAGATCTTGTCAATGATAAATAACTGAAATGATCAGCCATACTAAAAGCTAGCTCCCTGATTTCAAAACAGTGAAAGAAGGAAGGAGGTTTTTAAATCTATGTAACTTTCTCTAGCTCCCAGTCAAACTCAATTTTCAGGGTAATTTTGGAATAGCTTTTTTATACAGCAATCTGCTTTCATTCAAAGGAAATATTGTTATAAATATAGCAAGATAAACTCTTCTTTCTGTTAGATTTTCATTAAAATGTTTTATAATTAGGTTCAGATAACATGCAGGAGTTTTAACAATATAGTCTATTGGGGAAAAAGACAAAACTGGCAAATTACAAAACAGAAATTGGGCACTGCAGCTTTAGAAATCTTTAAGAATTTAGAAGATGAACTTAACATTATGACACAATTTTTAACTAGTTAATGACGATTACACAGTATTTTTAATATTAATATACATTCTATTTATTTATTTATTTGAACAAAAGAGAGAGACTGTGTAATAATGAGCAAATAACTAGAGCTATACATTTGGTGGAATAAGGTAAGAGTTAGTTTCCATTCACAGCCCCATTATTAAGAAAGGGCCTCTGTTTGTTGCATATGATAATCCCTGTGCTGATAGACTCACCTTGGACCCCACAGTGGCTCTGTTACAGTACAGTTTGGCATTAGTTTTGATGTTGTTGGGGTCTATTGTGAGGGCCTCTGAGTAGAGGTCGTAGGCTGCTTCATAATTTCCTTCCTTAAAAGCCTTGTTTCCTTCTTCCTTCTTTGCTTTTAGTGCTTTGGCATTCTGCAATAAAAAACATGTATTAGTTTAAGTGGGAGAGTACGGATTAATTAAACACATTTTTAACAATACTCAGAGGCAAATAATAACATATAAATAAACCAACAATTAAAAATGAACAGCTCTAATAAAAATAAATACATTTAATGATTTGTGAGATAACATAGTTACTTAGTTTTCCCATAGATTTCTGATTTTGGTGGCAATGGCTATCCTTATCTGAATTCATTAATGCAAAACCACAGTATTATTATAGTAAAATATGACTTATTGACACAATTTAAACTTCAACAGTTTTTACCTTTTTAACTAAATAAAAATAAATACATTTTTAAAAACACAGGCAGTCAAAACTTTAATTTCGCGTACATGTTCTAGTACTATGGAGAGCCACCAAGGGAAGGTTCGGGAAGGACGTTGGAATATTTATAATTCTGATCATGGAACATTTGATCAAAATATAGAACAGCTAATTAGCAAATAGTACCATTTACTCAATGGCTTACACTCAGTTGCCACTTTGTGTTATGTAAAGATACAACAAAATGATGTGCAAAAAAATATTAAACACCAACTTGGCTCATTATGAATAATTTCATGCTTAATTAAATATATAGTCATATGTGCTGGAAAATATAGCCTTAATATAAATGCTCTTTAACTACACACAGTGCACTCACTCTGCAGGCGAGTCGAGCCTTGTCATGGTCTGGAGCCATACGCAGCGCCTGGACGAAGAACTGAACCGCTTTGTCGATGCAATCCTCATAATACAAACACAACCCCCGCACGTACAGAGCGTCTGCATTTGTGGAGTCCATACGCAAGATGTCACTGGATGAGAGACACATGTTAAAGACTTTAGCACAAACCAAAATTGTTGATTAAGTCAAGTCTCTAACAATAAAATGATAGAGTTCAACATGTGGAATTGGTCATGGTCAACGGTGACACAGATATTTAACATCTACTTGCTAGTATTAGTCTCATTTTAACTGAACAGCAAAATGGTAGTATTTTCCAACAATTTTCTAAATAACAATAAAGCTTAGTGCCTCACCTTGCTACAGACTGGGCCTCTGGATACCGTCCCAATAAAGCTAAGCACTCGGCCTTCAGGATCTTGAACCTGTGGCAGGCGATAGCTGTGACCAAGGCACGGTCCATGCAAAACACAACCTATAAACCAATAATAACAAATGCGGTCAATCTATAGTACACACAAAAACAGAGACAGATATAAAAATGTGGCTTACCATTCTGAAATCTCTCTTGTCAAATCCAATCTCCGCCATTCTCTCATATTCAAGAATGGATTCTGCATTTTTGATCTGAAAAAATTCACAACATTTATTTAAACAAAAAAACAAACAAAACAATAATAAATAAAACAATTTACACTTTAGGCCATCCTCTGAAGAACTTTTATATTGTAAATCCAGTTCATTTGGATTTCAGTCAAAGAGAAGCCTCTGTCTTTACTGTGGGCTTAGAATGAGGTCAGTCCAGCAGTGTCACCCAAAACTCGGTGTCACAGCGCACTCTAGTTAATCTCTTCTTAAACCGCTGGGTCACACTTTGTCACTGTATTCTGTTGTGTCTGGTGATGTTAAAGCTACAGTAGAGTGACAGTAGACAGAAGTCATTCTGGTAATAATACATCATGTTTTTCCAGCTCACCTCCTGTGGCGCCTGGCTGTTTTCTGGCTCCAGCTCCAAAACACGCTGGAAACAACGAATCGCCGCCATCGCGTTTCCCAGAGACAGGTGACACTTGCCCTCTCGCAGATGACCCTGTGGGAAGAAATAATTAAACTTGATTTGAATTGACATAGAGGAAAATAGTTTAAAAGAAAGAAAAGTATTATTTAAAAAATTTAACACAGTAACTTGAAGCATTACAAAATAATTTTGAGAACATTGCATTATTACTTGAAAGAATGCTTTAAAACTGTGTCTTTCCAACCTTTCCAACCAAGTACCACCTACAATAAGAGCTGGTCTTTCTAGTACTGTACCACCAGATCTAAACTAGTCCTATAAAGTATTAGGCCTATTCCAGGTCTAAATTAAGACCAATCAGGTCCAAAATCAAACTTTTTAATCTTCTTATGATTTCATAACTTAATCAAAAGCAAACAAAACAACCAAAATGATAGAGGTATGTGATACATAACTTATGAAACCAATAAAATCAAGCACTAAATGATAATTGATGTATATCACGTATCATGTCTGGTACATATAAAATATACCCAAATCATAATCATCAATCCAGAGGTCTGCAAACACTGTTGTAGTATAACAGTATCATAAATATATTAGAATGTCAATATTTTGTACCACCAAGTCCTTGCTGGCTTTAATTTATTTGCATGATTAAAGGTACATTGTGTAACTTTTCTAGTGGAGGCTCAATCAAATGCTTTTTCTTCATGGAAATGTTATTATTTTGTCTGGAATGTTTCACAGTATAGTATTAAACCTTTCTATCTTCATGAAGACCAAACCAGACCAAGTTACACATCAGATCTGTGGAGAGGCAAAACTGCTCACAGTCAGAATGTCTGTTTTTCTAGGTATTATTGAGCTATAAAACCACCTATGTATTGTAAGGCAGAACCTATTAATGACATACTCAGGAAACATTCATGGCAGAGCAAAGACATTTCCAAAGAAACAAGCAGGTCACGGTTCCTCCACCAGAAGAATTAAACAATACACCTTTAAGTGAACTGTTAATTAGGTCAGTTTTAAGTTATATTTATGATCATTCTTGCACTATGACGTGAAACAGCAAGAAATGCTACATACTTTTGTGAAGTTTTGGTCTAGTCGAACGGCCTGTTGTGCATCTTCCAGAGCCTCTCTGTATCGACATAACATCATCAATGTAGCGGCACGGTTTCCATAGTAACTCGCATTTTTGGGGCACATGTCTGTAAAAAAAAATTGGGTCAACAAGTTATACAACACTATCAATGCCAATCATTTAAGTAATTAGATGATAATTATACAAAGGAAACTTACAACTCTTAATACAAATTATGCCCTTGTGTGTAATTTGGTTAGGTTAGACTAACATTGAAATGGGTGTGAAATGCCATGTAGAAAAAGTACCCACAAACTGAATTAAGATTAAATGCATATATTTTAATCTTATGAGCCAAATAATGCAAATAAGTAATAGCCAATAATATTTGATTTATGTGACTGACACGTGCATTTCACTGCCTTGTATTTAATCACTGTATTATGCAAACTTCCAGATAGTTCTTGTAATGATTGCTGATATACCATTCATTCATTCTGTCCTAATTAAGAAAACATAATTACCAATTGCCTTAGTGTAGAAGTTGAAAGCTTCTGCATAATCCTTCTTGACATAAAATGCATTTCCTTGCTCTTTGAAGCCCTCTGCTTCCCTGTAAAAATAAACATATGAGGTTATATATACAGTACAGGTGAGAGATCCAGAGCTAGTGTTATAATTAATCCTTATTCCCTGTGTTGACTAATACTGAATATTTTCCAAATGTCACCTTCCCTAAATCGAAACAGAAGTCAGTGCCTATGAATAACAACTCAACAATCATAACCACGTGTCTGTACGTGAGTGACAGTGCATCAGAGGTGAACTATACATAGAAAGAGCCAGAGCAGCAGAGCAAATGGGCCGATCAAACATGTTACTATTTTGTGAAGCTGACAGGGGAGCAGGGCCAGGAATATATGACACCAACTGCTATGACTTTTTTTGGAAACCATCTACCTTTTACATCACCAATAGTATACCCAAGAAATAGAAACAGAAAGCTAAACGTAAAATTATAATCTGGACAAATGATCAGATGACGTTCGTAAGGATAAACTAAATGTAGAAAGTTATTTCAGTGGTAAAAGAGTGGGAACACGAGCTAGTAAAGCAAGACTACCAGAGCAATAGTTACGAATAGTCTGAGGCCAGATTTAGCCTAGCAGCTCTCTCTTGGTTGCGTGTTCACAATGCGGCAAAACTGACAATGTCGCGGCTTGCAGTGTCACGGATCACTAGCGTAAATAATCGTGCGTAGATGCCCGCTGCTGACACAAGAGCAGAAATAAGTCGTACCTTTCTAGTTCTTCGTCACTGATGATTTCCAGGTCTGGGTCCATGTTCACAGCATCACACTGCTCCGCCGCCATTTTGCCGTGAACGACGAGGGGCGTGGCCTGACACTGCAGTGGTTACGTACATACGTAGACTGTAAACAGGAAGTGTCAGTCAAAAGGTAAGCACGGTGAATTTTTGCTAATTTTATTGCAATATTAAGGCATGCACGCGGTTTTATTTGATTTTCAGGTATGTAATATTTGACCCCATAAGAATACATAGTTTGAGATCGATATATATAAGAAAATAAAAAAAAAAAATGGCTTTGTAATGTTCTAATGCTAACTACTTCCCTTGCTAAGACAAGTTAGCATGGTTCTTATTTTTTCTCAGTTTAAACAGTAGAAACGTCTTTTAGAGATTATTTCGGTATGATTCTAAATTGACAAAATATCTCAATAACCCCATAAATAGACAAATCAGCCTTGTAAGTGATAACAGTAACGTGGTTTACCGTATGGTCACTCTTGGCATAACGCCTGTGTTTCTCTTCTCTCCAGGTTTACTTATTTGAGAGAAGCTCACATCATGGGCAAGAGCTGTAAAGTGGTAGTTTGCGGACAGTCTGCAGTGGGTAAAACTGCTGTATTGGAACAGTTACTATACAACAACCATGTAGCAGGTATGACATTTTGATAGCTTCTCTATGTAGCCTATTTTTTTTATTGTCTTTTGCAGTGCACAGTAATAGAATGCAAATTATTCACTGCAAAGTTTTATTACATACATCATAAAATAAGTATTAGACCTGGACAGTTAAGGTGCTAAACTAAATTGTGTTCAGTAGCTCTATGCCCATTGTACATCCCTAACCCTGACCCTAACCCTTACTCAGACATTGCTATCACTACTGTTACATCTAACCTTTAATATCATTCCAAACCTCATGAACAGCCAGTTCTATTCTTATTAGTCTCTTTACCAAATGTCCAATGTGACTAGGCTCAGAGCCCATGGAGACCCTAGAAGACATCTACATCGGCTCCATAGAAACAGACAGAGGAACCCGGGAGCAGGTTCGTTTCTATGACACCCGGGGGCTGCGCGATGGGATGGAGTTTCCTCGTCATTACTACACTTTTGCAGATGGCTTCGTACTGGTTTACAGCATTGATAGCAAAGAGTCCTTCAAGAGAATGGAGGCCCTTAAAAAGGACATTGACCGCCACAGAGACAAGAAAGAGGTAACTTCTTTAGGGCTATGATTTATGATTGAATTAAATTAATTACAGTATGATACACCATGCTGAATAATATTGAGATGATAATTTTTTTGCTCAATTTGATATACAATGGATAAGTCTGTATTCCTTATAATACACCTAAAAGATGGAAAAAAAGAGAAAGATGGCAATCTATCAGACTGTTCTTGGCAAAGAAAAAAGACTGAAACCTGTCAAATGGAAGTCAAATCCTTTTTATGTTTTGAGCAACCACAACTACATAGATTTGAATGGGATATATATACAAAAATTACACTATAATCATTATGAAGAGACATTGTAATTAATGTACATGATATTGATTCAATATTTGCAATTTTGCTGTATAATAATATAATAAGTGTACTGATTGTTATGTTGCTTCCCAGGTTACTATTATTGTGCTGGGAAACAAGCTGGACAGACAGGAGGAGCGGAGAGTGGACTCGAACCTGGCACAAAACTGGGCCAAGAATGAAAAGGTCCGTCTGTGGGAGGTTTCTGTGGTCGACCGCCGCACTTTAATTGAACCATTTGTGTTTTTGGCCAGTAAAATGACACAGCCTCAGAGCAAGTCCACTTTCCCTCTGAGTCGGAATAAGAACAAAGGGAGTGGCTCTACCGACAGTTGAATTATCAGGGAAAAGCATACACTCAAAAAGGCAAGGGAAGGAGTAATAGTAATTTTAAAGGGATCTCTGTTCTGTTAAAGGTGCACTATGTAACTTTTTGGTTGAGGGTCTGTCACCTGCTTGTTTCTATAGATATGTCATTGCTTTGCCTGGAATATTCCACAATATGACATTAAACTGTTCTACCTTACATTTATTCAATTACAGGTGGTTTTCTAGCTCAAAAATACCTAGCAAACAGGCTTTCCGACTGAACGGATTGCCTCTCCACAGATCTGACCTGTAACTTGAACTTGTTTGGTGTCAGTGATAATAGACAAGTTTAACACCGTGCTGTGAAACATTCCATACGAAGCAATAACATCTCCATGAAGACGAGCATTTGATGGACTTGAAAAGTTGCACTTGAAAAGTTACACAATGTACCTTTAATTTAAGAACACTATAATTATGAAGGACCACAATGCTGTTGCTGTTAAATTATCTTTACATTTCAGGAAATATTTAATATTTTATTGTGTCTGGTGCACATATTATTTCAAAACTAATAAGGGCATTTGAGTGAAGTTTGCTCATCTATATATGTGTGTAACCTCTTTACACCTTCATAATTTCAAAGCAAGATTTTGTCGTTTGCGTTTTAAACTTTTAACTGATAATTCACAGATTTTCAAAGGAGTCAATTATTAGTTTAGTAGTGTTTAGTAGTGGTGTAACGATATCCAAGTCTCACGATACAATATCGTCATATTTATTGCGATATCATGGGAAAGCGCATGATATGATGGGGAGGCTCACCATATTGTGATATTATACATGATAACAAGAATACTGACATTATAAAATGCTTTAACCAGTCATTTGGTACAACATTTATTATCATTTTGAACAGCCTGAAAAGCCTTTGAAGGTGAAGTGCAAAATTCAAGTAACAAATAAACAATTGGAATAAAACTATGGGTCACTCTTGAAGTCCTCCAGGGTTAAGTGAGATGCTCTCTGACTGCTCTCTGTAGTTCAGGTAACAGCGATAAAGACACAAGAGAACTCACCATAGTGCGCAGCCCCTCAGGGCTGGGCTGGGGTCCGGTCTTAAGACTTGTGCAGTCCTCCGAGCGCGTTGGTCAGATAGGTCCGGAGGCTCTGTCCTCCATGTGCTGGTTCCAGACAGGGACGAGTAAGACCACTGCACTGCACATTCCGAAAGCGAGAATACGCTGTGCACTACAGGTCCGAGTGGGCTGCTCCTGTCCTCCGCACTCAAGGACTGCGGCTGGTTCCAAGGTGGTGCAAAGCATCCAGATAGAAGCGTGAATCTGGTTTGGTTCATTATATATTGTTCTATCCTCCACACACTTGGTTCTTCCCAGGGAAAGCGCTTCTCAGTCCAAGGCACCTAACATCACTCCCTGTTCCAGCTCTCCTGAGTCCGGCTGGTATTGCCATAAAATTATTTGGTTAATTAATAGCCTAATAACAAATGCTGGTTGCTATGTGAACACGGCGAACACTGGGAACTCTCTGTAGGCCAATGACATGTAGTTTACTGTGCTATGTCAAAGGAGCGGACTGAAAATTCTTATTTTTGCCTGAAGACATACAGTTTTAATACCGTGATGAGACCACTATGCTGTTGTTTCAATTTTGCAATGACGATATCGTGATATTGCCAATATCGTTACACCCCTAGTATTTAGTCTTTTCTGAAGACTCTAATTGGCCATTTTTTTATTACCCCATGGCTGGATCTGTGTAACAACTCATTAAGTTTGTTACCTCACATAAGTGCTGTAACTGTAAATTAGATATGCACTACATTGACTACACTGGCCACAAAATCTGCTGTACATGCTTGTGATAACCTCATAGGCCAAATATGACAAATCCAATTATTTGTACTAAACTATTATGTGCATCAGTGAAATTGGGATTTAAACGGCCTATATGTTACGCTATTTTCTAATCTGTGTTATGTTTTTTTTCCTGATCAAACATACCCGGAGTTGTTTTTTGTTTCATTCACGTATGTTTAACACACAAACCCTGTATATTAAGGTTATGTTCATCTTTCAGACAAAGAGCTGCTGCTTTGCTCCACCTTGTGATATCATGTGGTAATACAGGAAGTGCTCCACTGTATTTACTTTATAAACTTCATATACCTTCACTGGAATCATTTGAATAACTTCAGCCATAGAATTGCCAATCCTTACTGAGTAAAACATAACTGTTAAATTGAAAATTACCACTACATGACATCACAAGGTGCAGCAGAGTATTTTGAGTTTTGGAGACTAAAAATAAAGGATTACTCAAACATGTGTGAATGAAACAAAACACAACTCCAGATAAGTTTTTTATGAGGTAACAGCATTCCAACATGGCTTAAAGCTGCATTTTGAATGATATAGGAACTTTAAAATTAATCAAAATAATGGAATCAATGCCCTGATCATGAATATTGGAAAAAAAAAAGTCACTTCTTTGCACACTGATTAATTTGAATATTTATGTAATAAATTGAAAGTGCCATAGTAACCCTATAATTTGAACAATAAACCAAATCCATTTTCAGATGATAGTAGAATATAGTTGTGTATTTGTCTCTGGGACAAATAGTTTAAAACAAAATGTTACTGGGTCATGATAAATTGTTTTTATATTACATTCCAGGTCACTAACATGCACACTGTGAGAGACTTGTTCTCAATTGCTGTAAAGCACACTACAAGTACAATCAAACTGAGAAAGATGCTGCCTTTTCTGTATCATCAAAACATATGACTTTTATTGTTTCTGCTGGAGAATTGTTACCTGTAAATGTACTGAATTACTGTTCAAGTAAATGAATGACATTCCTGAACTTGGCCTGGCTTATATTATTTGACACACACCTTCCACATATCAGTCACTTAAAGGTTGTATGGAGGATTTTTTTTGTTTCAAATTGTCAATGATAGCATATAAAAGGTGCAGTAGCCTTGTAATTATGATGACCAAAAAAAAGAGAATAAAAATTCATCAACTCTGGACGTGGTGGGGCCAGCTAAACATTTGCCAATAGATAACGACACTGCCTCGTTATCTGTTAGTTGACAGGCTGTCAATCAAACTCCCTACGTTTCTAGCGTAACTGACTTGCCTGCGCGCTGCCGTTACGTGGTTTGCGTACGCCTGTCACGCAGTCCACAGACGCAAGACGCACAGACGCTGTTTACTCCACCAACGCAACAGTTCTTAGCGCTTTTTTGACCTATATCTTTCTCGCAGTTAGCACAAAGTTTGTTGCAATGGCAGACAAGAATCTAGGAGCAGTTAGCCGCAAAAGAAAGTCCGTTTTTGAGATTGCTGAAAGAAGAAGACAAGGGGAAAAGCAGCGAAGCCAAACTAAGGTGATTCTTGTAGATTCATTCCAGCGATGGCGCGACTGAAGCAGACGCAGGGTCTAAAGACTGACGCATTGGTCGCCAAATTACTCCTGGACAGGTAACTTCTGCTTATTATGAAAACTTACTTTATTTCCAAGAGCTAGACAAACGTTTTTCAGGACACGAAAGCGATATCCTATGTCTGAAAACGTAATTTTCAAGGCAAAGAAAGAGTCCGCTTGCTGCTGCGTGTTGTAGCTAGTTCATTCGCACGGAATCTCCGCGCAACCTTCTCTGCACCCCTTTTACTGCTCCTGTCCCCGCTGCCCGTTCCGCTCTTCCCGCTGCTCCTCACTTCTCCGGGCACGGAATCTCCGCGCACCGCTCCCTCTCCCCTCTCCTCTCCTCTCTCCCTGCTCCGCTCTTCTCCCTGCTCCTCACTTCTCGTCCGCGCACGAAATGTCCGCGCCCCCCCTCCCCCCGCTCCTCACTTCTCCACCTTGCCTAACCAACACTGTAGTTAGTTGTTTACAAGTCATGTGCAGCGCACCGGCTGTAAACAAACCTGTTTCTGGCGTAAGGAGGAGGCGGGAGGAGGCGTTTTTACGTAGGGAGCTGTAGCATGCGCAACATTTGAAAATTTCCATCAAGAAAGCATGAAACATCTGTCTTATTCCCAAAAACAGGATGCAAAAAGAGAATAGATTGAATTTTTGCTCTATACGTATCATATTATACCAAAAAATATATCATATGTCAAAGTATACCATATCTAAGTTGCAACTCAAGTGCATACCAAATCAAAAGCATGGCTCATTTTCATTTATACATATATTTCTATAATAAGTCACCATGATGACTCAGTCTAGACCTTACATCAGATACGGTCTACACTAAACTGAGTAGTGTATGGATATGTCTCCCATATCCATAAAAAGAAGTAGTTGACGTAACTACAATAAAAAAAAAAAAAGTTGCATAATGCACCTTGAAAGATGCAAGTCCGAGTTTGTTTGGCATAGTTTCCAGACAGTTTTGAAAATTTGGTCAAATTTGAGCCGAAACGACAGGGCCGGTCCTGACGAAAAATGTCATTTTTGGCCATGTCAGGTTTTGGCCCATAACTGCCTTCAAATGACAAAAGATGCTCCAATATGGACATCTGGGTTAGGGTTAGGTTTAGGGATGGGCATTTTATGAAATTTTTTTAATCGATCATCAGAAGATTTAATGCTCGATTTTCGATTAATCATTAATGTTTTTTATACAATAAGTATCATCATTATTATTACTATTACTAATCTGCATAAATAAATTCAACTTTACAACACATAAACCATCACCACTATAGAGCCATATCAGCCTTTTTAACATTATAATGTCTTTAATGTAGCTTTGCGCAAGTCTCACAGAAACAAAACTGAAAACTACATGTCTAATTTGCATAAACTAAGCAAAAAAAAAAAAGCTCTTGTGCAGTGATGCGGTTCAGCTTCTGTCAGGATAAAAGACACTTCTCAGTGGAATATATGTGATCTCTCTGTGACAGAGGGATGTTGATGCTGAAGGTGAGTCTGTTCTGTGTGTGTTGCGATGTTTTCATAGATCATACATGTGCAGGTTTATTGCAGATGCGGGCGGGAACAGGAATGTAAATGACAATTCTTTGCGGGAGCAAGCGGAGCAGGACAAAATGACGAAAATGCCTTCAAATGACAAAAGATGCTCCAATATGGACATCTGGGGTGGTATGAGTTTGTTTGGGGACGTTTCCAGCCAGTTTTGAGCATTTTGAAAATGTGGTCAAATTTGAACCGAAACGACAGGGTCAGGCCAGACGAAAAATGTCATTGTTGGCCATGTCAGGTTTTGGCCCCAAACTGCCTTCAATTGAGAAAAGATGCTCTAATATGGACATCTGAGTCATGATAACATCTCTTTGTTGTTTAACTCCATTCCTTCATTCCTTCACATCACACTGATGGACATTTACATGATTCTGCTCTCCACTGACATGAGATAAGCCTGGGCCTCCTCACACTGGCCTCAGATCAGACCAAATGGATCAATAACATGGAGCAAACTGGTCTGTCACTTCAGTAGACTACAAGGTCACACTGCACTTCTATCACTCAAGTGGGTTTAACAACAACTGGGCTCTGATTGACACTACAGGGGATACAGCTGGGAGATTTGATGGCTGTAATTTTTTTTTCCCCCCACACATATTTTGTAAATGAAATGTTTCATTCTGTTTTCTATTCAGGTAAGATCTATGAAATAATCATCTTAAGTCAAATTCATTAATAGTGTGATTGACAGTTGTATTGTGAGTGGTTACACATAATTTAATCAAGGAGAGGAAGTGTTATTTGTTTGAATTGGAATAAATATTCACACATGTTTAACACACAAACTCTGTATGTATGTACATATGTATGCATGTATGTAGGTTGTGTTCATCTCTCAAACAAAAAACATTCTTCCAACTTGTGATGTCATGTGGCAATACATTAAATGCTGCACTGTGTTTGTAAACTCCATACATCTTCACTATTATCATATGAATAATTTCAGCCCTGGAATTGTCAATCTCTACTGAACAAAAGGTAAAAGGAGTTTGATTTGAAAACGAACACTAAATGACATCACTACAGATCAGAAAATAGTGTTACATGGGCCCTTTAAGGAAAATATCCCTTTTAGCTTGGCATTTATGGTGAACTGGGGAAATGTTAAATTTGGATATTGTATTGTTTTTTGTATTTTATTTTTGTTATACCAGACAGAACAAGAACAAGAGCCAATTCTTATTTGCAAAGCCGACCAATCAAGATAAAGATTCTAGCTGAAAGAATATGGAGAGCATGAGGTGTGGTCCTTTTTCTGGTCCCTTACTTGTTTTAAGTGGATGATCACTTTGCCTGGAATGTTCCACAGTAAGGCATTAAACATATATGTCTCTATGAAGACCAGGTGATACTATCAGATCTTTCGAGAAGCAACCTAGCTCTCACAAAGTTTAAAAAAAAATCTTTCTGCTTTATTGTTTTGATTCACCTGTAATTGTACAAATGGAAGACAGACTAAGTTTAATTCCGTACTGTGGAACACACCAGGCAAAGCAGCGACATCTTCTTTTACACAAGCAGGTGACGGATGAGCCTCCAGGAAAGTCACACAGTGCAGCTTTAACATAGAGTCTTTTAAATGAACAATTTAATCAATCCATCCTGGCTAATCTCACCACGCCACATCCACTTTAGCAGCTTACAAAGGACTTTAGCCACAGCTGTCATATTATTCTGATGATTCATTGTCAACACAAACCTGGAGCTGAGCCAAACCAGCATGTTCTGTGAGAGAAGAAAAACAAGATATTCACTTTTAAATACACCTCCATCAGTACATTTTTGAGTTTCTATTTCATCTTTTGAGTCCTGGTCGTGTTGTGGCAGGGCTTGAATTAGTGTAAAATGAACAGTCTGAACCGATGTGGCGTTCAAGGGACAAGTTCATGCTCATACAAAATCCCACTTCAAATTACACCAAAGAGCTGTTTAGTGTCTAACGAAACAGATCGATGTCCAGAGTTTTATTTTCTGTTTTGAAATGGAAAATAATAACAAAAAAGGAGGTTTAATTTGTGTTCAGATGACCTTTCACACAACAGGGAGCAAATAACAAACAGCACTAGAGGAAATTCTGACTTTTTAAATATTAATAAAAACAAATATTATGGCAAAACCCTGCAGGTAAATGGAAATAAATGTTAAATTTAGAAATATTTGAGTAAGCTAGATCTGACTGAAAATGTGCCTTCAATTTTTTTGGAGTTAAAACTTCAATAAATCAGACTTGGAATTAAACAAAAAACCCTTCTGTTCTTGTGTCAAAAGACTGGAAAATGTAGTGTATGTAGATGCTGCTTTAAGGGATGATCCTTATTTTTGGGAAAATGTATTTTGAGAAAATGGCCCTTGAAGTTATGACTACAGGTGGAGGTGCAGAGTGAACCATTTTGTTGTTTCCACATGAAAGCTTCTTTGCTCAGAGACCAAACTGACCGAAATGAAAATTGCCTGTGGTGTGTCGTCTTAAAAGAATATTCATGCAAACAGAAAATGCTTTCACAGTTTTGCTGGAATTTGGACTTAAAGAAAACAAAAATATTGCTTTGCACTCTCACCTAACACAGTGTTGAAGATTTGATTCAGTTAGGACAACCGTGAAGGATGGGTCAAAAGCAAAAAACAAGTACAAGGACAAAATAATTTGAAACTCTAAAATACTTTAGTGGGACTGTGTTACTGGAATGCTCCTCAAATGTTTTTTGAAGTCAACACAAACACAAGTTTGTTTTCCATGTTTTCTGGGAACAGTACATTTGCTTATTTATTGGGGACAGATCCTACTATAAACACTAACAAAGCTGTTTTATGCTTATGTTTTTACACTATGCTGTCCAACAAAGGCAAAAGACCTTAACTCTCCAGAGTGTGAAACTGAGAAAATGACTTCAAAAGTATAATAGGTACGGCTCCCAAAATTTGACAACTAGTTGCTATAATGAAGAAATATTTGTATGTGAAAAACATTGAGCTCAAAATTGACCTTTGACCCTTATTTGACAGTACCTGTACTCTGCCTTTGGATCATGTGCCAAAAATAAGGAGTCATGCAAAGGCAAAAGGCAGAACTGACATGATCATCATTTGCTTGATTTTGCCCAGACTTCCATCCATTATAAGAACACCTCACCAAGGTCGAATCATCATGGTGTTTGTTTGAAATGATATAGAAGACGTTTGGATTTCTTATTTAGTGCTGATCAGGATCGTGCGGTGACACTTACACACAGTTTGTTAAACAGTTTGTTAGTTAAACGGTTTGACACACAAGTTACTTTGCAGTATAGTATGTACAGTAAGAATAAATACACAAAATACTTTCACATTAAAGATGTGAGAGAAAGTATACTTGAATTCAAAGGTATATTTATTGAATGTGTTAAGACCCTGTGCCAAGGCCGCAACAAAAAGGAGGAGGCCAAAGGTTGGATTTTAAAACAGAATATCTTTATTCACTAAATCACAAACAAAACATACACTGTTACTGCCTTTTGCCTTTGCACGACTCCTTATTTTTGGCACATGAGACAAAGCCAGAGTACAGGAACTGCCAAACAAGGGTCAAAGTTCAGTTTTGAGCTCAATATTTTTCATGACATTTATGCACGTGATAAAGGAGCTCTCAAATGCTGCCAAAATTATATAACAAATTTTTGACCAAACCTGATGTTACAGCATTCTGCCTCTGTAGGGCAGTATGGTGAAAGTATTCAGAACACAGTACTCTTCCATTTATCTGAATATGTTAAAGTGATAGTGTGTAACTTTCTGGAGGTGGAGTCAACTGCCTGTTTACATGTAAATAGAAAGTTAAAACCATACTTTGTAACATTCTCCATGGCGATAGATATGCTTTAAGTTTAGAGCCAAAGGAACAACATGAACGACATCCAGAGTCAGGTTTGTGGAGATGCAAGCCAGAGTTAGGATACATTTTTTTCAAGTTACATACTATGGTTTTAAAAATACATTTGCAAAATGGTTAAATTCAGTATTGTAAAACTAAACACATTTTCTGGACTCCCTGATTTCACTCATCTCACTTCTTCCCCTTTACCCCAGACTTTTCTTCCAGCTCCTCCGGTGGGACCCCAAGGTGCTCCCAGGCCAGCCAAGAGTGCCTCCCTCTACCGTGTCCTGGTGTCACAGTTCTGCCTTTTGGTTACATGTTTTCCCCAGTCCAGCTCCGTTTCCCAGTCTGTTCCAGTCCTACTCTTGCTACCTCCCTCCTTTTCCTACAGCTGCCTCTCATTCCCCAATCAGCCCAGGCTAGTCTGCGGCTGTGTCCCAATTCAAAAGGCTGCAGCCACCGAAGGCTGCGAAGGCTGGGTCCTTCGTCGGCCGCGAAGGCTGCAGCCCTTGAACTGGCCTCCGCGGACGCCAGGCCATTGTGGAAATGGGACAGGTCTAGCTCTCGGAGCCGCTCCCCCGTCGCCCAGCAACCGAGGGACGCTGCTAGAGCTAACGCTAACACGCTCCGCGCAGATTACGCACACGGATCAGTAAAAAGAATACGCACAGGTCATCAAACTGTCGGATTTTGTGACCAAATTATTTTAATAATTCGCATCCAAATCTTATGGCCAAAAACGAAAATGTATGTTTAACTTTTGCAAAACAAAATGGCTATATTTAAGGGATACATCTTAAATAGACTAAATTATCTTAAAGTTTACAAAAACTATGATGAGATATGCATTACTAAATATTATCATTATTAAGGATTTGTAAAGAAAGACATCTCTCCTGAGAAAAGCTGGTTTATTAAACAATCCAAGGAACTTCTGGAAATACTTTATCATAATATGAAGTCAAATATTAAACCCATTACACACACACACACACACACACTCTGCATTAACAGGTTAGTACAAACAGCTGTATGTCAGTAAATCTCATTGTGTTCCCTTTTTGCTGAAGCAAGTGACAATCAAAAATGAACAAAATATCTTTGCCAAATATGATCATGTGGAATACCACTGCTTATCTGCAGTACAATAGTACATTCTTATAGTACATGTAATTAGTTACTATCAAAAGAGACATCAAATAAATGGCACATTTCACCATAAATCAAATGTCAGTACAGACTGAAAAACATTCAGAAAAACTTATGAGCAGATGTTTTCATTTCTGTCTCACACACTTGTTCAGATCATATGAGACTCTGGACCTCCTCCTCAGAGACTCTGGACATGGACATTGGAGACATGGACATTGGAGACATGGACAGTGGAGACATGGACATTGGAGACATGGACATTGGAGACATGGACATTGGAGACATGGACAGTGGACTTGGACCACTCAGTCTGATGTGTCTCTCGTCTTCTGGAGGAGGAAGAGCAGAATGGGTGTTAGGTCTGATTGATTCAAAGTTCTGTCCTGCAGAGTGAAAACCTGTAATGACACACACATTAAGAAAACTACAACACTATTAGAGGAAAATAAGTTTCACAGAGCATGCAGCCCCAAAGAACACCTGGACTCCCCCCGCACTATTTACATTTATTATTATTTATTTATACGCAAGGGAGTGAGAAAAACAATTCTTTATATGTTTTTCGTAAGAAGAATTGACAATAAACAATTTTAACGTTGAACTTAAACTCTGATGTACATTCAGATTCAAAGGCAGTTTATATCTGAAACAGCTAAATGAATAGAGGAATCCCACACATTTGAGAAATGCATATTTTCACAATTTAAAATCATAATTTCAACATGAGCACGATTCATTTGCAGCTCTTATTATTAGTAGAATTTTCAATGTAACATGCCCCATACCTAATCGTTGGCAGGAGTCTGGGTCAGCACCTCCAGCTCAGTGTTGGCTTTACTTTGTCATCTGCATCTGACCCATTTTATGAATCACAAGCATCTTGTCAGCCAACAGTTCTGTGGCCCCTGCAGTGTGCTGTGTCCTCATACTGGAGGCTGCAGATGAGAAAAGAAAATTCATGTAAAACAGATTTCTCATTGTTATAACATTAGATGTGACAGACTTAACAGACAGTCGGGTCGTATCTACACCAGGTCGTATCTACACCAGTGTCTGCACAAATCTGTTAAATGAGCCTCATGTCCATCATAAATTTGACCTGTCCAGGCAGGATATTATATTCTCTTCACTTTACAAACATGCACGGATTGTTAAACGCATATAATGTATTCCCTGAATGAAATGCACACGTTGGAGGCTTATATTATGTGATATACTAGTAAATATGAGCTTTGATAGAGTCAGACTGTGTCTTTTTAGTTGAATGTATGAAATAATTCGTGTTTTTATCTTAACTCCGAGCTACACTGACCAACTGTTTACATGTTTACACTGTCCGTGAAAACATGGAGTTTTCTCCTCGTTGCTTCTTTAAATCACTTTGTGGGCTTCTTTTCCCCTAACAGTAAAAACATCATTAGTGTTTGATGGAAATGTGTCCAAATATGAAAGTTTGAGCGGACTTTTCATCGCATTAGCTGCACATCACTAGGCAAACTTTAGCTCAAAACTCCGCGGTTCACGCAGTTAAAAACAAACTTATTTGACAGTTTTGTGGGAGTTATTGTCGTATTTTACATTTACAGTTGTGTTAGTAATGATTTCCTAAAGTTAAAAGTGTTACTCACATGTTTTTCTCCGCTCTCCGGACGGGCTTTTTGCTCCGTGTTTTCGCTCCGTGTTTTCGAACATCTGACTGCCGCCGCGCGGTGCATGCTGGGATACTGAAGGCTGCGAAGGATACTCGGATGTGTCCTCCGTTCGCGGCCCCATCTCCATGGAAACGAGGCCGGTTTTAGGGCTGCATTTGAAGGCTGCATGACATAAAAATGAAATGGGACAGGCCTTGTTTCACCGGAAGTGACGTATGCGGCCTTAAAACCAGCCTTCGGAGGCTGCAGCCCTCGAATTGGGACACAGCCTCAGACTTTGCTAGATTGTCGTGATGGTGCAATGAAGGCCCATGAAGCACTGAAGCGTTCCATCCATTTGCTCTACTCTTGAGCCGCTGCTTCAAGGTGCTTCATTTGCTCCACTGCGCCATCAAGTGACCAAAAAAAATGTATAACAGCCAGTGATAATAGAACAATCAACATGATCATTGAGGTTCTGATGGAAAGATTTATACTGAATAAATGAATTATTAAATATTTGAATGTTTGTGATTTCAACATAAAGTGTGAATTTATTAACATGGAGTCTGTGTTCATAATATAACGGTCCAGTTAAAAGAAAAAGTAGGAACAAATTGGAGATCAGGATGTAATGTGACTGTGCTTGTGTTACTACTTTATGGCGGTGCTTATGCCACAATAAGCATGGCAAAACAGGGTCATACGATGGAGTACAAGGGTCAGATAAAAAAAAATAAAAATGCTGGCGCTAGGAGAATAAAGTCGTAACATTTCGACATTAAAGTCGTAATATTATGAGAATAAAGACGAAGCCAGAAAAAGTCATAATTTTACGAGAATAAAGTCATAATTTTACAAGAATAAAGTCGAAATTTTACGAGAATAAAGTCGTGATTTTACGAGAATAAAGTCGAAGTTAAAATAAAGTCGTAATATTATGAGAATAAAGTTATAATATTACAAGAATGAAGTCGTGATAAAATCAAAGTTAAAGTGAAAAATGCGGTAGAAGAAGAACCTTGTTTTTCAATATAAAACCAACAATAAGAAAACAAACAACAATTTTCTTCATTATTTGCACCTCTGGACTGAACCAGGACTAAACCAGGACTAAATCAGGACTAAACGAGGTCCGGGACCAGACCGGGACTGAGACCAGGACTTAGACCGGGACCAGACAAGGACTGAGACCAGAATTGAGACCGGGAACAGGACCAGGACTGAGACTGGGACTGAGACCAGGACTGAAAATGGTTTAGTCCTGGTTTAGTCCTGTTTCAGTCAGAGTCGGTGTCAGAGCACATCTACTGGAGGGGCATGGGTCACCAGCACGGGGGGCACTGCCATTTGAGAAATATTTTAACGCGGTGGAGTCATACACAGCAGAAATGCTATCAAACACGTTTTTCTTTAACAGTATTAGGCTAATTATGTGTTGTTATTATAATCATTATTATATTAAAATGATTATTATTAGCTGCAATAGTTGTTGAGGCTGTGTGGTAGACGATACGCACACAAGACAATAATAAAAGGTTGAGGTTTATTAAAAAAACAATAAGACCTGCCGCTGGTTGTAAACATTAAACAACAGCCTCTCGTCAAAAACACCTCTGAACAACATCACTGAAAGAAGCATCCAGGCAGGAAATAGCCACGCATCGAACAGCACCAGGGCTGTAATGGGCGTGGTACGTGAGGGTGCGCCGTCCAGTCCTGTCCTATAGAGACCTGAGACTTGAGGGACCGGGACTAAACCAGGACTAAAACAGGACCAGTGGGGGCTGGTGATATAATTTTTTGGGAGGGGCATCAAGGCCAAAATTATATATATTTTGAATAATATATGTATTATATATCTAGTCTATAGTATTATAACAAATACCAAAAACAGACATTTTGGTTACTATTGGCTGAACAATATCATCAGAGCACAATGAACAGCCAAGCGCAAACTTCACGCAACAACACATAACACGCCGCTCACACCCAGACCCAACGTCAGCAAAACTACAATAAGAGGCTACGATCACAACATGAACACAGCAAACACAGAACAACCAGAGCAGCTCCATCGTACCCGCGAGCTCATTTACGCACTATTTAACTATTAACACTATAATACTATTTAACTATTAACACTATAACACTATAACACTCTTTAACTATTAACATTATAACACTCTTTAACTATTAACACTATAACACTCTTTACCTGTGAGGCTCCAAGTTCAGATTTGCCGCAAACTAATGAAAACCAGCCTCTTACCTTCTCCAGAGACTGAAGCAGAATGTTTCCTCTATACGCTGTCCCACTGGTTCTGTTTCCAAAAGTGTCTTGTCCAATATGAAGAGATGAAACTGGTCCAAATCCTGGTCCAGTCTGATCCGTGACGCGAGGTCCAGGAGCCGAGTGCACGAGCGGTTGTAAAATTAGTCTTAATCCCACTTCCCATTTAAATCTGAAAGTTACACCAGTCCATATCAGCACCAGGACACCAGGTAGAATTATGCCTCTGCGCGCTATGCTCAGGTCAAACTTTTACACCCAGAAACGAGCGGGCAAAGGCGGGTAGAGCAGCGAGCGACTGCCCTGGCCCCGGCCCCGGCGGCAGCGAGAGCGCGGACTATCAACACGGAGTATCAAGGTGCAACAGCGGCTTGGAAACTTCACACACGCTCTTGTTCCAGGCCTGTCATTTCACACTGTTGTTAAAACAGCCCAACACACAACAAGATCTTCCCGGCATTACTGAACACACGCACTTGAACAATATAGAAACTGAACTCTAGACGGACTTTGGCGAACGTGTAAACAACTCCCGCTACGAGCCCAACACGCTACTACTCCTGCTACTTCCTTAGCCGCACAGCACCGCAGGAATGGTGCCGCGGCTTTACTTCCGCTCTACTTCCGCGTTTCGCGGGATTTGTCTATAGAACGCACTAAGACACCTGCGTGCTTACGTCAGTGCGCACGTGCGTGCTGTTGTTATTTTTGTTGCTACGTGCATCTTTCAAACATTGCAATCTTTGCAAACTTTGGTCGAGACCAGAAAGTGCGCTATTAAATCTACTCTGAACTTTTCTACGGACACCAGCCTCATCTTTGGGATATTTCTACAAAGACAGCTTCTGACCGTCCCCTGATTCGGACTCCAGGACTCTCGGGAGGAAAAAGCACAGGTTTGTGACATATTTGACTCGGTACAAATGTCAGTAACGCGCCTTACAAAGCTTTTTAATCCGGGATTGAAATGGCGGCTTTTTCGTTTTTCTTCATACAAATTCACTAAAATCATCGCGATATCAGCTGCAATGAAACGCCGGAGGTACACCGCGTAGGTTTTAGTTTAGACCTGGTTTAGACCTGGTTTAGTTTAGACCTGGTTTAGACCTGGTTTAGACCTGGTTTAGACCTGGTTTAGACCTGGTTTAGTCCTGGTTTAGTCCTGGTTTAGACCTGGTTCAGTCCTGGTTCAGTCCTGGTTTAGACCTGGTTTGGTACTGGTTTAGACCTGGTTCAGTCCTGGTTTAGTCCTGGTTCAGTCCATATATGGTACAAAAGTTGGGCATCTTGGCACAGTTCTTTTGGTGAGAGGAAGTAAAAAGTACTACAGTAGTCGTGTCATGTTACATTTTAAATGCAGTAATATTGTAATGTAACGAATTTACAACAAGTCATACATCCACATTACAGTTTTGAAGTCACTTGCCCAACAGTTTTTTTTACCCCACTGAAAATTCCTAAAAGTAGGGTCATTTATAATCCAGTGAGATTCCTGAATATAGACAAAATCAGATTTAAACTGTTTGGCAAAAATAAATAAAACTTTGCATTTGGTGTTATTTCACAAACCCCCATCACAGAGAAAGAAGATAGAAAGATTCCAGATTCAAATAGTAACTCTAATGAACAGAGATAAACAAAAGGGAATGCTCTAAGTAAACCCTTAGACTCGCTCAAAGTACCTGCTGTCTTTTTTTTCATTCATAGATATGCATTTTTTCTATTAGAGTCAAATGGAAAAATGTTTTAATAAGACTCTAAATCAGTCAATAACAACAGTCATATCTTCATAAGAATATATAGTTGAACGTGAGAACAAGCACCAAACCAGAGGTCCTCTTCTGTGGAACCGATGTTAATAGTCACTTTTTTGATTCAAGGAGACAGCGCAGAACCACTGATGAATCCTCTTTCTATCTTTAAGTGGTGCGTCCTGTTAGTTCTGGTGTTTGACACAAATGTTTCTTCCCACAGGTCTGTGTGAGCCAAGACCCAATAGTGCTCCTGGCCCCCGGGCCTTCAGGCCCCCAGACCTCCAAACCTCCAAACCTCACATCTACAGATCTACAGATCTACAGATCTACAGATCTACAGACCTCCACATCTACAGATCTACAGACCTACACATCTACAGATCTACAGATCTACACATCTACAGATCTACAGATCTACAGACCTCCACATCTACAGATCTACAGACCTCCACATCTACAGCAGAGGACAACACATCTAACTCTAAATCACAAACACACCCTAACACACACACCCATAAACTCACGCACACACAAACTCACACAAACACACACTAACACCAGCACACTCACACAAACACACAAAGATTCACACACAAGCACACTCACACACCACTGCTCCTGCCACGCCTGCTGCTGCTCCTGCCGCTTCTGCCACGCCTTCGCCGCTCCTGCTGCGCCCACGCCCGCCTCTCCTGCCGCGCCCATGTCCGCCGCTCCTGCCGCGCCCACGCCCGCCTCCTGCCCGCCCACGCCCGCCTCTCCTGCCGCGCCCATGTCCGCTGCTCCTGCCGCGCCTCCGCCCACTGGTCCTGCTGCGGCCCCCACCCGCCGCTTCTTGCGCGCCCGCCGCTCCTGCCTCACGCCCGCTGCTCCTGCCGCGCCCCCGCCCGCCTCTCCTGCCATGTCTCCGCCCGCTGCTCCTGGCTCGCTCGCCGCTTCTGCCGCACCTGCCACACCACGCCGCTCCTGCCACGCTCACGCCCGCCTCTCCTGCTGCGACCACACCTGCCTCTCCTGCTGCGACCACGCCCGCCTCTCCTGCTGCGTCTCCATCCGCCGCTCCTGCCATGTCTCCGCCCGCTGCGCCTGCCACGCCTCCGCCCGCTGCTCCTGTCCATCGCGCCGCTCTCGCTGGTTCCTGCCGCGCCTCCGCCCGCTGGTCCTGCTGCGCTCACGCCCGCACTCCTGCCACGCCCACGTCCGCTCCTGCCGCGCCTACACCCGCTGCTCCTGCCCGCCTCCGCCCGCCACTCCTGCTGCGCTCACGCCCGCCTCTCCTGCCGCGCCCACGTCCCTCTCCTGCCGCGCCTTCGCCCGCCACCTGCTGCGCCCACGCCCGCCTCTCTCCTGCCATGCCTCCACCCGCTGCTCCTGCCACGGCCGCTGATCCTATTGCGTCTCCGTCCGCCGCGCCTCTGTCCTGGCCGTCGCTCCTGCCTCACGCCGCCCGTCGCCCCCACGCCCGCCACTCCTGCCGCGCCCACGGCCCGCCACTCCTGCCGCGCCCACGCCTGCCACTCCTGCCGCGCCCACGCCCGCCACTTTCCTGCCGCGTCCCCGTCCGCTGGTCGTGCCGTGGCCCCCGCCCGCCGCTTAAGCTGTGCCCGCCGCTCCTGCCACACCACCGCCGCTCCTGCCTCGCCCCTACCGCTTCTGCCTCGCCCCTACCGCTGCTCCTGCCTCGCCCCTGCCTTCTCCACCTCTTAGGGTTCACCGTGTGCCGTTACTCGTATGTGTCCGACATACTGCTCCTGCCTCACCCCCACCTCCCGCTCCTGCTGTGCCCGCTGCTCCTGCCATGTCCCTGCCTGCTCCCTTCTGGCCTGTCCTCCTCCTCCTCCTCCTCTTCCTATGCCCCGCTTCGCTTCTCTCGCCAGGCGCCCCAAGCCCTCTACGCCTCCTCCTACTTGTTTCCCTCTTGCTGCACCTGCCATGCCCCCGTCTGCTGCACCTGCCATGCCCCGCCTGCTGCTCCTCCTGTTTCTCTTCTTTCTGCTTGCAGATCTTTCTTGGGTTTTGTCTTTTTCTGAAGCGCTAGTCCTTCCTTCTCCCTCTACTTTCTCTCTATCTCTCACTTCTCCTTTTCTCTCTCTCCTGCTTCTCTTTCCCTCCCTCTTCTCTCTCTCTCCCCCTCACTCTCTCTNCCCCGCCCGTCGCTCCTGCCTCACGCCCGCCACTCCTGCCGCGCCCACGCCCGCCACCCTTGCCGCGCCCACGCCCGTCACTCCTGCCGCGCCCACGCCTCCACTCCTGCCGCGCCCACGCCCGCCACTCCTGCCGCGTCCCGTCCGCTGGTCGTGCCGTGGCCCCGCCCGCCGCTTAAGCTGTGCCCGCCGCTCCTGCCACACCACCGCCGCTCCTGCCTTGCCCCTACCGCTTCTGCCTCGCCCTCCGCTGCTCCTGCCTCGCCCCTGCCTTCTCCACCTCTTAGGGTTCACCGTGTGCCGTTACTCGTATGTGTCCGACATACTGCTCCTGCCTCACCCCCACCTCCCGCTCCTGCTGTGCCCGCTGCTCCTGCCATGTCCCTGCCTGCTCCTTCTGGCCTGTCCTCCTCCTCCTCCTCCTCTTCCTATGCCCCGCTTCGCTTCTCTCGCCAGGCGCCCCAAGCCCTCTACGCCTCCTCCTACTTGTTTCCCTCTTTGCTGCACCTGCCATGCCCCCGCCTGCTGCACCTGCCATGCCCCCGCCTGCTGCACCTGCCATGCCCCCGCCTGCCTGCTTCCTCCTGTTTCTCTTCTTTCTGCTTGCAGATCTTTCTTGGGTTTTGTCTTTTCTGAAGCGCTAGTCCTTCCTTCTCCCTCTACTTTCTCTCTATCTCTCACTTCTCCTTTTCTCTCTCTCCTGCTTCTCTTTCTCCCTCCCTCTTCTCTCTCTCTCCCCTCACTCTCTTCTTTGCTTCCTTTCTCTTATCTCTCTCTTTTGCTCTCAGTCTTCTCTTTTTTCTTTCTCTTTCGCTCTCTGTCCCTCTCTCTTTCTCTCTCTCTCTAACCTGCTGTCCCTCTTTCTCTCCCTCTCCCTCCCTCTCTCTCCCTCCCTCTCCCTCTCTCCCTCTCCCTCCCTTTCCTTCTCCCCTCTCTCCCTCTCTGTCCCTCTCCCTCTCTCTCCCTCTCTCCCTTCCCTCTCCCTCCCTCTCTTTCCCTCCCTCCCTCCCTCTCCTCCCTCTCTCCCTCTCCCTCTCTCTCCTCCCTCTCCCTCCCTCTCTCTCCCTCCCTCCCTCCCTGTCTCCCTCTCCCTCCCTCTCTCTCCCTCTCCCTCCCTCCCTCTCTCCTCTCCTCTCTCCTCTCCTCTCCCTCTCTCCCTCTCTCTCCCCTCTCTCTCTCCCTCTCCCTCTCTCTCTCCTCTCCCTCTCTCTCCCTCCTCTCCCTCCCTCCCTCTCCCTCCCTCTCCCTCTCTCTCTCTCCCTCTCCTCTCTCTCCCTCTCCCTCTCTCCCCTCTCTCTCCCTCTCCCTCCCCCTCCCTCTCTCTATCTCCCTTTCCCTCTCCCTGTCTCTCTCTCTCTCTCTCTCTCTCCCTGTCTCTCCCTCTCTTCTGTTCTTTTTCCTCCCGTCGTGTCCTGTCCTGTCGTCTCCTTTTTCCTCCCCTCCTTGAGTCGTCACCTTACCGTGGTGGAGGGGTTTCAGTGCCTGAATGATCCCAGGAGCCGTGCTGCTGGGGGACGGGTCAGACCAAGAGCGGCTCCCTCTCTCTCCCTCTCTATATCTGTCTCTTCTCTCTCTCCCTCTTTCTCTTGATTCAATACTAGGGGGATATACCATCAAAGTCACTCCTCCTCTCCTCCTCCTCCTCTCCTGTTCTCCTCCTCCTCTCCTGTTCTCCTCCTCCTCTCCTGTTCTCCTCCTCCTCTCCTCTCCTCCTCCTCTCTCCTCTCCTCCTCCTCCTCCTCTCTCCTCTCCTCCTGTTCTCCTCCTCCTCTCCTGTTCTCCTCCTCCTCTCCTGTTCTCCTCCTCCTCCTCTCCTCCTCTCCTCCTCCTCTCCTGGACGTGTGGATCTTCAGTTCTTCTGTGTGTGAAAATGAACCTGTAACAGAACTTTTCTCATGTACCGAACAAGAAAGGACAAAATCCGGGTGGACGTGTTTGCAGTTTAACAGAGAGAGAGACGAGGGGATGAAGAGAGAGAGAGAGACCCTCTGTTGAAGACCTCTGCCACAAATCAAATCTTCAACTGGACTTGTTGATTTTTATTCTTTATTCATTTCATGGTTCTGTTTTTCACTCGTCTACACTGGACTTTTCAACACGTGGACAGTCTGAGATCAGCTTCATAGTCATTGATTTTCATGCTCAGAATCACGTGGGCAATATGTTTTAGAACTGGGATTGTGTTCACTACGTCCACATTTGAAACTATACAATTTCATTAATTTAATTTAATTTAATTTATACAATTGGACTAGAAAAGAGCACAGGTGAAATTCAGCTGAACACAACACAAATCTGATATCAGCACTTCCATTTCTTCCATTCCACTTCCTATCAGTGTGTTTACATCAAGTCCACTGGAATCCAGTTTATACACACGCTTCAATACTGTGGGCTGGTTTAGACGACTTTAAACAGGACTAAACCAGGTCTAAACCAGGTCTAAACCAGGTCTAAACCAGGACTAAACCAGGACTAAACCAGGTCTAAACCAGGTCTAAACCAGGACTAAACCAGGACTACACCAGGACTACACCAGGACTAAACCAGGTCTAAACCAGGACTACACCAGGACTACACCAGGACTACACCAGGTCTAAACCAGGTCTAAACCAGGTCTAAACCAGGACTACACCAGGACTAAACCAGGTCTACACCAGGACTACACCAGGTCTAAACCAGGACTACACCAGGTCTAAACCAGGACTACACCAGGTCTAAACCAGGACTACACCAGGACTAAACCAGGACTACACCAGGTCTAAACCAGGCCCAAACCAGGTTTAAACCAGGACTACACCAGGACTACACCAGGTCTAAACCAGGACTACACCAGGACTAAACCAGGACTACACCAGGTCTAAACCAGGCCCAAACCAGGTTTAAACCAGGACTAAACCAGGACTACACCAGGACTAAACCAGGTTTAAACCAGGACTACACCAGGACTAAACCAGGACTACACCAGGACTAAACCAGGACTACACCAGGTCTAAACCAGGTCTAAACCAGGTCTAAACCAGGTCTAAACCAGGTTAAACCAGGTTTAAACCAGGACTACACCAGGACTATACCAGGTCTAAACCAGGTCTAAACCAGGACTAAACCAGGACTAAACCAGGCCCAAACCAGGTTTAAACCAGGACTACACCAGGACTAAACCAGGACTACACCAGGTCTAAACCAGGACTACACCAGGACTAAACCAGGACTAAACCAGGTCTAAACCAGGTTAAACCAGGTTTAAACCAGGACTACACCAGGACTATACCAGGTCTAAACCAGGTCTAAACACTAAACCAGGACTAAACCAGGACTAAACCAGGTCTAAACCGTCCCCCACCATCAGCTTTAGAAAAGCCCCAGCGCTCAGTGACAGGCTGGTGAACAGTTCTCTTCCTCCATTGAAACAAAAGACATGGTTGGACACTAAGGCTGCTCCAGGTCTGGTAACTGTACCTGTTGTGAACACTACTACACACTAACTCCTTCATAGACATTAACTCAGGTCAAAGTTTTGGTATTAGGACATTCATTAATTGTAACACCACTTATGTAGTGTACACACTTGAATGCCCATGTGGTCGTTTTTACACAGGCCGTACAAAACACAAGCTGAAAAACAGACTGAACACAAACAGGCTGTAAGGACCTGGAACCCCCTGTATCCTATGGCCGTGCATTACAAAGACGCCAACCATGGCAGCTGTATAAGCCTGAAAATCTGTACTATTGAACATATTAAAGAAACAATAAGAGGAGGAGATAGACTGAAAAAATGATTACAGAGAGAGTCCTACTTAGTGGAGCTGTTAAGGACCAAAATAGTTCGCTTTTATGGTATAAGCATGAAACTTTGCCAGATTATTAACACCCCCAGGACTATTATTTTCTGGATATGGAACCAAGTATAATTCAGCACTGGAGCTGAGAACTGGACATGTCACAAAATGGACTATAAGAAAATGAGGTTGACTTAAAAAATACTACACAATCCCTTTCTGACAGTCTAATGTGTTTAGTTATCCATTTTGTAATGTTGAACAACTATTTTTCATAAACTCCAAAGCATTAAGGCAGTCACATGATCGTTTTCCTTGAGAATGTAAGGGTTGTGTGGGTTCCCTGTGGCTGAAATCCAAGTTAATTCAATATTTTATTTTTCAGAGCCATATTTATTGGTTTTTTTGATAACAAAACACATTTTACAACTCTAAAGATCTGTAAGTGCCATATCATGGTTCATAATGATAGTTAAATGCTGCGTGGAAGCTTAACCCCAAACACAGAACAGAGATCTACCTTAAATCAGTAAACTTATTCAAAGTGCTCTAAGTGCAGCTGCTGCCACATTTGCATGACCTGTACACGCCAAATTTGTCTTTGCGCACTTGTATCACCCAGCACAGGCTTCTGCATCCACACTTTTTACGTACGCGCTTCACCAAAAACTTCTTGGATTACTCGACACATGCTTTGAAGCCTCGGCACATCTCTGCCCCCACCCGTTTATCAATCTCACACTCTGTTCCCACCACACACACACACACACACACACACACACACACACACACACACACACACACACACACACACACACACACACACACACACACAAATAAACACACAAACAATCAAAAAAGACATGATAACAAGTTCTAAAAGCTTTATTTTCCAAAATCCATTCCTAATCCGTTCTATGGTACAGCACTGTAAGGTTTGACAGTTCATGTGTACAGTGTTGTGGAGGGTACCCTGAATGTCTCATGGTTGACCTTTCACCCCTGAGAAGGCCCTGCTAATGTTAACAAGAAACTCCTAAAAAAAAGGCCTTGGATTTGATTAATAACAAATAAGTCACAGAAAACATACAACTCAAGTAATGTATTTAAATATTTCTTACAAAAAAGAGATGACAAAAATTAAAAATAAAAAGCAAAGCGTTTTTGACTTGTCCCTGTATTCGCACTAGCGTACTCTCTTCTACTATAGCAGTTTCCTATGGTACATATAACACTTTTAATAAAATCTGTATACTTACTAATTTCTACACATACTCTGTCTTTTCTAAAATCATTATTATATTAAGAAATACTTTAGGAAGTTGCCACTGAGCTATAGAAATTAAGAGTAAAGGCTAGCTGGTTCACTGAGTAGTGGATAGAGGACCACATTGGTAGTACTACAACTCGATGACTTGAAATTACACGGTTCGGACAACAGGTGGCACTGCTGCATCACAGACTATAACTATACATATTGCACAATGGAAAAATGCATAGGATTGGCTCCAAAACATTTCAGATTTGACAATGAAAATGTCGAAGTTAAGTTCTTTTTATGAGGCGACGCAAGAGACAGCAACATAGCCAGTAAATGTAGCAACAAACCCACATATTTTCTGGAAAAGTTCGTCCTTTATCCCACTTTGAAAATAACACGAGAGATGGCAATGTCAAATGGATGCCCTTTGAACAAAAAGCAGCTAAAATCGGAGCAGCGGTGGCCCCCAGATCACAGCACAGGAGAGGGTCGACCCAGAAAATCAGGAGACAAGGGCAGCCGCTCGTCACTTTAGTCCACGCTGACACAAAGCGGTTTGATTCAGAGAAAATGGTGGACACAAAATAGGATACAATACACAAGCCTGACCAGCCAATCAACCAAACTACAGCCAACCACTTCAAGAGGGATTCAAAATGGTTATGTTTTTGATTGACTGTGGAGGATTTAAAACAGGGGCGGTGCTGGGGGGGGGCTTGAGGGGGCAGTAACCTCCCTAGAATGGAAAATGTACCCCCATAGCCCAGAAATCTTTCCCCTTTATCATAGGACATCCAATCTCCACTAAACATTTTGGCAACCATAAAATAAGAGTATAATGAAGAAAAAAAAAAATAATTAAAATGCAATTATTTCTTTTTCTCCCCTAACTTATTATAATGTTATTGTTATGCCCATTGTCTTCCTTATTGTCTGTTTAATACAAAAGAATATATGTATATAAATAATAATACAATAGAAAATCCGTATTAGTTTTTTATAAATCATTACAGGGTGCCAAATATATTTGAACTTTTATAAAATAGCAACTCAAAATGGTATGGGGTGGCAGTACGCACCATTGTTTAAAGGCTCTAAATCAGGCATGTCCAAACTACGGCCCGTGGGCCACATGCGGCCCTTGGACAAATTTTTCTTGGCGTTCAAGGTTCCAGGTGACTTGGCCCAAATTACCTTACATCAATTAAAAATAAACTTTTTACTGCAAGTTTTTTGAAAATGTACCTTGATAAAGCGAATATTGAATATTTAGTGTGTGGTTTTAAGGATATTAGCCTGAATAAAGACTGATGGCTCATTCTAACGTGTAAAACATGCACAGATTTCAATTATTCACTGTACTGAGTGCCAGTCTACGGCCCTCGATCAGCTCTCTGCTTCATCTGTGTTTAGATATGTGGCCCTTGATGAAAAAAGTTTGGACACCCCTTCTCTAAATGAACATGTTTCGTGAGCACCCACATCGAAAACCTTAGCACCCCCTTAGCTCCTCCAACCAAAAATTTGAACGTTGTCATAAAGAATGATTTTTTAAAAGGTGCATTAAGTAACTTTTCTGGTTGAGGGTACCTACTTGGTTCGATGGATATGTTATTGTGTTGCCTGGAATGTTCCACAGTATGGCATTAAACGTATCTGACCCCATGGACACAAGCAGGTTGTGCCACCAAGCAAAGTTACTGGGCAGCTCTACGAAGAGGCAAGCTATTCGCAGTTAGAATACATGTTTTTCATTGGATTTTTTTTGCAATTAAGACATGTGATTGAAAAAATAAATAAAAGAAAAACACGTTTAATGCCATACTGAGGAACATTCCAGGCAAAGCAATAACATTTTCATGAGACACTGGACCACATGATTTAGCGTTATCAAAATTCAAATCTATAGTGACAGGGCAACAGTGCTTTAATGGTTAGAGCATTCGCCCACCAACGTGAAGGTCAGTAGTTCCATGCCAGCTCCTTCCAGTGTGATGTTGTTATGTCCTCAAGCAAGACACTTCATCCATCTTGCCCAGTAGTGACCAAAAAGTGCTATATAAATCAAATGCATAATTATTTTTAAGAATATGCAGATTTGAAAAGTTGGATGGCTGGTTAGGCTTGGAGAATTACAGGATATAGCACAAACAGACAAAAGCCATTGACACACAGTGAAAACATCATCAAATAAAATACTAAAATGTATTGCTTTAAATGTGAGTTTCGTCATGGTTTATAATATCACCACTCTCACCTGATTGTTTAAATTATTACTTACTAAAACATGGGGTTGAAAAATACACATCCACATTACAGCAAAAAAGGGTGACCACTAACACAAGTTCATTGCTTTTGTAAGAAAATCAGTTTTAAGGTGCTTTTAATGTGGTTGCCATGGCACTGTGCTTTGTTCCCGCCTACAACGAGATGTCGATCAAAAGCTGACCATCTGTCCACCTACCTACAGTATTAACCAAACAAAATCACATCAAATCTTCAAGTAATTATAGCGATCCTAATATTAAAAATGTTGACATAAGGTTATGATAGTGTCATCTTTGCAACAGACATAAAATTAGGTATTTGACAGAAAAAGGTGTATTGCGGAACGTTTCTGGTAAGAGTCTAGCACCTGGTTGTGTCCATGGAGATATGCGTTGGACTGTAAGTGGGCCTACCTCTCCACAAATCAGACCTGTAAATTAGCTTGGTGCTTGTCTCCATGGAAACAGATGTTCAATATCGTACTGTGAACATTTTCAGGCAAAGCAAAAACGCCTCCATGGTGGCGGACCCTCCAACCAGAAAGTTACGCAGTGCACCTTTAACATAAAAAAATTTAAATAAAATAAATTTAAAAAGAGATAAAACTCCATATTCAACATTGTGCCAGTCTAATAAATTAAAAATAAAAACAGTGGGTACAAATAAATTCTTGGAGTAAATACTTGGCAGCTATAATAACCAAATTATCAACACTTTCAATTATTTCATTGGCCAATCTTCAACTTCTTTGAGACGTGTTACAGACTTCAGATGAAGAAAAGAGCTATTATAAGTTTGCTATCTTTTGGAAAGACATAAAATGTGTTCTGTTTATGTATATATAATTTTTTTTAGGTCACTGGTTTTATACTTTTAATATATGTTGTGTTCATGTTCTAGATATGATGATGTTAAATTTTAGCAGGGGTCTATATTAATATGGGAGATTTACTTAATATTAAATATCCAAACTTATGATCCACAAATGTTAAACCTTATCATTTTGGATCATTCTGGGTCCACAAAATTGCCATAATAATTTTATAGCTTTAAGTCCATTATAACTGACTACAACATTAACATTCACGTCTTTGGAGGAGTCGAGTAATGGCTTTCTGAAGCTATTGTGAACACATAATTTCACTGATGTTTATTTTACTAGTGTTGAATCAGTGCCAGTTGTTGTTTCATGTGAATAGGTCCAGTAATTACAGAAGATATCAACCATAAACAATGTCAATAAATTTACAATCTGACTGTTAAAGGGTCCATATTACGCTATTTTTTGATCTATGTTATAATAAACATACCTGGAGCTGTGTTTTGTTTCATTCACGCAGGTTTTACACACAAATCCTGCATAGTTAAGCTTAGGAGTTCTTCTCTCAAACAGAAAACAAACTCTGTACACCTTCACTATATCGTTTGGATGATTTTAGCCCTGGAATTACCACCCTCTAGTAAACTAAAGGTAAAAGGTAGTTGTTAACTACCACTACATGACATCACAAGGTGGAACAAAGCATTTTAAGTTTTGGAGATGTAGACAAACTATAAACCAGGATTACTTAAACATGTGTGAATGAAACAAAACACAACTCCAGAAATGCATTTTGAGCAGGTAACAACATTCTAACATGGCTCAAAGCTCACAAGAGTCAATTCTGTGTAATATAGGACCTTTTAAACAGCAAATACCAGCAATATTATTCTCTAACACAACCTACTGTATACTTGTATATGACATTTGCAAACCAATTTCCCAACTATTGCTTTGCTGCTTACAAGCCGACTCACATCTTGCTCAAGAAGTACATTTCACTGGCACAAGAAGAAATGATTCAAGAGTCACATTTGCAAATTGAAACAAAGTCGAGATGACAAGTTGACCTTTGGGGGCCTTTAATTAAAGCCTTGTCCTGGAGAGGAAAATCTGAGGGGTCTGAGTGGAGCTGAGTCAGAGAGAAAAATGGAAAAGATGTTCGATTGTTAGAGCCTCAAAGATGTCCTATGAAAACTACTGCTACAAATATGTGAATGTGAATAAATTGGGCTTTCTGGTACTTTCTGGTTTATAAGTATTAGGGATGATCCAATACAGATTTTTTAGCTTGAACTGATAAGTCAAAGTACAGATCAAATGTATGTTGTGTTAAAGATGCATTGTGTAACTTTTCTGGAACGGGTCTGCCATCTGCTTTTCCCTGTGGAGATGTTATTGCTTTGTCTGGAATGTATTAAAATGTTCTATCTGCATGGAGACCAAACCAGACCAAGTTACAGGTCAGATCTGTGGAAAGGCCACCCCGCTCACAGTCACAATGCCTGTTTTTCTGGTGATTTTTGAGCTATAAAAACATCTGTAATATGTAAATGTAAGGTAGAGCTAGTTAATGTCAAGACTGTGGAACCTTCCAGGCAGTACAATCACATATCCACAGAAACAAGCAGGTGATGCAGGTGAAATTAACGTACCGCTTTTGTGAAAATAAAATATGTTTATTCTGACCATTTAGTTTAATCTGAAACACTGAGCACAACCTGGAAACTACTCACAACCTCATACTTTATTTTTGTTAATACATTTTGAATATTAATGTACCCATTTTGTAAATGCATCTAAACCCAGTCTCATTTCATTTTGTTGTGTCCATGAGCCAGGCATAACACTGTGTCCATGGAGTTTGTTTTGAAATGGCTTATAAGGGTAAAAATACCATAGTACTGAAAAGTACTCACATAATACAGTTCATACTAAATACCAGTTTCAGTTTCATCTCTATAATGTCTGGTCTGTCTCTTTGTCAAAATGTGTAATGTGTGGAACAAACAAACAAAACACAGACTTAATAAAGCATCAACAAAGACTTAATTCATAATGAAACAATAGTTTATTAAAGGCCATATTACGCAAAATGATCTCATGTGTGTTTAAGCATGTTATAATGCTGTTATCTCATCAAAAACATGCCTGGAGTTGTGTTTTGTTTCATTCACACACGTTTGAATAAGCCTTTATTATTAGTCTATCTACATCTCCAAAGCTCAAAATGCAGTTGCACCTTGTGATGTCATGAAGCGGTAGGTTTCAAGTTAACAGCTACCTTTTATGTTTTCTTCTGTAGAGACTTCAATAGGCAATTCCAAGGATAAAATGATGCATATGATTCTGGTGAAGATGTATGGAGATTAAAAACACATTGGAAAATGAATGTGTTCCTGTATTACTACATGACATCATAAAGTGGAACGGAATGTTTTCTGTTCTGATAAAAGTACTCAGCCAAAATATGCAGGGTTTGTGTGTTAAACATGTCTGAATGAAACAAAACACAACCACGAGTATGTTTGTGATGAGGAAACAATATTGTAACATAGATCAGAAAATGGTTTAATAGGTTTCCTTTAACTTACTTAGTTAATGGGTTAAGGTCAGTCAGGAGTAATTGTTCATTATGAATTAAGGTTGTCTTCACGTTTTATTAAATCTAAATGAAAAGTACTTATTATAAAATGTTATCAAAAAGAAAAACATAAAAATATAGTAGTTTTAACTGTGCACTTTTGTCTGTATTAAATGAATGTTGGTATATTACACTGATTTAACATCTGTTTTGTTTGTATGATAAATGATCTTAACGTGTGTTTTCATACAAATTTAAGCTATAAGATATTTGCTATAAAAACAATGTCATAAAGCTATGCAAAATAAATGCATTTAAAACTACAGCCGATAAAATAGCTTATATAATTCAGAATATTTAAAAAAAAAAGGAAATCTGTTTTTTTGAAAGGAAAAATCTGAAAATCTGAAAACATTGCACAATTTCAGTCCATGTGACCTTGATGACCTTTTACCTATTGACACATTACTAATCCTAATTGAGTTGTGTAATTTCCAGTTGTCTTCTATATGATTTATTTTAAGCACCGTTCTTATCACCTCTTACAATAATTTAAAAATATGAATACAGCATCAAGTAAAGGGACCTTATTTTTTGGCGGCAACCACACTAAACATACATCTAGAGTTTTCTATCTTTGCTTTTCTAATAAATTACACATTAATATCAGGAACCCCAACATGAAATGGCTATTAATCTGGCCTCTTTTGTCCCAGTCACTGTCTGGAGGCCGGGCCTGCTCCCATATAGGGTCACGACGGAGGAGCAGGAAGCAAGGCATGATGGGACTCTTGGCCTTATTTTGATGGGGTCTTCTCTGGAGTTCTGAGACTTGTCCTGTCTCTGTGTTTCCAAAGTCAAGGGGCTGCATAGTTTAAAGGTTACACTAAAAAGGAAGGGGGCGTTTTCACCGGTCTGGTACAGCATGGGTTGGGGTCTGTTGTCCCGGACTCCAAAGTTTTAGCGGGTCTAAAACAGGATTTAACTGGACTAAACAATACCGCGCGGACCGTGTCTCCTCCTCTTCTATCAATAATATTTTTAATACGGTTAAGGAAAGTCTGGGCTTTTTATTGTCTTTAAGCAGACAAAACTTATGTGAAAATATCCTAGTCTTTGCTTCTCTACAGCAAATCAAGTAATCCAAAGTATTCAGATTATGTTACTCACTTTAAGTACCTTAATGGATTTCGTTACAAACTACATTTTGGGGTATGTAGTCTGTAATCTGTAGGGGAATACATTTTAAAAGTAACCTTCCCAACACTGTATATAGATCATGTAAAAGTGCATTATGTAACTTTTCTGGAGGAGGATCTGCCACCTGCTTATTGCCATGGAGATGTTGTTGCTTTGCCAAGGAAGTTGAAAGTATTAAACATCTATTTCCACGATGTTACAAGTCAGATCCGGGAAGAGGCAACACTCATAGTAGAATGTATGTTTTTTGTACAGTTTCGTCACCCTTTATATTCCAGGCAAACCTATTATGGCGAAGTCAGTTTGCAAATCCTCTACCAGAAAAGTTGCACACCGCACCGTTAAAATTACTTTAATTTTGAATATTAATGTTGTTTTTTAGATAATTCTGACACATTACTGTTCAACCTTAATTATAAACTTTTTAAAAAACTGGTTTCAAAATGTTTTCTAAGCAAAACACAACATGCAAAATTGTCCATTGGCTAATTTGTATTCAATATTCTTTAAACATTACGTATTTTCAGATATGAATTTAAAACGTTGAAATCCAATATTGATTTTGATGTAACGATTGCTACTTGGTTTATTCACATTTAATAAAATTTAATGGTACATCTATTTCCTTTATTAGGAAAGAAAAAAGTAAATTGAAACCAGTTTATTAAACCACAAGGCCAGGTAATTTTAAATGAACATAAATTAATCAAAACTGCTCAAATTAAAATTTAGATTCAGATTTTTTAGGCATATCCTGTCCCATCTGCCCCAAACTAACCCAACCCATGCCATACCCTTATAGTGGAAACATGTGGAGCATATACCAGTCTCTTTAATACGGGGAGAAGATGATTGGCGTGTGGGTGGCACGCAGAGGTCCGGGGGCGGGTCTGAAGAGGGCGGGGCTCAGGAAGGGCGTCTGGATGAAGGCGGCGGTGCCCATTGGCTGACGCAGGGCCAGGTGGTTGGTGGTTGCCGCGGCGCCCACCGAGTGACGCAAGGCCAGGGGGTTGGCGGTCGCCACGGTGCACAGAGTTGGGGGCGGGGACAGCGGGCTGGGCAGGAAACCGGACGTGCTCAGGCTCTTGGTCAGCTGCTTCTGCAACGCCAGTTTGGTCTGGAGGAGAGAGAGAGAGATGGGAGAGGAGGAGTGAGGCAGAAGTGAGTGAAGAGGAGAGGGGAGAGACGAGAGGAGAGAAGAGGAGAAGAGAGGAGGAGAGGGGAGGGATGAGAAGCGGGATCAGGGAGAGGGTAGAGAGAAGGAGAAGAGAGAGAGAGAGGAGAGAGAGCAAGAGGGGGAGAAGAGAGAGGTAAAAGGGAGAGGAGGCGTGAGGGAGGAGTAGAGAGGATTGACAGTGGAGGAAAGGGATGAGAGGAGATGAGGAAATGATGAGAGGAGGAGAGAGGGGAGAGTGAGATGAGGAGAGGGAAAAAAGAAGGAGAAGAGAGAGAAGGAGAGGAGAAGAGGGGAGAGAGGGGAGAGAGGAGAGAGAAAGGGAGAGGGACAGGGGAGAGGAGGAGTGAGAGAGGAGGAGATGAAGAGGGGGAGGAGAGGGGAGAGAGGAGAGAAGGAGTAAGAGTGGAGGAGAGGGTTGACAGGAGGCATGAAAATGATGAGAGGAGGAGAGAGGGGAGAGTGTAGAAGGGAGAGGAGAGGAAGGGTGAGAGGAGGAGAGGGAAGAAAGAAGGAGAAGAGAGAGGAGAGAGAAAGGGAGAGGGAGTGGGGAGAGGAGGAGTGAGAGAGGAGGAGAGGAAGAGAGGGAGGAGAGAGAGGTGGAAAGGAGAGAAGGAGTGACAGAGGAGGAGAGGGGAGAGAAGAGAGAAGGAGCAAGAAGAGAGGGTTGAGAGGAGGCAAAGAAATGATGAGAGGAGGAGAGAGGGGAGAGTGGAGAAGGGAGAGGAGAGGAAGAGTGAGAGAAGGCGAGAGGAGAGAAGGAGAGAGGACATAGGAGACAGGAGAGGAGTAGAGGAGAGGACCAGTAATGTAAAATTAAAAGTTAATTATCATGCAATATGCAAATACAAAACAACAAACAAGTGTGAAAGTCAAAACCATCATTCAGTTAGTTTAAATCCCTCCATCTCTCTCTCTTTCTTCATCCCTTTCTCTCTTACCGCAAAATCATTTCGAGATTAGTTAAAATGACAACAGATTTTGAATAATAATCTTGATTTAATTGGTTTAGTTGAATTTCCTTATTTAAAAACATAATGATAAATAAATAAATAAGTTCGCAAATGGGAAATTGCACTTTCTCTCTTTCTCAACTCATCCTAAAATCATTCAGTCTGAAACTAAATTAAATGTAATGAAAGAAGACAAATTATTTACTACTTCTTAATAATAACTGTCAGTATAATTTTTATTTATTTATTTTTTTTGGCATTTTCAGTCATTTTAACTCAGTAGACGTGTATGTTCTGCAGCTTTTTCTCCGTCCACAGACACTGACCTGTGGGGAGAGGGAGTTGAGGCTGAACTGGCTGTAGGCTTTCTTCATGGCGGACACAGCCACGCCTGCATAGCCACTCCACCTCACGCTCTGCTGCAGGGACACAGGCAAAGGAGAGAGGGAGCGAGTGTGGGAGAGAGGGAGAGAAACAGGTAAAGAAGGGGAGAGAGGGGAAGAGAGGAGTTGAAATGAGCGAGAGAAACAGTGAAGAGACACATAGAGGAGATAGAGGGGAGGGAGAGTAAAAGAAAGTGGGGAGGTAGAGAGGAAGAGAGAGGAGAGATAGAATATAGAGGGGGAGAAAGAGTAAAAGAGAGAGAGAGAGAGAGAGGGGAGGTAGTGAGGAAGAGAGAGGAGAGATAGAATGATAGATGGAGAGTAAAAGAGAGAGGGAGAAAGAGTAAAAGAGAGAGAGGGAGAGTAAAAGAGATGGGGAGGTAGGGAGGAAGAGAGAGGAGAGATAGAATGATAGAGGGGGAGAAAGAGTAGAGGGGAGAATAAAAGAGAGAGGGGAGGTAGTGAGGAAAAGCAGAGAGATAGAATGATAGAGGAAGAGTAAAAGAGAGGGGGAGAAAGGGAAAGGGTCAGAGAGCAAAAGAGAGAAAGAGGGAGAATGGGAGAAAGAGAGAGGCGAGGTAGAATGATAGAGGGGGAGAGGGTAAAAGATAGAGAGAGGGAGAGCAAAAGAGATAGGGAGATAGTGAAGGAGAGAGAGGAGACATAGAATGATAGATGGGGAAAAAGAGAAAGGGGGAGAGAGTAAAAGAGAGAGAGAGGGAGAGCAAAAGAGACAGGGAGGTAGTGAGGGAGAGAGATGGGTAGAGATGGACAGTTGCGGTGAGGGAAGTGAGAGGAGAGAGTGAGAGAGAGAGACAGAGAAGAGGACAAAGTGGGAGAGAGTTATGACAGGTGCAAAGAAGAGATTAGTGGTGAGTGCTGATTCAGCCCCTGTCAGAGGAGCCCAGTTTTAGACCTGTCTCCGAGCGCAGGGCCCGGGGACTGTTAACCTTTGTGACAGTCGGACAAGCACGCTGCCATAACAACACCCACTAGAGCTTAAGAAGAGGTTTGACTCGGGAAATTGAAAACACAATGGAGGACTTTAGGATGAGAGCAACTGGTCACTTTGCTCATAAAATGTAATAATCATAATATAATTTGGCTGTTTTGCGTGTGCACAGTTGAAAAATTTACAAATGGAAAATGACAAAGACCTAAAGGTCTGTATTATAATGTTGTTACCTGGAGTTGTGTTTTGTTTCATTCATGTTTGAGTAATTCTTTATTATTAGTCTGCCTAAATCTCCGAAGCTCAAAAAGCTCTGTTCACCTTGTGATGTCATGAAGCTGACCTTTTACCTTTGGTACAATAGAGCTTGTCCATTACAGGTCTGAAATGATCCAAATGATTTTAGTGAAGGTGTATGGAGTTTAAAAACACAGTGGAGCATTTCCTGTATTACCACATGTGGCCATACCAGCTTATCAAAGCCTGATCCTGTCAGACCTCAGAAGCTAAGCAGGACCGGGCCTGGTTAGTACTTGGATGGGAGACCGCTGGGAAAATCAGGTGCCACAGTGGGGTGCCAGTCTCAAAAAAACTGTTGTTGTGTCCTTGGGCAAGACACTTCACCCACATTGCCTAGTATGAAAGTGGTGTGTGTGTGTGTGTGTGTGTGTGAGTGATGGTCGGCGGGACTGATGGCGCCGATTGGTATGGCAGCCGTGCCCCAGGGCAGTGGTGGCTACAACAGTAGCTTACCACCACAGGGTATGGAGTGACTGATTAATGTTCTGTAAAACGTCTTTGTGACAAATGTCTGTGGAAAGCACTATATAAATTAAAAACTTACTTACATGACATCACAAGGTGGAACAGAGTGTTTTCTGTTTGAGAGAACTCTAAATGTGCAGGATTTGTGTGTTTAACATAATGTAAATGAGACAAAACACAACTCCAGGTCTGTTTGCGATGAGGAAACAAAATTACGACATAGATCAGAAAACAGTGTAATACGAGCCCTTTAAAAGGTACACTATGTAACTTTTCTGGTGTTCTATAATAACATGATATAACATCTATCGCCATGGTGACAAGCCAGTGAATCCACCAGACCATTAGGCATGTTTTTCAAGGTATTTTTGAGCAATAAAAACACTTGTTATTGAATACATGCAAGACAGATATGTTTAATGCCATGCTGTGGAACATTCCAGGCAAAGCAATGGAGACAAGCAGATGGCAGACACCTCACCAGAAAAGCTACACAGTGTACCTTTATTATGATGAAATAAATATACAGAAAAGATCCTTCAAATCAAAGTATAAGGTTGTATTTCAAGTTAAGTCTTTCAGCTGAGCATGTTAATTATGTCTTCAGCGATGTTCTTAGTGACCTCCAGGCTGTATGGTAATTTATGGTAAACATGCTTTTTTTTTTTCTTTTACAAAAATACGACTCCTATTTATTCTGCTTATGCACCCATTTCACAATTCAAGAGACAGAAATTAAAAACCAAATTTGTAGTCATTTCAAAAATCAAAACTAAACCAAGAAAAAACATGACTAAACCAGGACAAAATCAGGACTAAACCAGGACTAAACCAAAAAGAAAACACAACTAAACCAGCACTAAATCAGGACTAAACCAGGATTAAACCAAGACTAACTCAGGACTAAACCAAGATTAAACCAGGATCAAACCAGGACCAAACCTAGACTAAAACCCGGACCAAGAACAAAATTAATCTGCTTACATACACCCAGTTTACAATTCTAGGAACAGAAATTAAAACCTGAATTTGCAGTCATTCCAAAAACCAAGACTAAACCAGGACTGAACCAGGACTGAAACAGGACTGACCCAGGACTGAAACAGGACTGAACCAGAACTAAAGCAGGACTATAAATAAAACAAAAGGGACATATTTATTCTGTGTACACACACCCATTTTACAATTCAAGGGACAGAAATTAAACCCCCGAATTTGTAGTCATTTCAAAAACAGGACAAACAAGCCGGACCTCAGAGGGTTAAATCACTTAGCAGCAGATAAATAGAAACTGCTGTTTAAAAATGCATTAGCTTACAAGCTGAGCCGAATATATTCCAATTTGGGGACGCGGTGTGTTCAAGCATCTCGGGGAAAAAGCCAATTACGTTTTATTTGTCTTCCCCGTTGCGTTCATGTGTTGTTTATTTGTCTTTAAGCCGACTTACCGCTAAACTGGAGCTAGCCTGGGTCTTGCTGTGAGGGGTAAACTTCGGTTTTGGGGGTTTTCCGGCCAGACGATCCTTGTGCCTTCTGCTGTTCATGTGCTGTAGAGCAAAGAATGAATGAAAACAAAAAAAAAAAGTGATTAGATTAGATAGTGAGGATTGGTTGAGTCGCCTTGGGAACGCTTCAAATCTTATCTGCTGAATTAATAATGGTATTGCGGTGACTGAAGAGCGTAGCAATAATGTTATATTAGTGGCTTTTGTTGCTATCTTCCACAGTGCCTGGTTAAATAATAGGTTTATGCTTCCCTGAGGTTTCTAATGTTTATTTAAATACATCAAATACAAGAGTCAAATGCAGACTGACAGTGGCTCAGTGGTTACATTGCTTGCCTATTAACGGAAAAGTTAGTGGGTCAGTCTCAGTCCTGACCAGTGCACAGAGTTATGTGTTGTGTTCACACTAAACCAGGATTAAACCAAGATTAAACCAAGATTAAACCAGGACTAAACCAAAGCAAAACCAGGATCAAACCAGAGCTAATTCAGGTCTAAACTAGGACTAAACCCAATCTAAACCAAGACTAAACCAGGATAAAACCAGGACTAAACCAGAACTAAACCAAGACTAAACCAGGACCAAACCAGGACTAATACAGGACTAATACAGTACCAAAAAAGGACTAAATCAGGACTAAAACAAGAACTAAACCTGGACTAAACCAGGACTAAACAAGCCCTTAACCAGGACTAAACCAGGACTAATCCAGGACTAATACAGGATCAAACGAGGACTAAACCAGGTCTACACCAAGACAAAACCAGGACTAAACTAGGACTAATTCAGGTCTAAACCAGGACTAAACCCAATCTAAACCAGGACTAAACCAGTTCTTAACCAGGACTAAACCAGAACTAAACCAGGACTAAACCAAAACTAAACCAAGACTAAACCAGGACTAAACCTGATCTAAGCCAGGACTAAACCAGGACTAATCCAAGACTAAACCAGGACTAAACCTGATCTAAACCAGGACTAATCCAAGATCAAAGCACAGCTAAACCAAGACTAAACCAGGACCAAACCAGGACTAATTCAGGATCAAACCAAGACTAAACCAGAACTAAAACAAGTACTAAACCAGGACTAAACCAAGACTAAACCAGGACCAAACCAGGACTAAATCAGGACTAAAACAAGAACTAAACCTGGACTAAACCAGGACTAAACAAGCCCTTAACCAGGACTAAACCAGGACTAATCCAGGACTAATACAGGATCAAACCAGGACTAAACCAGGTCTACACCAAGACAAAACCAGGACTAAACCTGATCTAAACCAGGACTAAACCAGGACTAAACTAGGACTAATTCAGGTCTAAACCAGGACTAAACCCAATCTAAACCAGAACTAAACCAGTACTTATCCAGGACTAAACCAGAACTAAACCAGGACTAAACCAGAACTAAACCAGGACTAAACCAAAACTAAACCAAGACTAAACCAGGACTAAACCAGGACTAAACCTGATCTAAACCAGGACTAATCCAAGATCAAAGCACAGCTAAACCAAGACTAAACCAGGACCAAACCAGGACTAATCCAGGATCAAACCAAGACTAAACCAGAACTAAAACAAGTACTAAACTAGGACTAATCCAGGGCCAGCCCAAGATATAGATCAGAAAATAGCATAAAAAGGGCCTGTTAAATTTACCATACTCTCTCTGATATAGATTAATATCATTATTAAATTATTCTGGAAAGGTCCAATGTCCTGTGTATGTGATTTTTTTTTTATTTGTGCAAAAGAATAACTAGTATCTTAGTATGTGAATAACCTTTTTTTAACCCTATTGCAATTTGAATGGACGCAGCTAGAAAATCGCAAAGGCTGCAAGGCTGTTTTCAGATGATCTTTAAATGTATTTCGCTGTGTTTGCTAATGTGTGTGTTGTGTCTCCATAGAAACTGGTGAACATTCCGCTAATACACATACACGTAGAACACCCCCAGCGTGATGTCCCTTCAAAGTATCAATGTCCTCATAAAAGTGTGTAACATTTAGGTTGGGGGTCTGTCATCTTCTTGTTTCTATGGATCCCATATGGGAAAAGGTATAGACAACTCATACACCATTTTAACATGTTTCATATGAATCCTAAAAGAATTGTACACTTACAAACAAACACTTCCAAGATCTTTGGTAAATATGTGCAGCATGAAACATATAAAACTTTGTAACCTGCACAGCCTGTATATGACACTATTCCCACATACAATATCCTTAAAAGTGTGTGTGTGTGCGTGTGTGTGTGTGTGTGTGTGGTCAGCATGGGGGTAAACACAGTAATGCAAATATTGCATTACAACCTTAAAAAACATATTCCACTGATATCACAGTGAACATACAGGCTGTAAAAATATTTTTACTCTGCAAAATCCTAATTATTACAAAGGTCTATATTGACTTGTAATATTCCAAAAAGCAGCTATACACTTATGTTTTTTCACATGCCTCAACTGACAAAAGGTCATATCAGTTAATTGTCCTCTATATATGCTATTGTTAACCTTCAAATCAGCAGTTAGTTTGCTCAATTGGTAAGTCTCTGAACTTCCACATGGTAGATCTGGGTTCAAATCTCCCTTCACACTCTGATTGTTTTTTCTGCAACATATAATTAAACAACACAAACATTACAGTGAACATACAGAGAAAATGTAGTTTATCATGCACATTACCTGTAAATGTCATGCAAAATGTTCACTTTATCTTTACTAGTTTTTCATAATATAGTTGTATGAGAAAAATGCAAAAGGGGCCACTTTCAGGAGTAAACCATACATGGCACATATAAACCTTATATATAAGATTTACTACAAAGACAGTGGTAAATTCTTATATTTTTTTCCAGTTTTTTTCCATATGGGATATGTCGTTGCTCTGCTTAGAATGTTCCACAATATGACATTGAACAGCTCTACCTTACATTTATTCAATTACAGGCGATTTTATAGCTCAAAAATATCTAGAAAAACAGTGAGTGAGGTTGCCTCTTCAGAGATCTGACCTGTAACTTTGTCTGGTTTGATCTCCATGAAGATAAATAGGTTTAATACAATGTGAAACATTCTAGACAAAGCAATAACATCTCCATGGAGAAAATTATCTGACAGAGCCTCCACCGGAAAAGTTGCACAATTCACTTTTAACTATTTCCTATTACTTTCACAAGTTTTCAAATATACTCCCATTTTATATGTGTACAATTTTATGAGGGTTCAAAAACTACTTTGCATACAAGGTAAAACTGCAGTGTAACTACAACATTAAAACCATGATGGCTTGACATAATGATGAGTGAATAGGCCTGCTCTCTGAGAAGCTCATCACATCTTTATAATGTGGAGAAATGGTTGCAGCTTGAGCATTCACTACACTATCACACAGTTTTCAATGGGCTCATTCACATTGCAGGAAGAGATGGTGTCTTTGATTTAAAAGAAGAGTGATTTCTTCATCAAGGTGGAGGTAGCAATAACAAAGACCATTAGAATCAATTAATTATACATTTGATATAGACCATTTGAAAAGCCACAGTGGAACAATAATACACAGTGAGTATGCTGCGTCTGCACAAACCCAGGAAGCTAATATCAAGGTGAAATATCGATACTTTGCAGTGACATAACGCAGAGGGTGTTCTACATGTATGTTTATTGGCGTTACCATGGAGACACAGTGGACACATTAGCAAACACTGGCAATTAAGTTTTAGGTTTGTCTGAAAAATCAAGAAATAATACAAAATGGATTAAAACAACACATTTTCAGGAGCCTGTGATTTAAAAAGCATCATGGTGCTGTTTAGGTGTTAAGCCCAATTTATGGTCGTGCGTCAAATCGTCTGCGTCATGAAGCAGACAGTCTGAGTTGCCTTAGACCCCCTCCACAAAGCGTCTGTGTCAACCAATGTGCACCTTCAAACTTTTCTAACTACACGTCGAACAAACGCAGACAGCAAGGGAACGTGCCGCAGACAATAAGGGCTGTGATTGGACCTCTCTACAGACGCTCTACATACATTTCCGGTACTTCGCTTTCCCGCTTCATTTTGTATACAATCCTAGCCTCCTAGCATTGTGGTGGTGAATTACTTTGCGGTGCATAGTCCTCAATGCAGATCCAGAGCAAAATTAAAATAGAGAAAAGATAATTACATGGCTGTATCTTTCCACAAATATGTAACAAATTATTTTATATTCCAAATAAAAGTAATATTAAATTAAATGTAATAATTGTAATAATTAAAAGTAATATTATCATTTTTACAAAAGTGAAAGTTCATTGGTGATCTTTACTTCAACTTAAGATGCATGTGTAGACCAAGCTGTGGATTTTGAAAGTTAAATATCTGTATTAGTAAATATTGGTTATCGGCCACAACCGCAAGCCAAATATCTGATAAATTATCTGTAACTAATCACACACATTTTGTTTAACACGGATCTGATGTTAATTACTTAAACTGCAAACATAGCTTTGACCATTGCTCTACACTGCACTTGTGCATTGTGGGAAATTTCATTATTTTTTCTCCCGCTGGTCTCTCAGACTGCTCAACAAAATGAAGTGAGAGAGCGAAATGGAGTTTGAAATTGCAGGGGACATCTATACGCAGATATGATTCATGTTTTGACCTGGTTTAATTGTAATAAATTTGCACTGAACTTAATAAACCCAAACTACCCACTGCTTCCGTGTTACGAGAGGTCAATTTCAGTAACACCAGAGAAAAATGCTCCAAAATTGTCCCTGCCCTAAGCCTTGGGGGAGAGGACATGTTGAATTGGAGAGTGCAGCTGCTCCATAGAGAGTGACCAGGACCTGTCTGCCCTTTTAAACAACACCGCGAATAGACACAGAGATACTCACTAACTACGCCTCAGTGCTTTTGTAGGACATTTTGGTTCATTGTCTGGCCTTTTCATGGCTGCAACCACAGTAGCATAAGTATGTACTAATCATCTTGAAAATTAGGCCTGAACCATTTTAGGAAAAGATGTGTTTTTCTGGTGAATTTTGCTAGAGATTTGTGTTTCTCTATTAACATTCAGTTCATGTTTCTCATTTTAAACATGTCCATGGGTGATTATATTTGAGAGAAGACTGAAATACGAATACTTCAGAATACCAGAAGCATTTCCTAACGTGTGTAGAGGTTCAAACAAAACTGAGTGTCATTTTGAAGACAAAAAAATAATTGTAGTTTCTTTAAAGGTCCTGTATCACACAAACTACCTCTTGTATGCTTTAAGCCACGTTGTAATGATGTTACCTCATCAAAAACAAACCCAGAGTTGTGGTTTGTTTCAATCACGCATGTTTGAGCAGCCCTTTTATTAGTCTGTGTACATCTCCAAAGTTCAAAATGCTCTGTTTTCTCATTGTGATGTCATGAAGCGGTAATTTTCAAGTTAACAGCTACCTTTTACCTTTTGTTTATTAGGGATTGTAAATTACAGAGGTGAAATCTTCCAAATGTTTGTCAGTTCATATTTCAGTCTTTTTGACGATTCTCCAGGGCGTATTTAAAACGTGAACTTTGAACAGGGTCCTATTATTAACATAAATATTATATTAACATAAATTGCAAATCAAAACTGGAATGCTTGCCAGAAAAATCACAATTGGATATTTTCCCCAAATCCTTCAGCAAACTTTAGATCAATTTATATATACACTTGATACTCAGTTCGGATTCTGATACCTCTGTAATAATAAACTTGTTCTTTTCTTTTTCTTTCCTTTTTTTCTTTTGTATTACAACGTGGTCTTAGATCTGTGTAATCCCTCTGTGGTCCAGGTAGGTTAATGCTCTTTTACTTGTTCTGATACAGCTCAAGATCATTCTAAAGCTATTCAGGAAACGTTCATTTCTGTCTTGTGAGTGTGATTTTTTTTTTTTAGTATCAATAGCTGCTCAAAAGAGTATCTAGTTTTAGAATCAATCAAATCAGAGCAGATTTTTTATACTTTTGACAACCCTAGACTGCAGTAGTTTTTCTCACCTGGCTCAGCTGTGTCTCGGAGTTGACAGAGATCTCACAGACTTCACACTGGTAGTTCTTGCTGGGGATGCCCACACTGCCCTTGGTGCCCAGCCTCTTGCTCTTGCAGCCGGCACGAGCAGACAGCACCTTCCCCCTCCTCCGGGGCAGCACGCTCTGACCCTCCAGCATCAGCTTGTGCTTTGTACCTGAGAACAACAAACAAGAGGTCAGGGCAAAGTAGAGTCTGATTGTACAGTTCCGAACGTGTCAAATATAGAAGCGTCGAAGTCTTTGTTCAAAACCACTCAGAACGCAACTTTAAGTGTGCGTGTACTTGTGTCTGTGTGTGTGTGTCTTGCTATTTGTAGGTTTCAGCTTATTACTTTTCCATAGGTTCCAGAATGATAAAAGGTTAGGACCATAGCAATTAACAATTCATTCAAAAGATATCTGGAGAAAAGATGCACTTGTTGGTGCACAATGGACATTTTGCACATTTTATTATTTTTTGTATTTTTATTTTTTACAAGTTATCCTTTGAAATGAACGAAATTATCAAAATGTAAATCACAATGGAAGCGCAGCTTAGTAGCAGTCAGAAGTAAAAGTTGGTGCAGATAGATTTGAAAATGTTGATAGTAGAAATGGGCATTTTAGAAAATAAAATTTTCTAAATCGATCGTCGGGAGAATTAACGATTGATTATTGATTAATCATTAACGTTTTTATATTAAAATTATCATCATTATTATTACTATCTGCACTACGAATCTGCATAAATAAATTCTACTTTATGACATATAAACCGTAACCAATCTAGAGCCACATCAGCCCGTTTTACATTATAATGCAGCTTTGTGCAAGTCTCACAGAAACAAAACTTAAAACCACATGGCTAATTTGAATAAACTACACAAAGGAAAAAAACAGCTCTTGTGCACTGATGCGGCATGACTCAGTGGAATACAGGTTAGTGTGACCATATTTGTGTTTGTCAAAACCAGGACACCGTACGGGGGGTGGGAGGAGAGGACTTGTCATCAACATTGCGCTACTCTCACCTGGCAAAGCTTTTTCATGTTTTCGGTGTCCTGGTGAGTTTTTTCCTACTGGACACCGAAACATATGTGTTTCTTTGTACACTGTGCACATGGCCTCCCATTTGTCCTGACCGCAACGGAAAGCGTGGAATTTCTTCTACAAGTCATCGTTAGATACGCATTTGCGTTTCGGCACATTGCTGTTTGTGTCTGCTTGCTCCTTCTGAGTGCAGAGAGACATTTGGTCACCCTTCACTATGCACAGCAACCTACATTCGGTTTGTCGATTAAAATGAACATAATTGATGAAATTCGTAATGATCAATTATCAATTAATCAACTAATCATGCCCATCCCTAGTTGGTAGTGAACTAAAAAGAAAAAAAAAAAAACATTACTGGATAATATTAAACACTGGTACTGGCTTAAAAAAATCCACAGTAGACCATCTCTAATTTGTGTATAAATAAAGACAGTGTATGCAATGTTACATCCTGGAACAGCATAATATGAGACCCAAACCAAATACAATTTATCACGATCCTTACCGCTGTTGTGTGCTTCCAGTTGTGAGGTGGAGTTGACAGTGACTTTACAGACTGGACAGTGAAGGTGCGATTTGCTCTTCTTGTTTTCCTCGTCAGTTTGCGTCTCCTCAGTTGTGCTCGATGACTCCCCCTGGCTGCTCGGATCCCCCATGGCATCCTCCCCCTCCTGGCCTTCGGGGGCGCTGGTGTCTGACGCCGTCTCTGAGATCTGATACGAGGGAGAGATTTGAGGAGGAGAGAGAGTGACCAGGTCCACAGATGAAGCTTCAGATTCTGGTGTTAGCATCACGGAGCTCTTCGTGTTCTCCTCTATCTTGATGTCCAAAGTCACTGGCTCCAGATCGGACTGAAGACCTGAAAGGGACGAGAAGCAAAGGGTCAGAAAGTTGGTGTTGCAAGATGAGGGTTTATTAGACAATTTCAAGAATAAATCCCAGCATCTTGTTTCCATTCAAAACAATATATGATAATCAAATCACAAGGGCAAGATGAAGCAAAATAAGGTGCACTATGTTAACTCTTGTAGTGGTCATCATGGAGATATTATTACTTTGTCTGGAATGTTTCACACTGTGGCATTAAACTTCAATCTTTCTATCCAGAGACAAGCTGATGCCACACCAAACCATGTTACAAGTCAGATCTGTGGAGAGACAACCCCGCTCACTATTGAACATTCCAGCTTTTCCATGGAAACAAGAAGGTCATTGAAATGATAGTGTACTAAATACAAACATTTTTTTAAAGAGAAAATAAGACAAATATTATACAGTTGATACTTTGAAGATGATTCCCTGGCAGTGTGAGGCTAACTGAAAGCACTGTTCCGTCTGAAACTCTGTTACTCAAATTAGACTTAAGATTTATTTTACCACAATCTGACCAGAAAAAACAGACTTAGTTGGAATTAAATTTAAGTTAAACAAGTCTCTTAAACTTTAAATTACAGTCACAAACTAGCCAGTGTTAGTGAACAGTTTTTCTCACCATTTTTTGTTGAATCTCAAACCATGAACTCTCGTATTGATCACAGACTCTTGAAAATGTATTGTTTAAGTGCATTTTATATATATTTTTTTTTATTTTCAGACTATATTAAAACTTTTTTGACAGTGTTTGCTAATGTGTGCATGGTAGTTGCTACAGGCAACTAGAGATGTACATCTAGAACACCACCAGCGTGATATCCCTACATTAAGTATTTATAGTTCTAGTTTACTGAAAATAAATGAGTCTGGTAATGAGTCTTTTAATGTTGTAAAATGCACACCTTGACTAGAAAATGTTTGTAAGAAAACATAAGAACCAAGCCCGCAGAGGCTTTGCTTGTTGCTCTCATTTGCCTCTAACTGGTAAAACAGAGGCTGATTTTAATTGGTGATAATGAAGTAACACTGCTTAGTCTATTAGCATTCAAAGCAATAGAAGTAGCGTTTCTTATGTTGCTCTTAAAGACGCACAACTCACTTCTCTATTGAGAGATCTGCAACCTGCTTGTCTCCATGGTGATAGATAAGTGTAATGCTTTGCAGTGGAACATTCCATAGCAAAAACATTTCCATGGAGACAGGCAGGTGGCTATTATGTGGATATATGTGAACTCTGGACACCCTAAATACCAATATATACTTAGCTGTAAATTAGGTCTGCAACAATGAATTGACTAACTCTACAACCCATACAAAAATACCTTTTTATAATGAAATAGCAAAAAAAAAAAAAAAAAAAAAGCATTTTCATCAATAATGCTATTATACAGGAAGAATTATTCATGTGTTTTTAAACTCCATATACCTAGAATAGAATCACGCAAGTCATTTAATTTCTTGGAATTTCCAATCTCTACTCAACAAAAGGTAAAAGGTAGCTGCTAACTTGAAAACTACCTCTTCATGACATCACGAAGGTGGGACTGCATTTTGAGATTTGGAGATGACAGCCAAATAATAAAGGATTACTCAAACATGTGTGAATGAAACAAAGCACAACTCCAGGTATATTTTTGATGGGGTAACAGCATTGTAACATGACTAAAAGCTCACAAGAGTCCATTTTGTGTACTATGGGACCTTTCTTTCTTCCTATCTGGAAGCCTTCAGTCAACCTTTATTTGCGTGATAATGTTCAGTAGAAATGATCATTAATCGATCATTTTATCTTATTTTTCCACATTTTTTGCAAATGTTTGTACTTAAAAACAACAGCAGTAAACATCAAGACTTGACAAATGAAGCGTAACCGAAATCCTTAAAAGATTAACTTGCTAAAATTCAATTAGACTGTTTCCTTATCTCCAAGTAGCCATTTCCACTTTTAATACAACTTGCGGCGCACATTAACGGCTGCTTATAAGTAGCAGCTTTGTGGTGTTTGTTGATATCTTTCTTTTGTTTTAATCCGTGCGGAACAAGGTAGATGAGGTCCACACCGAGTCAATGCAATCTGCTTATTTGTCCTTCTTCTTTCCCTGTTCACTCACTCTCTGCAAGCCCCAGTCTATTTAAATATAACCCGAGTCAATAGAAAGGAGCTAATCGACTGCCAAGCCAATATAAGTCACTATAGTTCTATTACAGCCCCCCCCCCTCCCCCATGGCCCTCCTGGGGGAATCCTCAATCCAATAACACTGTACAATTACTTGCTATACCATTTCATTTGCTGGGCCTTCTCCTCCCATACACCTTCAATGCATCTGGCCCCATTGATTTTCCCACAGTAAATTCATCATTGGAGATAAGGGTCCTTCTTTTCTCATTGAGGTACCTACAGCACAGTACAGCGCAAAGTACAAGATATGTGTCGACGACTGAGCTAAATAAACACAGCGAAGCATCAGTCTTATATGTACAGTGTATATATATTGCTTTTTTTAGATGCTCAAAGTCTATTTCATGCTTTATTCATTACTCACTTGCTGTCATATATGTTGGTAGCTATTCCTATGCGTGGGTTTCAGAATGATAAAAGGTTAGTAGCACTGCCATAGCAATTTAAAGGGGCAGTCTGGTATTCAGCACATTGGACATCATTTCCTAGTGAGCCAGAGTGTTGGAGACACTTTTTTAAATATTCCATCCAGTCCCTGCTGATGCTAGGCTAGCGCATGTCAATGGCCATACTTAGCCTTACCCACTCAACAAAACACCCGAAGCAAATCTATTATTATGCCAAACTGTCAATGTAAATGTCTGTGTTGATAGACTAATTTTAAACCTTGTATTTGAAGGATTTATGTGTGAGCAGCAGCGAGTTGTACTTCCCGATAGAAAGCTTGGCAGCGGTGGAGTGATATCACCTAGCACCTATCTTACCAGCAAGGTAAAATTTGGCTGCTGCTGAGAAAATAGTCCCTCAACGTGCAACAATTTATGCAATGTAAGGTTAGTTTTATTTCAAATTTACATTCACAACAACAGTCTGGCATAAACATAGATTTGCTTCGGGTGTTTTGTGGAGTGGGTAAGACTGTTTTTAGTGGCAGGATAACTATGGCCATTGACATGCACTAGCCTAGCACCAGCGACCTCTGCAAATACAAGGACTGAATGGAAAATTTTAAAAAGTGTCTCCACACGTCTCCAACACTCTGGCTCACTAGGAAATGAGGCCCTATGTCCAAAATTCCAGACTGTCCCTTTAAAGGTCATACATTATGCAAAACTGGGTATTGTGAGCTTTAAGCCATGTTTGTAATGTTAACTCATAAAAAAAAAAAAAAAAAAACATACCTGGAGTTGTGTTTTGTTTCATTCACACATTTAACACAAACTCTAAATATTTAGGCTGTTCCAACTTGTGATGTCACGTGGTAAAGGAAGCACTCCACTGTGTTTTTAAACTCCTGACACTTTTACTAGAATCATTTGGCAATTCCAGAGCTGAAATCATCCAATCTCTATTGATCTAAAGATAAAAGGCAGTTGTTAACTTGGAAACTGCCACTACATGACATCACAGGGTGGAAGAGAGCAATCTGAACTTTGAATAACCCTTCATTATTAGTCTGTCTACATCGGCAAACATGTGTGAATGAAACAAAACACAACTCCAGGTATGTTTTTGAGGCGGTAACAGCATTCTAACATGGCTTAAAGCTCACAAGAGTCAATTTTACGTAACATAGGACCTTTAATGATTACTGTGGAACATTCCAGTAAAGCAATAACATCTCCATGGAGACAGATAGATGGCTCTAAACGAATCTACACCCTTGTTTCACCGGCGCGATATATAAAGCCTACATGTATAAGAGCAAGATTAGACACAGGTCCCACAATGTAATGAGAATGACCTATACGTCTCTTTCTCTCTTTTTTTCTCTCTCTCTTTCTTTCTTTTTCCTCTTTCTCATTCTCTGTCTCCATCTCCCTCTCTCTCCTCCTATCTCTCTCTCTTTCTCTCTCTCTTGGACAGGGTGATGGGGGGACACGGGGGGCTCTGCTATGATCCAGGAGCTTATGTGAGCGTCACCAGCGCCTGAGAAGTCTCCAGGGGGACGATAGTGATCAGTGGATTTACAGGAACAGACCGCGCATCAAAGTCTACAGAGAGAGAGAGTGAAGAGGGCCATTTTAAATAAGCATGCTGAGACTGGCAAAGGAGATAAAAGTTTAGATTCAGAACGCCTTTAAGGAAGAAGTAAAAAGTATTGAAATGTATCGTTTAAAGTCCTATATTAGACAAACTTTTCTCTTCTGAGCTTTAAGTCATATTAGAATGTTATTTCCTCATCAAAAAGATACCAGGAGCTGTGTTTTGTTTCATTCACACATGTCTGAGTAATGTCATGTGGTAATACAGGAAGTGCTCTACTGTGTTTTAAAACTGTATACACTTTCGCTAGAATCATGTGGACAATTTCAGCCCTGGAATTGCCAATCTCCACTGAACAAAAGGTAAAAGGTGCTGTTCACTTGAAAACTACTGCTTCATGACATCACAAGGACACAAGACAGGCTAAAAACAAAAGGTTACTCAAACATATGAATGAAACAAAACACAACTCCAGGTATGTTTTTGAGGAAGTAACAACATTATAACATGACTTGAAGCTTTCAAGAGTAAAATGTGTGTAATGCAAATTATATATTGCTTTCATTGGAATGTTCCACAGTATAGCTTTGCACTGGCTTGCACCTGCATGGAGACAACCAGGCCAAATACAGGCCAGATCTGTGAAGAGGCCACCCCACTGACAGTATCAATGCATGTTTAGTAGTCGTAGTAGTAGTTGTAGTAATAGTAGTAGTTTAGTAGTTGAAGAAATGTGAGTGATATGTGGCAACGTACACTGGTCATTGTTCCTGGTTTGTGAATGATCAAATGTTTTAGAATAGCTGCAGCTATAACTGATTTTGTGCTGCTTTACAATATAAGGGGAAATTAAATGTAGTCATTTACAAAATTAAAAGTTTGGTACTCCAGATTTAACAAAAATGTATACTAACTTAGCATGATTCATCAGCCAGTTTCACTTCATAGAAACCATCTGACCTCGCAGCATTAGGATTTGTTCTCTCAATGGTAGACGGGTACTTTTTATTATTTAACCAATCGTTGCTATTTGGGCGTGACATATGTAATGCGCTGCTAATGGGACTAACTGGTATATTACGCTTTTCCCAAATCCCGTAGGAAGAAGAGCAATAACGTCTTTCCCCGTCTTTTGATAAAATTCACCAAACGATTCTCTTTATTCTGGCTTTAAATCCTTGATCTCGGGAATCATTGGCAACGCAGAAAGTATGGCTTTCGCCAAGAGAAATGGAATTGAGCAGAGGCACTAGGTGGTGGCAGCCTGGCTAACTAACTATTACTGAATAATTAGAACATGAACATTTCTTCTAAGCATATAAGAAAAAAAACATTATGCAAATGTCTGCCATATCTAATCTAATCAAAAGCTGTAAAAACAACAAAGTTATTGCTTATTTCACAATGATTCAGATCGATTCAGCCTTCATTATCCGTGCAAAAGCATAAACCAACCACAGCTCATATTCTGTTATAAAAGACTTGAAGTAAACACTTGAATATCTTTAAACTTGTCCTTCTGAGGCTCATTATTTGTCAAACTTGTGTCAGATGCAGTGACAGCTCTGTACTGACATTGGGAATCTGTCAAAGTAAAGGCCAATATCGAGCAGCTGCAGTCTCAGATCACACACACAGCACAGCACCACATCACTGTCTCAATCAATGCCGCTCTATCATCTATACCATTTCACCTAAAACACATTTCCTAACACTGACAATAATCTTACATCTATATTTGGACATTTAAAATCAAAAACAAGTATAATATTTATGAATCATTTAACTGAACTGAATGTACTGAAAATTTAGAGGAAACATAGCCTAAGCACTTTTTAGCTCAATACTTATCGACCATGATTCAAGACATTTCAACAGCAAATGGAAATTTTGCCCAGTCTGCTTATAAAAATGAATACTAATACTTAGCACTGACATCATGCTGGGGGTGTTCTACATGAATGTCTATTGAAGGAATGCTCAGCAGTTTCCATGGTGATACAATGCATATATTAGCAGACACAGTTCAAAAAGTTCTATGATGAAAATTCAAGATTTCAACAACACATTTTCAGGATCCAGTGAAGAATGAGTGTTAATGGTCCTCTTTAGGTCCAATTAATCTCATCTGTTGTAGTTTCAACCAAAGCAGCTCTTTCTGGTTGGATTGTGTTAACATAAAGTTCAGATAAAGTGAGTAACAGGGCTTCTAACAGAGTAGTGCCTCCAGTTAGCTTCACACCCCTAGGGAATGTTGATGATTTTAGCTGCGGAGTATCACTTAGGCTACAGTGAAAATAAAAGATTGCTTATAATGCATTATTGATGCAGACGCAGACTGTAGTGGGGTCAAAACCATCTCTTCTCCTTTGTGAAGCCGGACACTTAAAACTATTGATGTCTCTTTAGCTCTCCCAGGACCCTCACTAATTTGTATTTTTATTACCCCAGCACAACAAGACCTTGGTAACAACAATAAAAGCAAATCAGCAAATCATTAAAGGTGCACTATGCACAGTAATTTTTCTGGTGGAGGGTCTGTTGCCCGTTTGTCTCCATGGAGATGTAATTGCTTTGCCTGGAATATTCCACAGTATGTTTTTAAACTTATTTATATTGGATTCATTTTATCATAGTTGTTGTTACTGTTCAGAAATCATTTAAAAACCTTCATTCTCACTGTGAATGGGGTGTAACATGGGTTGGTGGTGGCACCTGCTTGGCTCCTTGGAACTAGTGATGTTCAATGCCATACAGTAGAACATTATGGGCCAAGCAAAGCAATACATTTCCATGGCGACAACTGGTCTAATGGTGAGCATTCCACTAGAAAAAGTTACATAGTGCATTTTAAAAATAATAAAAGACAATGTATGAAAATATAATTCCTTTAGACCTATTTGGACATTTCAAATAAGACTACGCTCATCGAGATTAAGCTTAAAGGTGCATTATGTAACTTATGTTATTAGGTTCTTTTTTCAGACCAAGAGTTTGTTTTCATACCTGACAGTTTCAACTGCTCACTAGTGGTCTTCCTCAGAGTGGTGACGTGATCTTGCTGTGACATGTCCGGTCAGCTGATTTATACAGGTTTTGGCGCTGTCTTCCTACCAGTGGAGGCAGGATGACAGCGCCATCTGCAGTCCGACTTCCTCAGGACAGTATCCCAGGTGTGTGAGAGTAAAACAGCTCCCTCATCCCGGTTTATAGTCCCGTGGGCACGTTTCCGTATTTTGATTCCCTCTTTAATCCAACGATGATGTTTGTTTTCCTCTATCCCAATCATGATGATGATCAAGTCGGACTGCAAATGGCGCTGTCGTCCTGTCTCCACCGGTAGGAAGACAGTGCCAAAACCTGTATAAATCAGCTGACCGGACACGCCACAGCAACATTACATGACCACACTGAGAAAAACCGCTAATGAGCAGTCGAGACTGTCAGCTATGAAAACAAACTCTTGGTCTGAAAAAAGAACCTAATAACATAAATTATCGGAAGACCAAATGAACCTCATTGGTGCATTATGTAACTGTTTGGGTGGGTGTCCATTACCTTCTTGTTTCTATGAATATGCCACTGATCTGCTTTGAATGTTCCACAATATGACATTAAACAGCTCTACCTTACGTTTGGCTTTATTGCTCAAAAACACCTAGAATACCTTGAAAAAAACAAGCGTTCTGACTGTGAGCGGGGTAGCCTCTCCAGAGATCTGACCGGTCTGGTTTGGTCTCCATGACGATAAAAAGGTTTAAAGCCATGCTGCAAAACATTTCTGGCAAAGCAATAACATCTCCATGAAGAAAAGCATTTGAAGGACCCTCCACTGAAAAAGTTACACAATGCACCTTTAAACAGAACTTGACAGACAGGTGAGTTATAGGCACCTGACGGACCACAATATGTCCACTCCTCCTTATTCTCGTCTCCACACTTTCTCCACAGACAAGTAATTTCGGAGTCTTCATTTGGAGCTATTACATTTCAGGATGCCTTTGTATTGCATTGGTTCGCACTGGTGAATTTTAATTTCACATTAGGCCAATCACACAATTGCCGTGCTTATTAAATAGTGTTCCTCCTCACAGAAATCACATTGGGGAATTATTAGACATTATGAAGTGTATTAAAAACCAGCAATTTCTATTTCAATTCATTCATTTTATCTCACTGTTCATTCTTATAGTTCTTCTCCGTGCACAGAGGCCCTTTTGAGGCATATTAAATGATGAGAGCGTTATCAGCAGTCTTTTGTCCACTGTCCTCTTTCTGAAGGAGACTCAAAGTGGAGAGAAAGTCTATAGGCACTGAAGAAGTACATGACACATTCTGACGCATAAAATGTTTAAAATTATCCAATCTGATAAGCTAAAAGTGAATTTTGGTATTCTTGGTTTGTCAAATATATTATAATACCCCCATCTCATTTATACTGAAACTAGTATTGACCAGAGGTGAGTAGAGTAGCCTACTCAAGTAAGAAATTTGGCAAGTAAGAGTAAAAAAGTATTTGGGGAAAGTACTACTCAAATAAAAGTAACTTAAAGCTGCACTGTGTAACTTTTCTGGTGGGGGGGTCCATCAAATGTTTTTCTCCATGGAGATGTTATTACTTTATCTGGAATGTTTCACAGTATGGTATTAAAACTTTCTATCATCATGGAGGCCAATCTAGACCAAGTTACAGGTCGGATCTGTGGAGAGGTGACCCCACTCACAGTCAGAATGCCTGTTTTTCAAGGTATTTTTAAGCTATAAAATCCCTGCAGGTGCAAGCAAGAAACACAAATGTTTATATAATTTTATATTGTCAACATTAAGTTTTGCTTTTTACTCAAGCACCTAATTTTTATTGAGGTAACAGTACTCTTACTTGAGTAAAAGTTGTGCACTCATCGCTTGAAATAGCAACCTGCCTGAAAAGAGGAAGAGGAGAGATTGAGATAGAGAGAGAAGGGGAGGTGAAAGAGGGAGAGAGCGGAGGAAGAAATGGACGTATACTTAAATGTCATGAACAGCCAACACTCAGGAATGCCCTTTTCTACACAGACAGACAGAGTCAAAGCATGTGTCTTATGTCTTATATTAACACGCTTCACAGAGCCATCATTTCAGCTGTCTTTTCAGAAGAATTTGTTGATTTTGGAGTTTAAAACGCAGGAGTTAAAAGTTTCTGAAATCGCCATAATAACACTTCACACTTTGTCTGACTAACCACTGCAATGTATATGTCCTTTAGTGATTAAATAATTGTTGTTTGAGTTTGTGGGACATAGACTGTAAAGAAGTGGATGTGGAGCATGGCTCATAGTGTTCAGCTCCAGTCAAATGAAGCTCACCAAGGCCGGCAGCTATAGGAGCGAATTTGGAGCCAAGATCCATATTAGGAATAGGAATCTATTTATGAAAAAAATAGAGAAATAAAAACACCAGGATCATGTAGAGCGGATTAAAACAAACATGTTAAGACCAAAATGACGAGGGTCAGCGCAGCAGTTACAGAGAGAGGGGCGACAACTTTTCAGTGTAGTGTTAATTGCCAGAGTCGATGGAGCCAGAAGTGCCCCCATGAACACATCCTATTTGGAACGTGGCCATTTATATATATAGTCTATGGTGTGGGACAGTCTATGGTGAGTTGTTATACAATTTAATATTTTGTTATAACTAACAAACTAACAAATAAAAAGGTAGTTATATAAACAGTACTGTTATTGTATTTTAAACCAAAGTTAGCTAAATTCTTTCTCCAAAGAGGGAACTCTGCTCCAAACCACATGCATTTATTGACACAAGCTTGGCAGTAGACCTCGCTTAAAAGTCCAAAGATAATTATGAATTATTAATTATAAATGCAAGAATTTTGATCTTGATAAAAATGTGATTAATTGCACAGCTGTATTTGACAGTAACAAAGATTTCAAAAAGCGGTGAGTTAGGCAAGGTTGCCCAACTACTTATCTTTATTTTTACGTGTATCATTTTTCTTTTTTTATTTGTTTCATTCATGAAAGATGAATAAAAAATAATTATGTTCACACATCAGTATGAATGAAAAGGAGCAGAAAGAAGTATAGACTTGTAATATCTGCCCTCTTTCCACACATAAGTAAAACATTTCCAGCACTTCATCGGTTAGAACTATATTTATAAGCAACTTATTTACGTGACATACACAATATTAAATACTTGTTAATTAACACAAAAGGACCGCTCATATTTCATACTTTTTTTTTTAGCATATCATGTTTGACATTTCTTTTAAACACTCGATTAGATTTTGAATAGGTTAATCCCTGCATTGAAACACATTTTTTCCATTGTTGTTGTTCTAAACCTGGGATTTTTAAAGATTTCGATTCCTTTCAGATTATAATGGTGTTGTCTCTTTGGAAATTTTCTTTGGAGATTGGGATACTACCACATTTTGCAAACAAGAAACTGACTAAAGTGCGCTCAACTTCACCATGTTGTGTAAGCATTAGGTAACATCAGGTGGAGGAAACAAGTATCTTCCATTCAGTGTTGTTCATAGCAAAAACTTTCCACGCAACAATAAAACGTCAGTCTTTTTTCCTCAGACCCTTAGCATCTGATAGGAGATTTGGAGATAGGTGTTAAGGTTAAATTGAAGGACATTTTTGAAGATGAAACAGCAAAAATGTTGAGCGTAAACAGAAGGAGCGATGGTGACAGATAGTGGAGATGTTATCTGACAAAGCAACATGAGAGGGCACGGAAAACAGCGGGGTATGCACGGTGATCGGGGATACATATAAAGCAGAGAGGGGTGGAAAGGGCTTTGGTTATTAAAGGTGCATGAGGGAACATTTCTAGTTGAAGGTCCGCCACCTGTTTGACTTAAAGGTTGTATGGAGGATTTTTTTTTTCATCTTCAAATTGTCAATGAAAGTTTAAAATACCATTACAGAGACACAGCAGTTTTGTTATTATGATGACCAAAAAAAAAAAAAAGAATGAAAATCTATCAACTGTGGACGTAGTGAGACCACATAAACATCAGCCAATAGATAACGAGGCTGCCTCATTATCTATTGGCTGTTAGGTTGTCAATCAAACTCCCTGCGTTTTAAGTGTAACTGACTCGCACAGGGATTACGTGGTTAATGCAGCGGTTCTTAGAGGCTTTTTCAAACTGTAGCTTTCACGCAGTTTGTACAAACTTTTTTGCGATTGCGGATGAGAATCCACGACCAGTTCGCTGCAAAAGAAAGTCAGTTTTTGAGGTCGCTGAAAGAAGAAGAGAAGGGGGAAAGGAGCAAAACCAAACTGAGGTGATTTTTGGAGATTTCTTCCAGCGATTGCGCGACTGAAGCAGACAAAGGGTCTAAAACCTGATGCGTCGTCGCTAAATTATTTCTAGACAGGTCATGTCAACAGTAATTCTGAACGCACACTGGCTATAAACAAACATGATTTCTAGAGTAAGGAGATGGGAGGAAGGTTGTGTCACGCATGCACAAGGACTGTCACTGTATTTCTCTTCCCTTAAAAAATCCTCTATACAACCTTTAATGGAGATGTTAGTGTTTTCCTAAATAGCATTAAATGTATCTATCTAATCTATCTAAATTGTAGTCTATACTTTAATGGACTAATCCTTATTTCAGTTTGCAAATTACTTTATACATCTTAACTTCAGCACTAGCAGAAAATTGGGGGCCTGGGGCATGAAAGCTTATATGGGCCCCCTTCTGATTTAAATTAATAGGCACAGGTTCCAATTCTTCCCTAAAACCCTTGGGCCAGGGACAATTGACCCCTTTGCCCCCCCTTGTGGACTCCCCTGGCAGCCATTCTGAAAACTGTTCCACTTTTTTCTTTTTTTTTCTAGAATATCATTAGAAAGAAAATGTAATTCGTTCTATACATTATGCTAGTTTCATCTACATGCACTACCAAAGCTGTGGTGGTTTTAAACGATGAATAATGCATAAAATGAGACAAGGAGGTGACGGCACCAGGCCAGGTTACAGGTCAGGTCTGGGGAGAAGCAACACCAGGTGCTTTATTGCTAAAATACTTTGAAAAACATGCAATGGGAAGGTTTAGGGTCAAGCCGCGGAACATTCCAGGCAAATCAATGATATCTCCATGGATGACATCTCCTCCCCCATCAGAAAAGTACATATAGCACACCTTTTAGTCTCTCAAGGATGAACACCTTACTCTACAAACTTGGGACTAAACTGGGACTTAACATGGAACTAAATCTGGACAAAATCAGGACTACATTAGGACTAAACTGGGTTCAAACCAGGACCAAAACAAGACCAAACACACTTTAGATGTCATGTGATTGTTGTACTCACTTGTGGTCTCTAGGCTTGCGTCCATGTGCATTTGTAGTGTGGCTTCAGCAGCGATGGTCTTCCCTCTGTCCCGGTCTCGCTCTCTGTCCCGGCCCGTGGACAGACCCTCTGCTGCCCTCTTCTGGCGGTTCTTCTGCGCCTCCATGGCTTTGAGCTTCCTTGCATGTTTGTGGCCTTTGTAATGGGCTTCAGCTTGGTTCTGTGGAATGTAAAAGAAGAGAAATTACACTTAGAAAAACCTCACAGCATTTCAGTTTAAATACGTTTCTGGGTAGTATATGTATATCTATAGGTTTCAGAGTGATGAAAAATGAGGACCGTTGCCATGGCAATTAACAATATAAAATAACACATTACATCTTTTGATTGGTGAAACACCCTCCGAATGTTGCTTTTGTATTGCTTTCAGAAGTCAAAATTATATATTTTGAATGTTGAAACACCCTCAAAATGCAGCCCATTCAAACAGGAAGGTAAAACACACACACTGACATAAAGGTGCACCATGTAACATTTCTGTTGGAGGATGGGCCATCTGCTTGTCTCCACGGAGATGATTTTGCATTCCTTGGAATATTCTGCAGTATGGCATTAAACATCTATTTTGCATTTATTCAATTAAACATGATTCAGCCTGGTGGCATCTCTAGCTTGTCTCCATGGGGGTAAATAAGTATAAAACCACACTGTGTAACATTTCAGGTAATTGCAATAACAGAGCAGATGGCAGACCCTCCATGAGAAAAATTGCATAGTGCACCTTTAAATAGATCTAAGCTCATTTGCCATACCGTAAAGTGGTAATATTGTACAATGATTTTTAATATGCCCCTCCATCTGTTCCCACCTTATAACAGGAAAGGCACAACGTTAGACCAGGGATATGAATGTGTGTGTGTGTGTGTGTGTGCGTGTGTTACAATGCTGAGTTTGTGATGAGAGGCCAAATCAGAGTTTTGCTGTCACAGTAAAGCCATCGGAGCACTTAATGATTATCGGACAATAAAAAGCACACAATGGATTTATTTTGACCTCAAGGGCTGCTTATACAATATTTCTGTACTGGTTTATATGCACTGTGACCAAAAGCCATCTCCAATCCTAGTAACATATATACACAAAACAGTTACCTTTACTCAGTTACATTTACTTGAGTAGCTTTAAAAAAAACAAAAAAAAAAAACTTTCCAGAGTACTTTGCTAGAGGCATCTTTTTACTCCTACTTGAGTGATATTTGAATTGAAGTAACAGTACTCTTTATGTAAGTCTTCATGTAGACAATATGAAAAAAAACAAAAAAACATGAATGTGTCTTGACCCCCAAATATGTTACTTTATATGATTTTTTTCCCCCCAAATTTTTGTGTGTATCCTTTGAAAACACCAGATGTTGTGCTTTATTTCATGCTTGTTCCTTCAAATTACATTAACTTCAAATTATAAATCAGATGTTATGTCCCACAGTTACTCTTTAATGGCCTGATTCATCAGCCGGTTTCACTTCGTAGAAACCATCTGACCTCCCAGTGTTAGAATTCGTTTGCCCAACGGTAGCCGGGCAATTTTTTTTTAACCAATCGCTGCTATTTGGTAGTCACATGTGTAATGCGCCACTAACGGGGCTAACTGGTATATTAAGCTTTTCCCCAAACCCATAGGAAGAAAGGCAATAATGTCTTTCTCCTTTTATGAAATTCACCAAACATTCTCTTTACTCCTGCTTTAAATCCTCGATCTTGGGAATTGTTGACAACACAGAATGTATGGCTCTGTCTATGGAACTTGCACTTCAGGGGTTTTTGCGAACCGTCTAATGTATTTTGATTCCTGACCTAGTCGCTGTAGAGAAATGAAATTAAGTGGAGGCACTAGGTGGTGCCAGCCTGGCTTACTCTTTAAAGGTGCACTGCGTAACTTTCCTGGTGGAAACTGGTGCCGCTTTGCCTGGAAATTTTCACAATATGACATTAAACGTATCTATTTCTTACAGTAGAATGCATATTTTTTCAGGGTATTGTTTTAGTGTAAAAACAAATGTAATGCCCTACTGTCGTACATTCCAGGGAAGGCAATCTCCCTTATATATCTCCATGGACACAACCAGGTGCTGGACTTGAACCAGAAAAGTTACATAATGAACATTTAAGTTGCACTTTAGTAAGTTATTGGGTAGTACTTTTCACAAACACTTTTCTACTCTTACTTGAATCATTTTTAGGATTTTTAGGAGTTATTTTGAGGTAGCTTTTCTCTGACTAACACACAAAAAACACTTCCTGATTTGCCTCAATGAAACCACAAACAAGCTCACATTTCCCCAACATCTTTACCATTCCCCCGGTTGCTCTCAGTCTGGGAACAAAGGACCAGTTGTCAAAGCAAACTGGGCACATCCGGAGAAATCAATACTCAGATTGTAGATTAAAAACTGAAGAAACCGCCAGGGATAATCTTTCGGCAAAGGCATGCGGTGGATGGGAAAGCCACTGCAGTCCGAGAGACAGGAGCGGAGCCGGAGAGGAGACCAATTACAGGAATTATAAGTGATTTGCTTTTAATGGCTAATTGCTCAACAGTTCATTTCGCATCAGTTGTAATTATAATGCTGTAACTTCATCCCGAACCAGAAGAGATGTATAAGGGAACTCAGATAAATGAAATATGAAAGTCTTAATGTATATTGTATAAAGTGTTAATTGCTATGTGTACATGTAAAGGCGTCCTGGGTATTAAAGGGGTGGGATGTTAGCATTTCAGAACAGCTTTCATTTCTGTGAGCTAACCATCCAATAACGGAAAGGGGAGGTTACTTAAGGTCCCGTATTATGCATTATTCATCCATTTTTAAAACCACTGCAGCTTCGGTAGTGCATGTAGATGAAATTAAAATAATGTGTAAAACGAATTACATTCGCTCTCTAATGATATTCTAGAGGAAAAAAAAAAAAAAACAGAAGGAGGAGGAGAGGAGGATGCAAAAGCTGTTGGTGCACGGTTGAGTGGAGCAATTTTCACAATGGAGGCCAGTGCGAAAGTTGTGTAAAGTAATTTGCAAACTGAAATGAGGATTAGTCCATTAAAGGGATATATAGACTTTTAAAACATGGGGATTACAAAAGTTGCAGTACCAGATGATGAGTATACAAAGGGTATCATAGTTTTGATTAGGGATGCAGCTTTTTCTGTTCTGATACCGATGTTGATACTTTGGCTTTAAGTATCTGCCAATACCTGTTATCAACCGATGCTAGGACAGACTGAAAATATGATATATTTTCTTTAAACACAAATTGCATGTGGTTAAATCTGTTCTGTAACAGTAATTTGCCATTTTAAAATTCTACAGCTACAGAACAGGTTTATAAAATAGATAAAAGAGATAATATTATGACAAGAGATTTGAAGGTGCTATATTACTCTAAATTGACTTTTGTGAGCTTTAATCCACGCTAGAATGTTATATTTCATCATTACAAACATGACTGAAGTTGTGTTTTGTTTGTTATTTACCATTTAAAAGCTCTACAGCTACAGAACAGCTTTTAAAAAAACATAAGTTCAATCATATGATGTGTTTTGAGCCAGCACGGACCAGTAACATGTCTCATTACACCAATTTATAGACCAAAATGAGATATTGAGTGAACCGATATCTTGGAATCCTAGGCTACACTCAGACTGCAGGGCTTAATGCTTAATTTTTTTGTGAAATCAGATTTTTTTTGCAAGGTCGTTCGCATTTCCAATTAAATGTGACTTGTATGTGATCTCAGTGTGAACTTTAAATGCACCACAAGTGTCCTGCAAGCGCACTGGAGGACACGACGATGTCACATGCAGCGAGTGTGCTCAGAGTTTATGGAAGTCACCTAAACATGGACGCGAGCATTGAACACCTGGTGATTTTAAAGCTGCTGTCGTACCGGATCCAGAACATGTACAGCTTATTTGTTTTAAGGAGGAGATTGAGAAGGAGCAGGACAAGGTTTTTGGCCGTGGTGTTTTGTGGGGCAGTGGCAGCAACATCTGTAGAAAGGAGCAAACAGTGGTGGGATTGCTATGCGCTTCTCTGCTTCACTGACACGGAGTTCATACACAAGTTTTGTATGACGAGAAGAAAGTTTATGTACATTTGTGAGCGGATGAATGCGACCTGGCCGTTCAGATTGAAGTCGCAAGTCAAAAGATCGGATATGTATCGGTTTTAGGAGCACATATCCAAGTGTCCTGGCTCGCATTTGAAAAAATCGTATCTGTGTCGTTCAGACTGTCATTAAAAGATATTGGTCACATAGGGGTGAAAAAATCAGATTTGGGTCACTTCAGGCTATAGTCTGAGCAAAGCCTTAGATATCCTTGAAATTTTCAATATCTGCGCCGATATCCAATACCACTAGAGGTAATGTCTTTATCAGATGAGTCAAATGAAAGTTTATGAGATAGATCTAATAAGCTAGTATGGTTTTCTGGCTGTTTTGTGGATATCCCTTATGGTCTCAGAGTTGTACCCCACCTATAGCTGCAAAGGTTTCAGAGTTGCGCATCAATCTACTGTTTATTCAACTGCATGTATTTTTACTACTCCCAAAAATTCTTCAAAAACAAGCATTCTGTTTGTGAGCATTGGTGCCTCTCCCGTGATCTGACTTTAACTTGTTGGAGTCACTTTACTTGTCAGGCTCCATGGATGCTTAATACTGTGCTTATGCTATATTGTGGAACATTCCAGGCAAAGCAATAAAATCTCCCTGGAGACAAGTGCATGGCAGACCCTTCACCGTAAAAGTTAAATATAGTGCACCAATTTTACATTAAATAGTACAACTACAAGGCAATAACTAATTAAAATAGCCAGTGTCACATCTATACAGAATATCCTTCTTTATAAAAAAGAAAATAAAAAACAAACAAACCCATTTTTTCACGTACAAAATGGCACAGAAAGTACATTTGTGTTCCCCTTTGGCTGGATTTTGACCACAGATATCATATTGTTATTTACCAGCTGCACACAGAACTCATAAATTCCTGACATTTCCAGCAATTTCCATGAATATTTCAGACCAGAGAAAAAGAAAAACAGAAAAAAATATCACATTTTCGGGCTCATGTTTCTTGCAGGAGCTGCCGGACTTGTCTCTCAGCAGTTTTAGCCAGTTTACACTTCTGCACAATAATCATGCAAATACTCCTCAGGCAAACAACTGCAGAGGAGCCAGGACCAGACTTTGAAAAGACTCCTGCACGGCATTTAGCAAAATATAAAGGAGCTGGTGGAGTTTTGATGAGCTAAATGTTTAATTAAAGCATTTTAACAATATCATAGAAGAGATAATATTATGACAAGGTGCTATATTACGCAAAATTGACTCTTGTGAGCTTTAATCCCTGCTGGAATGTTGTTTCCTCATTAGAAACATGCCTGGAGTTGTGTTTTGTTTCAGCCACACATGTTTAACACACAAAACCCTGCATATTTAGGGTGAGTTCTTGATCTCTCAAACAGAAAACACCCTGTCCCACCTTGTGATGTCAGGAAATGCTCCACTGCGTATTTAAACTCCATACACCTTCACTAGAATCATTTGGATCATGTCAGCCCTAGAGCTGCCAAACTCTACTGAACTAAAGGTAAAAGGTAGCTTTAAATCTGAAAACTATCACTTCATGACATCATAAGGTGGAACAAAGCATTTGAGCTTTAAAGATGTAGATAGATTAATAATAAAGGATTACTCAAACGTGTATTTCTTGGTGTCACTGTAGCAGTGCTTTATAGAGCTACAGCCTCTCCTGAGATGTAACCTTTTCCAATCCACATGGGATAATTTTCATATCAGCACAATCTTGTTGCAGTTGTATCTTGCAGCTTGAGTTCTTTTCTTATCCCTACTAAAGCAGATTTTTCCACTGCACCTGATTTTCACTATCTTAAAATGTGGCGAAAAAGAAAAAAGAAAAACAAACCCCCAAAAAACAAAAAACAGAACTAGTCTATTTTAAAGTTTGTAGTCCAAAGTTATTCCTCACTTACCCCATGTACTCTGAGTATCCTAATTATTCACCACAATGAGTTTATACGACCTTTCCACAATGTTCAGAGACTAGAGCAGAATTTGTCTTTACAGTAAGGCTAACAACAACTAGCATGCTAATGTGCACTTTCTGATTCTCAGACAATATAACACTTTATAATTAGATGCAAACGTCACACTGCAGCCTTATTTTGAAATCAAGATTCTTAATACATCTGTTCTGCGGCAAGACAAATTTTGCTCAAAAACATGAAAAAGGTCTAGTACTTATTGTTGTTATCGTTATTTATTTTCCAGAATTTTCCCTTGTGGATCAATAATGTTTGTCTAAATCTAAGTCTTAAAGGTGCACTGTGTAACTTTTCTGGTGGAGGGTCCTTCAAATGCTTTTCTTCTTGGAGATGTTATTGTGTTGCCTGGAATGGAATATGGCATTAAACCTTTCTATCTTCTTGTGGACCAATCCAGACCAAGTTACAGGTCAGATCTGTGGAGCGGCAACCCTGCTCACAGTCAGAATGCCTGTTTTTTTTTTTTTAGTATTTTCTGAGCTATAAAAGCCCCTGTAATTGAATAAATATAAGGTAGAGCTGTTTAATGTCATACTGTGAAACAATGACATATCCATAGAAACAAGCGGGCGACCAACCCTCCACCAGAAAAGTTACAAAATGCACCTTTAAACTGCTGCCAACCAAGCTCAGTGTAAAATAAACCCTACTACACTTTTGCATAGCTGAAACTAATGGTGCGATTTGGAGCAGTCCTTTAAACAGTCCCAAAAACAAGCCTGCGTTTGGTGAGACTGATGCTCTGTGACGAGGATACAGAGATTAGCTCCAAGAGACAAAAACAGCCCCCGCTCCTGAAAACCTCTCCTCTCCTCGGCCAGTGGAAAAGGTGTGAAACAAGCTTCAGTCTTCACAGGAGCGAACAGCACCTGGACACAGTCAACAGTCTCCAAAGGGATTATTGATCGTCCACTGATTGATCTAGGGCCAGTTAACATTGTAACACAGTTAATCTGCCGGACAGAAGAGGTGAAAGTGCAGCTGCTGAAATCTTTTGAACCTGACACAGAGGTAGGCAAGATATTGTAAATAAAATAAATAAAATTGAAATAGTTGTGAACAGTAGTCAAAAAGCTGAGAAAAGAACACAAACTTCCTGTGAACTGTGTTATCTTCCAAACACTGCTCTTTCTAAGCGGTGCACTACAAAAATGTTGTCTACCACATCCTTGTCTCCATGGAGATGTATTTTGCTTTGACTGCAATGTTCCACAGTATGGCATTTAACCTATCTGTGCCACCAGGACAACACAGATCAGATCTATGAAGAGGTGAGTAAAAATGTATGCCATTTAAGGTTTTTTTGAGCAATAAATAGACCTGTAGTTCAATACATGCAAGGCAGGTAATGGCAGGTGTAAAGCCATACTGAGGAATATTCCAGGTAAAGCAATAACATGTCCATGGAGAAAAGGGGTATCCTTCATAAGAAAAAGTTACATAGTGCACCTAATGTTACAGTCCATTCAGTTTTTGTGCAACACAGTAACTGAACCAAGACAATGAGGATGCACATTATCAGTAGATCCTATAACATCTAATCTGGTCATTTCCTCTTTGTTCTTCCTCCAGGCTTCACACAAACAAACTGGAGGTTTATTCATGACAACTCATATCATGATGTGATAATGTTAACTTGTCCCTAATGTGTGCTGACAAATAGTATAAAGGTACTACGACTACTAGTACTACTACTACTACTACTCCTGCTGTTACTATGCCTGCTATTACTACCACTGCTGCTACTGCTACTATTACTGCAACTACTACTGCTACTACTACTACTGCCACTACTATGGATGCTACTACTACTGCTACTATTACAGATGCTACCACTACTGCTTACTACTACTATACTACTACTACTACTACTACTACTACTACTACTACTACTACTACTACTACTACTACTACTACTACTACTACTACTACTACTACTACTACGGATGCTGCTACTACTACTACTACTACTACTACTACTACTACTACTACTACTACTACTACTACTACTTCTGCAGATGCTGCTACTACTACTACTACTACTACGGATGCTGCTACTACTACTACTACTACTACTACTACTACTACTACTAATAATACTGCTACTATTATGGATGCTACTACTACTACTACTACTACTACTACTACTACTACTAGTACGGATGCTGCTAGAACTACTACTACTACTACTACTACTACTAGTACAGATTCTGCAGCTACTATACTACTACTACTACTACTACTACTACTACTACTACTACTAACTACTACTAACTACTACAACTACTGCTGCTACTGTTACTATTAATTATCTTAGTGTACCATGCAAGATTTATAATTACTATTACAACTGCTACTGCTAATACTACAGATGCTGATACTACTACTACTACTACTACTACTACTACTACTACTACTACTACTACTAGCTACTACTACTACTACTACTACTACTACTACTACTACTACTAGTAATAATTATCTTATTGTACCATGCAAGATTTACAATTCAAGGAACAGCTCTCCATACTCATGTCAAGTGATTTCCGAGCCCCGACCCGACCCTGCTAAGCATTTAAACCATTGAAAACCACAGCATGTATTTCCAGCTCCCATGGGAACAGCTACATTACGCAAAAGGGAGAAGTAGCTTATAATGTTAGAGGCAGACTCTTGAGAATTCAGGGTTGTGCTGGTAAAGTGTCAGCGCTCACGTAGAGACAGAAACCCAGTCAAACCTGTATACTTTTGTCTTAACGCTGGAGGAGCTCAGTTAAGTTTTGCCTTAGCTCCATGTCCCCTGTGTCTGCATTCCTTTGAAGACTCTAACCAGAAAATCGTAAGCGAGTGAAAGTCTAAAGTCAATTTATTATTCCCACATCTAGAAGGTCTTAAGGCTTTCATTGCTATTTTATGCTGTATGTTTGTTTAGGGGTGTCATTCTTAAAATCTGCATAAAAATAGAAAATATGTGTTTTTGAAAAGAAAAGGAAAAATGCATTAATTATGAAGCACATTTCCAGACACTCAAAATAAGTTATTTTACAATGTCTTGCATTATTTATTCTCTCCATACTCAGTTGTGATAAGCTACTGTGGCCACACCTGCCCTGTGCTATAGAAATGGTCTAATCATGATTCAGCACTTTTCTGTTTAATACAGATATATTCATAATCTAATCTTCTTTGCACCCACTCCTCCTACTGCTCAGCTTCGATCAGACTCTGTGTGAGTGACAGGTGGATTTAAACATCCCATAATACTCTATTTCCTGATCTATGTTATAATGTTGTCTCCTCATCACAACATGCGTGGACTTGTGTTTTGTTTCATTCACACATTAAACATACAAACCCTGCACATTTAAGCTGACACAGAAAACACTCTGTTTCACCTTGTGATGTCATAAGGTAATACAGGAAGTGCTCCACTATGACCATAGACCAGTGTTTCCCTTTTTTTTTCTCTGGGGACCCATATTTTAAAAGTCACAAATCTTTGTGACACAAGTCAATAGACATTATTCATAAATCACAAAAAAAGTAAATTTGATCATTATTGAACATTAATGAGAATATTTTATTGTTGACTGAGTGATCGTGTCTCTCTGAACAATTAGTATTACTCAAGTTTTAAATAATGAAAAACAGTCATTGAACCAGCAATAAAAGGGATCCCTAAGTCACCTATTTGTATTGCAGACCTACTTGCAGATCATGACAAGGCGACCCCAAAAAAATCTCTCGTGACCCACCTGAGGGTCACCCAGTATTTTGGAAACACTGCCATAGACTGTATAAAGAACTGGACTAAGGGAGTGTGATGTCACCCACAGCATTCAGCTCCAAATGTAGTCAAATGAAGCTCACAATGCTAGTGATTATAGGGGCGAATCTGATGCTAAGCTCCATATAAGGAATTGGACTATATTTATGGACAAAATAGCGAAATAAAAACACCAAGATCATATACAGCAAGTTAATTCAGACATTTTAAAACTGAAATGGCAAGGCTCACAGCAGCAATTACAGATAGAGGAGTGACAATTTCTAGTGTAAAGTCAATTGGAAACAGAGTCAATGGAGCTGGAAGAGTACTCATACTCTCTTCCGATTTGGAATGCACAGGTGTGAATGAAACAAAACACAACTCCAGGTATGTTTTTGAGGAGGTAACAACATTATAAGGTGACTTAAAGCTCAAAAGAGTCAAACTTACGTAATATAGGACCTTTAAACTCAGCTAAAAAAATCCAAACTCAACAAAACCAGGCTTGATAAGACTAAAATGCCTTCACCCCACGAAAGGAGTAACCCCCCCCCCACATTGATAAACAATAGTTGGCAGCGATTTGCATATGTTGGCTGGTCTAGGCCTGTCGAGTCAGTGGAAATTGAATGAGGAACAGAGGCTGGGTCTGGCTGTGTTAGTTTGATTGTTTCTGCTCTGGGAGATAAACGCTGGTCCTCCCTGTGGTCTAATCCTTCAGACCCAAACAACACGGCTATCTCCCCAAAGCAAAACAAAACGCATTCTTCCACAAATACTGATAACAAAGAAATAAATGATTGGGGAAATAGCAAAGATGCACGAAGTTGCTATCTTTTTGCATATGATCATGAGACTATGCATTATATTATACAATAGTTGGAGGGACAATTGCAGGGGTTGTATCCCTTTTTTTATAAAGCTGTGTACTGTTTGCATCTAATTATAAAGCATTGTTATTTTCAGCAAACTAGAAAGTGCACCGTTAGCATGCAAAATTTGTCTGAGTTTTGTTGTAAAATTGTGAAATGGGTGTATTAGGTCCTTCAAAGATGCATGGAAAGTCAAGTATTAAGGAGGAGTACCATACTCCTTGGTGTAATAACTTATAATGTAATAACTGGGCTATTGCCATATTGCCAACTTGCTTTAATACTATGCTAAAAACTAAGTATATACCAGCTCAGCTTTCTGTTGTCACTTGTAACTTAAATGCAAATTTTGGTTACACTCACCACCTCAATAACGGGCCAGCACAGACACACACGCACACACACTCGCACACACACAGCATAGGGTAACATTTAAAAGCATGATAAAAGCAATGTAACTGACAGACAGACATTTTCAAAACACAACATTGGCCGCCGAACAAAGACATGTCTGGAGACGGAACACTCACTCCTCACTTGAGATTTCTTTCATGTTAAATTGTACCGTCCTGGAAGCCTGCTCTGGCTGCTCCTCTCATCACATTTAATGGGTTTTTCTTACCGTTGAGTTGAAACGCAGATGGCAAATGTTGCAGGAGATAATTTGCTTCTTCTTGAGAGGTTGAGGGACTCCAAACGTGTGGTTGATCACCGCTTTCTGCACCGGGTCCATCTGAATAAACAGACCAAAACATAGTGATGATTATAAGGTTTTAAGTGCAGTGGGCAGATATACAATTTAGTAGGGTGAAAACTAAAATATTACAGGGTTTATACAGGGTTATACATGTGGTCATAGTTGGTAGTAGTAGTTATAAATTACATAAATATGCTACTGAAGTATGAGTTTTGTGGGGAAAAAAGAAAACTAAATAAAAAAGGAGATGTTGCATATTATTTTCACAGTTTTACAGTCTTTTTTATATATTATATTTGTGAGCTTGTTGTTACCTCAACAGAAACATACATGGAGTTGTGTTTTGTTTCATTTATTTCATTCATTCCAGGGTTGACATTATCCAAATGATTCTAGGGAAGGTGCTTGGACTTGTGCTTAGTTTAAAAACACAGTAGAGCACAACTCCAAGTACACAATATAGCTCTGAAATAACATAATATGAACACTTTAAAAAAACAAAACAGTTTGCAGAGCTCCAAACGCAGGCCCTTCTCACTTTCTTAACGCATTACTAGCATCCTAATTATTCACTGCAATGGGTTTAAAAGTGCTTTTCACAGCTTTTAGGAGCCACAGCAGAGTTTTGTCTTCACGGTAATTCAACAGCCACAAGCATGCCAACAGCGCACCAGCCTTACTTTTATAGCTATAGCTTATTACAGATTGGTTATGATCTACTTCTGGGTTTCAAATGACATCACAGCTTTCTATAGTAGAGATGGACAGATTTTCATGGCAGATGCAGATATCACTTGTTTAGGCTCAACAGAAACTGAGGGCCAATAAGCTCTGCTGACATTTTGGGGCCAATATGAAGGGCTGATCTGGATTATTTTCCCCAAATTATGAACAGTAATTTAAATGACTACAAACTCAGTCACTTTTTAAAATGATAAATCTGTAAGAGAGCAGCAGTTATCATCGCATTAAAATGTTCAACTGAAGCATTATGTCTATACTTTAGGCAGCAGGTCAGCCAAAGTAAGACTCCGCCTGTACTGGAGATTTAAGGTCAATAGCCAATTGATTAAAAAGTACAAATATTGGTCAATCTTCATTCTATAGGCCAATACTATTTAATACACATGGGGTCAGTTAAGGTTAATATTGTTAAAATGGAAATTTGTGTTGTAATATGGTGAATTCTTGAGTCTTGTCTCTAATAGAAATAATCAGGTTGAACATTTGTGAATATACATTTTGGATATTTCATATAAAGTACAATATTATCAATAGGGAAAACTTTCTCTTGTCCCCCATCTGGGAGTGTGACACATCATATCACTCATCACATTCTACAATCTGAAAACCACCAATAATAGAAAGCAATTTTATACTACAATTTCAGAAGATAAAATAAGCTTTAAAGTCAAATCGCACTTTATGAGGTCATTAAAAAACTAATTTGATATTCCCAAAGAATACCAATCCTACAGATAATTAGAAAACTGACAATAAAAAAAAAAAAAAAACTTTACAACTTCTATCAAGCAAATGAATAAAGTAGCAGTGGCTTCAAAGTTTTCCCTTGTGAGTGATCGAGTTAATACTGTTCTTCTGGCCTTTCCGTTGCATTGCCTGCTTCAGTCTAAAGCGTTGTAATTAAACAGGTGGGAACAGTAACAAATCCCACAGTAATCCAGAGAATCAACTGTACACAATGGGTTTCAATCAGAAAGCGAGCCTGCTTCATAGAGCCAGTATAAAGCCCCCAGAAGCCCACCATAAGCTAATCAAAGCCTATTCAGATCGCATACAAATGACTCCAAGTGGGACAGATGGGGGCCACTGTGACACGGTAAAAGGCAGGATTTTTCAAGCCATATTTTTCCATCGCAATCAGCTGTATTCAGTAAAAGCTTATGTAATAGTGTTGTTTGGTTTTAGTTCAAGAAGGATAAATGAGGTGCGATGAATAGATCCTCTCTGGTGCTTAGACAGTGGTAGCCTGGCAGGTAAAGCTGTCAATGGGTGCATTATGTGGGCATCAAAATCAGATAACAAGAATAATCAGTTAACAGAAGAATCAGATCTGACGGTTTGTAATATAACTCAAAACTGGGAGTGGAACATGTTTCAGCTTCAAGAATTAACTTGCCTTCTATTTAATAATACTTACGAGAATAGAAAAAGAAAAATTAAATTCTGTCAACGGCAAAGTTTTTTGAGTGAAGACATTTTGCAGCTCATCCAACCAGTTTCTTCTGTTCTGGTTAAATTGCTGTTGAACACTGCCTTATACACTACCAGTCAAAAGTTTTAGAATACCCAAATTTTTCCAGTTATTTATTCCAATTCAAGTCGTGCAAGTTAAATGAATAACTTGAAATGGTACAAAGGTAAGTACTGAACAGCCAGAGGTTAAAAAAAGACTCCAAACTCTGCCAAAACTATCTCAGGAGAAAAGAACAAGATGGTGAAGCTTGAAAACATGGAGTGTCCATCACAGTCTCCAGACTTAAATCCCATCGAGCTGGTTTGGGATGAACTGGACAGAAGAGTAAAAGCCAAGCAACCTACAAGTGCCACACATTTATGGAAACTTCTGCAACAGACTTGGAAAGACCTTTCTGAAGAATATTTGATTTCTATTGTAAAAAGAATGAGTGTGTTCAGCTGTTTTATCTGCCTAAAGTGGACACTTTCATGAATCAAAAGTTAAGAATACGTTTTGGTCAACAGTAAACAGTAAACTGTAAAAAACAAAGAAAAACGAAACGAAAAAGTGTGGTGTTCTAAAACTTCTGACCAGTGTGTTTGTGTTTTATCAGCACGGCACTTGTAGCTTTTCTGTTGTATCAGTTACTGGTGAAGTGATCACCATGGTACCGCTGCAGGGAGGGGCTTGAGACATGAAAACTCCCAGGACTTGAGGTAACTTTGCGCTAGTGTGGACCAGCCATTGAGTGCATTTATCCACTCTTACTTTTACACCACAATAAACCTCATATAAACTGTCATATAAACTGATACGGCTTTGGCATCTACTCCCACAGCCTCTGAGATCGAGTGGAATGAAATCGAGGGGTTGGGCATCACAGATATAGAGGAAACCTTGACTGACCAGCAAGTCCCTTCTACATTCCCTTCGAATCCAGAAGAGACTAGAACAGCACCATAAAGTGTGAATAACCTTTGTCCAAATGTTAGATGATCCAACTACAGCTGATAATTTGTATTGTGTGTCTCTCAAATGCAAAAGAAATCTCCTTTCCAAAATTCCTGTAACATTCAGAGCAAAATATATAACATTTTTTACCTGAAATAAGTAATATTGTGGTGCTTGAGCTGTTGATTCTGTAAAAGTCTGCACTGTTTCTCAGGCCTTTATGTAGACTTATCTCCTTTTTTACATGTAAACAGGACAGGATACGGCTCCAGATCCACTTGTCTTTGTAAAGTTTTGTGCAAATGTGTGGTTCTGGCTGGTCAGGCAAGGGGAAACCCACAGCAAACTCCACACAGAACAACCATGTCCAAGGACCTTCCTGCTGTGAGGCGGGAGCCAATCCTGCTCCACCATTTTGCCGTGTGACCTATATCATTTGTCTGAGCAGCGACAAGACTAAACTGTATTTCTTGGGAATGTCCTGGTATCACGTTGTCAGGGAAATCCCACATTTGGTCGAGGCGCGGCTGTCTTTTCCATAACGACCCACTGAAACCTATAGTTAAAATGTGTCTGTGGTGCGGATTTGGCGGGGCTTAAATGGTGTTAGCGCTAGAGCATCCGAGTGGAGCTGAGCCTTCATTACAAGGGCCCACATTCCTCACTGACAGCTGACTTCACCAGAACAGCCCCTGCCAGAACCGTATCATGTTTAACTATCACCAGTCTGGCACTAGTCCTGATGCGGATAGAGTTCCCCATTCATGGGCGGAGTACAATGCTTCACTATCTCACGATCTGCACCATTGATCCAAAGGCATTTAAAGATTTGGTAGAGTATGGTTGGCTTTTCTTCTGTCACTGTTTTATTGTACTATCCATCCATGGGTTTCAGAATGATGAGAAATAAAGATCAGACTGCAGTAGTTTTACAATGGTGAAAAGTCCTAAAAATGTTGCAGTAAACAGGAAGATTGGAAAGGGGAGAGACCACACTGCCTCAGTCCACTTGTATATACAGTTTTGGGAAAGAAATTCATCACTTTTGTCAGACCCATAGACTGTATAAAGAAGTGGACTTAAGGGAGTGTGACAGCGGCCATAGCATTCGGCTCCAGTCAAATGAAGCTCATCGAGGCTGGCAGTTATAGGGGTGAATTTGAAGCAGAGTTCCACTTTTAGAAATTTCAGCGCAAGTTTTACAGCAACCAGAGCCAATCCAGAGTGAGGCTATTGAAGGTAATGCCCCGTCTTGCCCGCACCGCTGGTTTGGCAGGGAGTGGGCGCTTAGCAACGCTGCCAGTCAGACCTGTTACTAACGTTGGCGAGAGCAATTTTGGGAAAAGAAGGCACCTGATTTGTCTGTTATTAATGTTCATATCTAAATTTAAAGCAAAATAAAAATACCAGAATCATGTCGATCAGGTTAATGTGAACATTTTAAGACAAAAATGATGAGCCTGGCAGCAGCAGTCACAGAGACAGAGGCAATCATTTTCCAATATAAAGTAAATTGGAACTACAGTCGATGAAGCCTAAAGCAACCCACGTTCACTTACTATGTGGAACACGACAGGTAGCAGGTTAGCAATGTCCATTTATAAGTACAGTCTTTAGTCAAACCCAGATATCAATCTGACCACACTAATCTCTGCATGTGTGCACTGACCAAACAAAAACATGTCATTCTAGATAATTATTACCGTATTTTTCGGACTATAAATTGCACTTTTTTCATGGTTTGGGTGGTCCTGTGACTTATACTCCGGTCTGACTTATATATTAAAATGTTCACACTGACAGCCATGAGAGGGCGCTCTAGGCTTGTGTGTCAGTATCTGCTGCTCCTATCGCTCCTGTACCACTGTCACTTCACTCTAGTGTGCATGTCTCCTGCAGAAAAAGCCGCTGTGCTGCTGCAAGTAGTGAAATATTCAGCCAAAAACGGTAACAGAGCAGCAGAAAGAAAGTTTGGAGTGAGCAAGAAACTTGTGAGGGACAGGTGGAAAGGATTTACAAAACATGGACTTCAGTGACACCGAAACCATCCTGTCGGGATTCAGAAATGCCAGAATAATTCTAACTGGAACTGATGCTGAGTCTGACCACAGAAGTGGCACTCCTTTTACCTCCAGAGGTTGCAGAGTTGCTCAGAAGTGACACAGAGGATGAAGAATTCAATGGATTTAGTGATTTGGAGTGAGATGGAGAGTTTGGTAAACTTATGTTATGTTGTTTATGCTATAGTTATCTGAAGAACTGTTCATATGTGACGTTAACAGCCTGTTGTTCTCTTTTCTGTTGTTATTACTAAAACTTGCTTTATAAGTTGCGGTGCAACTTTTATATGTTTTTTTTTTTTTTCTTCTTCATTACACATTTTTTGGCTGGTGCGACTTATACTCCAGAGTGACTTATAGTCCGAAAAATATGGTAATTCAAACGTATTCACTGGTATGCATTGAACTACAAAAGAACTACATAAAAAGCCAAACTGTTGAATACGCCGTGTTGTTTAGACTCTTTCAGACCTGTGTATTGCTTGGCTTTCTTCTCTCACAGACTGCCCCAAAGCTCTCCTCAGATCTCTCCTACACAGAGCCACTGCCAGGTCAGACGCCTCTGGTGCAGGGGCTGTTTACCACACAGTCCTCTATGCCAAGTGTAAGGCTGAATACAGACTGACACTCTAGCCTCCCTGGTGGACCTATGTATGCTCCTCCGGGGACTTCCACAGGTTTTGTTGCTTTATTTTGGGCTTTTCTACTGTTCGGTGCATCCTCTTGGGACACATGTGCTGCTCTCTGTGGGCAGGTATCAAAAGCGGTATCAATTTCCATTCAAAAATATCAACATTTAAAATGTCTCCAAAAATTATGTTTTTTAAATCGAATTTTAAAGGAACTAAGATTTAGATTTGAAATTGCATAAATTTGAGCTGACTGTGTCCCCAAAAATGAAGTAAACATGTCCAAATCCTATTCAGCTTTTACTGTAATTTTAATGATGATTTATTTTTAATTACAAAAACACTGGCCAAGTTAATTTTGTGTTTTAGTTCTCAAGATGAAAACTGATATAAATCCAGTTAAACCTAAAAGGTCTCTCTCTGATCTGAATCCTCACTCTCTAAACTCTAGCAATTGCCAATCATGAATCAGTGCTAGTGCAGCCTCTGCAGGTCAGTAAGTGAATTCTGAAGGTTCTGAGCTTTCTTATGAGGCACGGCCTGTCCATATACTGAGAATGAGAAAAAAACATATGTGTCCTCCATATGCACTTTAAAGCACTGGAAACTGAGCTTCAGTTGTAAAAGTACATTTTTGAAACTGTAAGAGTTCAGGGTACATGCTGTTCCTTTAAACTATTTTGAAAATCATTGTTTATATTTTAGTCTGTGCATATTAAATTTTAGATCAGTTGAAGCTCATGCCCTCTATCTGAAATTAGGACATCATCAAACCAACCTATTCATGCTTCAACCTCACTTTGTTTTGTAGCTTTATTTAGATCTTTTCTACACAGTTCGGAACATCCTCATGGGACGGGCTTAGCTCTCCCAGCGGGCAGAGTGAAAATGACACCCTCCCACCATCACCCCCTCCCCCTTCAACTCGAGGTGCACCATCAGAGAGCACCCCTTTCCCCTCCACCCCGGGGTGCCCCCTCGCACAGCCCCCCGCCCGCTCACGCCTGGTTGTTTTAGTGCTCAGAGAATGTCCTCATTGTGCGTCGGCGGTCGCCCTGAAACACTGCAGTAAAAGCACCTTTTGTCTGAGAGTCCGACCTCACCGTGTCAAAGAGGGGCAGGCGGGAGCTGTCCATGTGCCAGGGGAACGGGATAGTTTTGATGTGTTCTTTAATTTATTTAAACTACAAGGAGACAACCTCAGGGCACTTTCTGAGACAATTCCATTACTGATAAAGGTAGAGGTCATGTGTAAACAGTCAATATAACTTCTGGTCTACGTTATGATGTGGTTCCTCATCACAAAAATACCTGAAGTTGTGTTTTATTCACACATTTAACATGCAAACTCTGCATATTTAGCCTGTGTTCTTCTCTGAATCTGAAAACACTCAACCTTGTGATGTCGTTTGGTGATACTGGAAGTCCTCGAACTCCATCACTTCACTAGAATCATCCAGATAATGTCAGCTTTGGAATCTTAACAGAGCTAAAGATAAAAGGCAGCTGTTAACTTAAAAGAGTCAATTTTGTGTAATTTAACTCAGTCGCTATAAGCTTTGGAGATGAGTGCCATTCTGTGCCTTAAAGGTGCACTGTGTAACTTTTCTCTTAGGAGGATTTCCTTACCAACTATGCTTCAATCACTCTTTCAGGTAGCATGAAATACAGTATATTTAGATCACAAAATGTTATGCAAAAAGTTAAAAAAGTAACAGTAAATGGTTGTAAATCATTGTCAAAAAGCCCACCCAGCCCATTATAACTGAGACTAGAAATAAACCTGCACTTTCCCTGCGGCAAAGTTTTGGTATATTAATATTTTTACAGTTTGAATACTTTGTGCTTAAATATTTGCTTTTGTCCTCAGTGCTGAATTTTGTTTTGTTAAATTATGAAAATGTTAAGAATTTGAATGATACAAAATAAGATTTTAAGGAGTACTATGTAAGTTTTTGGTTGGATTTTATGACTTTTTTCTGTGGGTATGCCATTGCTCTGCTTGGAATGTTCCACAGTATGACATTAAACAGCTCTATATTACATTCATGTAATTACAAGTGGTTTAATAAACAGGTATTGCCTCTCCACAGATCTGACCTATAACGTAGTCTGGTTTGGTCTCCATGAAGATAGAAAGGTTTAATACCTAAAACATTCTAGACAAAGCAAAAACATCTCCACGAATTCATTTAACCTACACCAGAAAAGTTACGCAATACACCTTTAAATTTCCTATGTAATGAATTATCGTATCTGTTCAATTGACTCACCTCCTCCTCTTTTGCTCTTTTGTACATAGACCTTTATAAACACACCTCTTTTTTGCCGACATTTTACAGATTTCAGCGAGGGGAGGGGTCTGGCTTTGCAGAGCGTTACCGGGGGAAACTGAGGATATTTAGCTTCGGAGACAGGTGCATTCATCTTCCCCTCTCGGTGCTGGCGTAGGGGACGGCGCGTGCCTTATCTGAGCACGGACAACCTGGGGCTCTCTCTGTTGATTTATAACACATCTGTCTGCACTGGGCGTCTGCTACCACCGCTGTGCTATGGGGCCTAATCACCTCCTCACGGGGCCATTTGATTACTTATTTCTGCGCTTATCATAATTTGTGGGGGTTCTGGTTCGGGGAAGATTGTGTGTCATACCGCGACATACCGAAAAGAACTACGCGAGGCTCAATCAGGGATGCAGCTTTTCCATTTACAATTAAATGAAGGGAATTACGAGTTAGTAATAAGAAAAGAAATTGAGTTTTTCTCGGGATGATTTGAAACAAAGCGCACTTTTATTAAGCAAATATAATAATAATAACAATAATACAAGCAACTAAGAAGGCCACATGTACACTTTTGTTTACTTTAACTTAATTAGACTTAAATAAAATCCCTATAGTTTAAACTGAGCTAAAGGGCGGGTCAGGTTTCTGTAACTGTCACAGATTGCAGATGTTTTGACCTGGTTTATGGTTTATATCGCTGTAATTACTGGGCCTATCCACATGAAACAAAAAACTGGTACAAAGTTGAATGTTTTCTATATTTGCATAAAGTGAAAGTGAAACTATTTTTTTCACAGCAGCTACAGAAAGTGATATTGATTGATTAGTCAGTCATTATTTAACACCAAAGAAGTGTTTATTGTCAAAGGACTTAAAATACAAGACTGTATCATTTATTCATTTATTTTTAGGTATTTATTTGGGGCAAGTAAGCATTTTTCGTTCTATCGAGACCCTGCATGTGACGTCACGGCCTTGCCCTGATCCACTCCGCCAAGCCAGACCGCCAACAGATCGCCATTGTAAAGTTAGCACAATGGAGGTTAATCCTTAAATTTTCGAATTAAGACATATGACGGAAAAGTGTTGCGTACAGAGCAGTAATGAGCAGAGAGATAAAGACACAGGGGTCCAGTTGTATCAGATCCCAGTTGAAGCTGACAGACGAGACAAGTGGAGATGCCATGCTGCCGTTTTATGAGATCAAAGTGATAAATTCAGATGAGGATGGCCCGCGGTTTTAACGGGGAATCACCTTTCGCAATTGGAGGAACATCGGGAACATCGGGAACATCGGGCTGACCCTGTCCGAGTCCGTATGGGATGGCGTCTGGACAGTATTAGTGCAATCAAAACAACAGAACAACAACAACAAAAAATGTGCCCAAAAAGGAGTGGGAAGAAGAAAACTTATTTAATCCCAACCACTCTTCATAATGAGCTTCACTTTGCATTCTTCAGACATTTTACATGAGACCATAGGACAAATTATCGTAACTTTGACTCTAGCTCAAGTTCAGATTTTGGTATCTCTTCCCATTTAGTCATGTGGAGAATACGTTTGTTTCTTGCATCATAAATTCAGATACAATTTCTTCTAATTTAATATGGTCTTTTATTTGGAAATACTATCAGAATTGTCAATAATTTGCCCATTTGAGGATTGCAGATGGAAACTGGATTTAGCTAAATCTGGTGTAAAACATTTCTTCTTTTACGAGATTAATGTGTTTAAACATGATCTCTTTCAAGTAAACGAATAAACTACAAACTAAACTAACACTTCAGGTTTTGATTACATCTCATTACTGCTCAATCAAATGTATGTCCAGTTAATTGCAGTACCAAATATTTACACAGCTTTCTGCCATACATTCCTGTACATTAAGTGATACTTGTTCAAAGTGATAATCTTGATTTCATTTCATTTCGGTTGTTTATTGAAAAACTTGCAATTGAACCTGACTCTTTAGCCTAAAGGAGGGTCTGCTCCTGCTTGTTTCCATGGAAATGTTGTTACTTTGATTATAGTCTTCGTCTGTATGACATAAAACCTGTCTATCTCCATGGAGAATGTTCTGAAGTATGGTTTTAATTTTCTCTTCCCATGGAATCATCCAGGTGACATGCTGCCTCCAGAAAGTCACATACTGTACCTTTAAGTAATGGCGCTCTCTCTGCAGTACTAGTTTTGGCTACACCTTCCCCTCCCCTCCTCCGCTTTGTTCTGCGTATAAAACAACTAATGTGAAAGATTTATTATTTTAAAACAGTCTTTTCTACTTGGCATTCTTTACCCTCCCCAGAGCTGCTCAGGTGATGCACTGACCCTGAACAGTAGGTGGGCAGGAAAATAAACTTTTTCATAAACCATGATAGAAATCCATTATAAAGGCACAGTATAGGACCCACTATATTACCTTAGTGCCACCTTGTCAAATGTGTGTGTGGTCTCTATATTCTCTCCTATCCGTTTGGGTGAGAAGGAAACCTCTAGCTTATGTTTCATTTACACATCAGAAAAAAAATTAGACTTTTTTTCCCTCTTGTCTGTGAAGGCAGCAGCTCAAATGTAGCTGGATCAAAGAAACAGGACAGCTATGCTTTTGAACAATGACAATGAAGAAATAAAGGATCAAACCTACAAGCTCTTAATCCAGGGATCTGAGGGGAATAAGATCCACCAGGCTGCTCTGACACCGTCACACAAACCACAACATTATTAGGACTAAACTAAGATTAAAATTGGGACTAAACCTAGACTAGAACAGGACTAGAAATTGATTAAACCACATCTACAACGAGCCTGATTCATCGGCCATCTGACCTCATGGTGTTAAAATTTGTTTGCTCGATGGTAGGCAGGTACTTTTTTAATTTAACCAATCGCTGCTATTTGGTCGTGACGTATGTAATGTGCCACAAATGGGGCTAACTGGTATATTAAGCTTTTCCCAAATCCTGTAGGAAGAAGGGCAATAATGTCTTTCCCCTTGACAAAATTCACCAAACATTCTCTTTGTTCCGGCTTTAAATCCTCGATTTCGGGAATCGTTGCCAACACAGAATGTATAGATCTTCACTGATTAGCTGGTGCCGGACTCGCACTTCCGGGGTTTTTGCGAACCGTCTAGTGTATTCCGAATCCTGACCTAGTCGCTGGAGAGAATTGAAATTGAGCGGAGGCACTAGGTGGCGCCAGCCTGGCTAGAAATAATTCACACCTTAATCTAATTTTAAAAAGAAAAAGTGTCCTATCTACAATTATATTAGCCTCTCCAACATAACACAATAAATAAAGATATTTGGATATTGTTACATCTGTAGTTAATACACATTTTAACAATAACTAAAAGTACAAATAGCAATGTATTAGTCGTATTTAGTGTATTTCCAGAAGCTCAACATCACTTTACAATTCACACTTGCCCTGGGACAGCTATAGCAATCTGCACTATTGGTCCCTCCAACCACTACAGGCAGGGTGGGTGAAGTGACTTGCCAAAGGACACCAGAACAGATTGCACTAGACTAGAGCCACTGCCACCCCACTCTGGCACCTTGTATGCCCAGCAGTAACCCATCCAAGTACAAACTGGGCCCAACCACACTTAGCTTCAGAGACGAACTCGGGCGTTGACAAGGAGGTATAGCCCCAACCAAACTATTTCAAATATGTAATGTTAAGTTACAAATATGGAAGTCTATGGTCAGTAACATTTACACAGTAGCCCTCATAGTCCATGTTTAAAACTAAAATGTTCTTTCGGTCTCTGTGTCTGGTCTGGGAGGTGGCCATCTTGACTTGGCGCTGGTCTGTGTGGCCTGAGCAGTGAAATGCTCCCATAACAATGACAACAAACTGGAGAATGTTTGAATGAAACATATGTACCAGAATACCCCGGTTTATAGGACTGGTACCATGCCTCATAAAGGATCACAAAAACACAGACTGCCAGGCCAACTGTAGTTAAATATGGACACAGGGAATCTACAGGGCAGATTTTACATAGAAAACTGTGTCAAAGCAGTAGCAGAACAATGAATCAAAACCTGTCCTTGGTAATGTCAAATATGTCATGTTTCTCTGTCTAGAATGTTCCACAGTATGGCATTAAAATTATCTAGCTTGCATTTATTCAGTTACAGGTGTTTTTATTGCTCAAAATATCTCGAGGAAAACATAAATTCTTACTGTGAATGGTCTCACCTCTCCACAGATCTGACCTGTAAAGGGCAAATTATAGTTCTACATTGAATAGGCACACCCTGTTGCTGTCGTCTTTCGCCGTTGTTTTTGATTTATGGGTCTGCGTCAAGGTCTATGCACCGCGAAGTAATTCACCGCCAAAACACTAGGAGGGTAGGATTTAAAACTGGCGTTTGTTTCTGCAAAATGAAGCCGCAAAGCAGAGTACAAGAAATGTGTGTAGAGAGGATGCAGAAAGGACCAGTCACAGCCCTTATTGTATGCGGCGCTTTCCTTTCTGTTTGCATCATTTCGACACGTAGCTTGAAAATTTCGGAGGTGCACGTCAGTCGACGCAGAGGGGGCTCACGGTGACGCAAACTCTCTGCATCGTGGCGCAGGCGATTTGATGCATGACCATTAGGGGTGTAACGATATCCAAGTCTCACGATACGATATCGTTACGGTATGAACCTCACGGTGCAATATTTATTGCAATATCATAGCAAAGCTCACAATATGGTGGGGAAGCTCACGATAAGGAATGTAACAATATCCAAATCTCTCGGTTCGATATTTTCATGATATACATCTCACGGTATGATATTTATTGCGATATTTTGTGGAAGCTAACAAAACTATTAATATGTTACTTGTTCTTTTTAGAATGCCTTGACAAGACTTAATCCAAAGAAAGAAGACTTAAAAGTTCTTAGAACTGTTATTTCTTCATGTAGTCTACACTCAAATGGAGCAAAGGATCATGGTCTATGTAGTTCCCTCAGTTTTTTTAGCTATTGCTGCACCATAACTATTCATTTAAGTGAAGAGGCTTGCAATTTGATATATTGTGATGGTCCACGATATTATTGCGAAAACTTTGATGATACGATATTATGACATTTCGGTTATTGTTACATCTCTAATGACCATAAATTGGGCTTAACTTAGTGGGGTCACCTGCTTGTCTTCTTGGAGATACAGAAGTAGGGATGTGTCTGATATCTGTGCCGATACTGAAACATTTGCTGGATATCAGCTTTCAAATCCTGGTTGGTAATGTAATGTAATAAGACTATTTAATGATGGTAGTTGGCCTCATAATGTTTGAACTTTTATATATTAAGATGTTCTGTTTGGATCAGTTTTGTCTTATTTAGTTTAAAGGAAATAAATGCAGTTTTCAGTCTCTGCTCTGGTATTGGTTGATATCGAGTATCTTTATCTGCTTAAAGGTATCGTACCAAAATCTGTATCAGAACTGAAAAAGCTGGCTCGCAACTCTACACAGATGTTCAGTAATGCCATACAGTGTAACATTCCAAGCAAAGCAAAAACATTCCAGTAAAATAAAATGTGTAAAATGACATAAAATGATCTGTATAACACATGTCGGAAAGCTTGTACACATTAACAATTACAAATATCTGTCAATATGAGTTGGCATTTCAGTTCAAATCATAATTGGAATACATTTTTAGTAGACAGAATACCCATCTCCTCTTCATCTGTTTATGAGCAAATATTTTCTGTTTTGTTTTCCTTCCTCTGTGTTACAAACATATTTTCACTGCCACAGAGACAGTCTGTTCAGCAGTGGGCACCCGCAGTACCGCACCCATGGGACCCCTCAAAGCTTCAGATCGGGAGCCAGGTTCTTAGTCAGGAGAAGCTCACTGAAGTTTGGATTATACTCTTACAGGCATTGTCCCAAACTCCACTCAAAAAACCCCAGGAACCAAACCAACCAGGAACATCTTGCTGTGAGATGACGCTGGTGCAGAAATAGGAAGCTACAGTCATATTTCTGAGATGATTTTGAGGTTTAAAATAGCATTCAGAAACAGAACATTTCGATCGATATGTTTTTGTTTGTTTTTGTTTGTTTTTTTCATTTCTGATACTGATGCCGTTAGTTGAGAGTCCAGAGAAACAGATGGACGATATTTTTAGGTCTATATAGGGACCATTTTGATAATGTTCCCCAAATTCTGTTATTAAAATGTATTATAAACTCACCCACAGCCTTTTTTTTTTTTTTTTTAACACAAGCCTGTTAGAGTTGAGTTGTCATGTTTTGTTGTTATCTCTTCAAACTAAAGTGTTAAAATAAAACTTGTGTACTCTTTATACAGCAGGTCTGCTAAAACAAAATGGGGTCTCCTCTCCACAGATCTGAACCTGTAATTTGGCCTGATAGCGCCACCTGCTTGCTCCATAGATACGTACAAGCAATAACATCTCCACGGATACAAGCAGATGACTGACCCTCCACCGGAAAAGTTACTCAGTGCACCTTTAAATGTCCATCACCTGCTTGTCTCCATGGAGATACTATTGCTTCTCCTGGAATGTTCCTTAGTCTGACATTAAATACTATCTAGAATTTATTAATTTACGGGTAGGGGTGTGCAAAAATATCTACATATCTACATATCGTATCGTTTAATGTGATGATACATTATCGATATCATGGGCAAGAGTATTTTTTGGAATATTTTACCTAATTATTTTGTTTTGTTGCTTGTTCAGAGGAAGGAAGCTCGTTTATGCAACTCATTTGAAATTTTCACAGTTTTGATTATTAAAAGGGGTGTGTTTCTTATTCACTTTGCACAAGAAGTGGTTTAATAAAGACTTATCATAGCCACAATTTAGACTTTATTTTTTAATGAACCGTATCAGACTGTTTGGAAATATATCATACTGAATCCTATCGAATCATATCAAATCGAAAGTGCACTGTATCGAGCTAAGTATCGTATTGTGGCCTATGTATTGAGGTATGTATTGTATTGGCAACCTTTTAATTATACCCAGCCCTAATTATAGGTGTTTCTATTTCTCAAAACTACAATCATTCCTTCTGTGAATAGGGTTGCCTCTCCACAGATCTGACCTGTAATGTAGTCTATAGTTGTCTCCCTTGAAGTAGATGGGTTTAATCTCTACCGTGGAACATTCTAGCCAAAGCAATAACATCTCCATGAAGACAAGCAAATGGCAGACCCTACACCAAAAAAATTACATAGTGCACCTTTAAAGAACAACTCTGAAGATTTCTGTTTGAAAAGAATCCACACTATAAAACACAAAAAAGTGAACTCACCGTGTTGAAGTTGGGGAAAAGACTGAGCGGAGAGGACCCATTGAGCCTGAAGGGCAGGAGATGCTTGAGGTCGATCTGAGGCTGCAGTGGGCGCCCGGGGACAGGCAGAGAGGCCAGGAGGGGGCCCCCTGGTGCTGACGAACCTGCACAACACATGGACACACAAACACAACATTAGGAAAACATATGGCACAGACCACAGAGCGAAATGTTGGGAGCCGGTCAGGTGTAGCGCTCGGTACAGGGCGACTTTGATGGATTCGCCACCGGAGGCAGCGTTGCACCTTCTACAGGATAGCAGAAGTACAACACAGATGTAATGTGTTTGTGGCCCCTCGGCTGATGGGGCGGCGTATGGGACAGAAAAGGGAGGCTAGTTTTTTTGTGGTTGTTGATTCTAAATAGAGAGTATAGCAGCACATATATTTCAATTTTAGACTATAAACACTACTCCAACTTCTAGGCCCAGAAGAAAAATGTATACTTTACATTTACATCATTATTACATTTATATTTTCTCACACCAAATTGGTATATTGTACAACATTTATATTCAAAAGAGACATACGTAAAAACATTTATGAGATTTTACTTACACAATATGGCAATAAACTTATCTTACAGGCCAGATCTGTGGACAGGCAAGCCTACTCAAGTTCAAATGCATGCTTTTCAAGGTGTTTCTGAGCAATAAAACACTGATAATTAAATCAGTGCAAGATAAATTACTTTAATGCCATACAGTGGAACATTGTGGGTAAATTGAGACAGGTAGGTGACAGACCCTTCACCTTTAACTTACACAAAGTTGTATTTTATTTGATTCACGCATATTTGATTCTGAATAATTCTGAATAATCATGCATTTGAGGCTTGAGTACTCAAAAAATATTTTCTCCTACCCCCTATCTCTGCCCACGCTCCCTTTCCAAAAAAGTCACAACCAAGGTCATACATATAGGGTTCAAAAACATACTATATTCATATAAAATATACTGACATTTTTTCATCAGTAAAAAAACAAATGAATGAAAATCTGCTGCTTGTTAAAGTGAAATGTTTCAAAGTTGTTTTAAGTAGTATTAGTAGTATTCACACTGGTCCACTGACACTACTTGATCAATATTCGCTAAAATATATTTATGTAGTATATGCAGTCAGTTCAATCATGGAGATACGCGCTGTAGCCTGCCCCCTTTCACCCCCATTACCAAGACTATACCCCCTGTGGGACTCTTACACCTGACATTACCTATACACTCGCCCAGAAACACGTCATTTAATTACTGATTTATTGGCCGAGGAAAACGGCGAGCGTGAGGGAAAGACGGACGATATCGGATCTGAAACGGACCGAGGATGGCGGGATTTCTAATTTTCCGCTTGACTGCGTTTCCGTGGAGCTTATCTCGAGACCAGGATCAATCATCGATGTCACCGTTGGGTCGCCATGGACACCCCAAAAAAATCAAGATTCTTTCTACAATACAGTAATGAAAAGAGAGTGAGAAAACCTATACTGAAAAAAAGCAATCATTGACCTTAACAACAACAATCTTGGATACACAAGAAAGGTCAACTTTTGTCAAGGGTTGCCATAGTGAATCAGTGGCAAGGTTGCAGGGTAAAGATTTTTTATGCCAGATGCCCTTCCTTCCACAACTAGTAGCCACGTTACAGTGATTTGAGGACAGAAGAACTTTAAATTTCAGGAGTTCACTTATCATGGGTAAAGGTGCACTGTGCAACTTTTTGGTTGGGGTCCTTTACCTGCTTGTTTCTATGAATATGTCATTGCTCTGCCTTGAATGTTCCACAGTATGACATTAAATAGCTTTACTTTACATTTAGGTGGTTGTACTGCTCAAAAATACCAAGAAAAACAGGCATTCTGACTGTGAGCGGGGTTGCCTCTCCATAGATCTGACCTGTAACTCGGGCTGTTTGGTCTCTTAATACCAGAACCAAAACATTCCAGACAAAGCAATAACATCTCCATGAAGAAAAGTATTTGACCATGATGGACACTCCACTCAGAAAAGTTACGCAATACACCTTTAGAGTGCAGATAGAAATAAAAACAAGTTAAAAAAGATAAAAAATAAGATAAGCAAAAAATATAAAAGTGTGTGACAGTTTAAATTATGCAAACATAGGTTGGTAGTTAAGAGTATGACCAATATAGAAAGACAAAAACAGTTTACAAGTTAAAACCAGCAACCTTCAGATGGTAGCCGAATGCTTAAAGCAACACCACGTAACTTTCTGGAAGTTGCGCATAACCTGGATGATTCCATAGAGATAGAAAAGTTTTATGCCATACTGTGGAACAAATAAGAGACAGGTTTGTGGAGACGCAAGCCTGCTCACAGCAAGTCTATTGCTTGTCTAAAAGTAAAATAATTTCTTGTGGATCAATAAAGTTTGTCTAAGTCTAAAAGTTACAAGCTTATATGTACTAAAGAGCGTTGCCAAAATAGGGAGACAAAAACAGTATACAAAAAATTTGAACCAGCAACTTTAAAGTGATGGGCAAATACTTAATCCACTAGACAACTGTCACTCCAAAATGTCTGTACTAAAAATACTTGAGCAAAAGTTCATTGGTGGTGGTTGAAAAAAAAAAGTACTGATTAAAATATGCGTAAGACCTTTACGTAAAGTTGAATTAGCATTTTGTGAACAGTCTGTGTCTGATTGCAGCTGTTTGTCCTGAAGAGGCTGAGCGTTTTGATAAAATGAATAGCTTCTTAATTGCTTAAAATGTTATGTTCTGAATATGATTTAAAGGGCAACAAGACACTTATAATCAAACGCGTAAAGATGAAATTTGACAGAAATTGTTTAGCGAGACTTAAAGGGCCATTTTATGTTCAAGCTGTTGTCAGACATCTCGAAAACCACCACTATGACACTTTTATAACTATATATAATGTATGTATTTAGTAATTTTAGTGGTCATTGTTACCATCAGAGAGCTGTTCCACCTTGTGATTTCATGAAGTAGTAGTTTTCATGGTACATTTGTTGAGTAGAGATAGGAAAATTCAGGTAGGAAATTATCCAAATGAATCTAGTGAAAGTGTATGGAGTTTAAAAATACAGTGGAGCACTTCTTGTATCACCACATGACATCACAATGTGGAACAGTGTTTTCTATTTGAGAGAAGAACTCAGCCTAAATATGCAGAATTTGTGTGTTAATCAAAAGCTTTTCTTCATGGCGATGCGTTTGCTTTGTTTGGAATGTTTCACAGTGTGGCATTAAACCTTTCTATCTTCACAGAGACCAAAACAGACCTAGTTACAATTCAGATCTGTGGAGAGGCAAACCCCGCTCACAGTCAGAATGCTGTTTCTCTAGGTATTTTTGAGACATAAAACCACCTGTAACTGAATAAATATAAGGTAGAGCTGTTTAATGCCATACTGTGGAACATTCTAGGCAGACCAACGACATCTCCTTAGGAAAAAGCAGGTGACAGAGCCTCCACCAGAAAAGTTACACAATGCACCTTTAAACATGAACCAAACAAAACTCCAGGTATGTTTTTCATGACAAAACATTATAACACAGATCTGAAAATAGCCTCATTTTTTCACCCATACTCCCATATACGTAAAACTACCCTTATTCAGATCATGGATATCAATTTAACAGGCTTTTCACTGCTTATATTGAAACAGATGAAGCACTGTACATGCATATCCTATCTGAAAAACAGTGTACAACGTGTGGGAGGTCTGTCCATATGCTCCTCTGGCCTGGCCCCCGCCTGTTGTGCGTCCATGGGGCACTGGGATGCTTCTGACCGGTTCGTGTGGAGATAGAGCAGACTCATACAGACACATGGGCAGGGAGACGCGCAGCTCTTTGGCAGGCCTATCGGAGCAGAGCCGGGCATGCTGGGAGGACAGTTATCTGCTATCGCACATCCCACCTCCCGGAGACTCCCCAGGCAGTTTATTAAATCAGGGTTTGGATGGCTGCCGGCCCCGACGATAAAGGCGTTACAGAGGAAGGCGAGTTTGGAGCGAAATGAGCAAGAAGAAATGTGGAGGAGGCGGCAGGAAAAGCATGAGACAGCAACATGTTGGTATTAAGAGGTTCAAGGGGTGCTGTTATGCAAGAACGCAGCAGAGTGGAGACTGTAATATCAAAAAATGCACGATCAGCTGGCATATGCAAAACAGAAATAATAAAAGTTTATGAACCCGCACCTGTACACCATGTTAGGATACTAATTTCACTAAAACACAGTTAAAGGAGCACTGTGTACTTTTTTGGTTGGGGGTCCGTCACCTGTTTGTTTCTATGGATATCAGTGGCAGTTCTAGGATTTTTCTGAAACAGGGGCCACATGTTACATTCAGGGGCCAAGTGCAGAGCACGTCCAAGCGCACAAAAGATTAATTCAGTACGATGCAAATACATATGGACAGTCCAGTAACTTTTTTCAAACACAAATAAAACATGATTATTAATGTCATATGTTAAGGTAATGTGTAATAATGTTCATGTAATATTAAACATGATTTTCTTATTTATTTATACTACGACGCAATACATAAAACAATACTCACGCATGCAGGCACATTTACACTCTTACATATGTAGCACACACCCGTGCACACACATACACAAATGGAATCCAACAGAGTTTCAAGCACAGTTAAAAAAAAAAAAAAAAAAAAAAAGCCCTCCACAAGTCTGTTTCTTCTCCCATTAAATAGTTTTGACGCAATAGGTCTACTGCCGCCAAGAGTTTGGGGGTTGAATTGCATCAGTGATCATTGAATTCTCCGGTTGTTATTCTCGTCAGGTGATTGGCACAACAGGGGCACTTCAGGGGCTAATCAGATTAGAGGTGGGGCCAGGGCGCCTGTAGCCACTCTCCTAGAACCGCCCCTGATGGATATGTCATTGCTCTGCCGACAGCTCTACCTTTTATCGTGGTTTTAGAGATAAAAAATACCGAAAAAAAAACAAGCATTCTGATTGCAAGCAGGATTGCCTCTGCACAGCTCTGACCGTAACATGGTCTGGTTTAGTCTCCCAGAAGATAAAAAGGTTTTAAACTGTACTGTGAAATATTTCGGACTAAGCAACATCTAAATGGAGAAAAGTATTTGATGGGAGTCTGCACCAGAAAAGTTTACACAATGCACCTTTAAGATCATTACATTTAGTATTACAATGTGATCTAATGTTAGTTCTGATATAGAGTAACACCATTCTATTCAGGAAATATCCAATTTTGTACTGTTTTATTTAGACTTTAGACTTTTTTATTGTTGTACTGTTGTTTATGTGACTGTTTTCGGTTTTGGCACTTGTTCAAATAAGTACCAAATGTTTGTATTTTCAGTATTGATTAGTGTCTGGGTATCGACTTTTTAGACAAAGACTGGGGCAACTTAGAAAAAAATTTTGATACCAAAAGTTTGAAATCTTCTCTCATATTCTGATATTGTGTTGCTGCTGTGCGGGCCTGAAGTCGAGCCGCGTGTCAGTGACCGTGTGCATCCCGCACGGTTAGTGAAGTGTAAATAAAGTTGCCGTGGTAACATGAGTGTCCGCGATCACATGTGTGCGCGTGACCACAGATGCACAAACACGGAGCAGCCAGTGGAAAATGACGCAGTCTGATAGAAGGAGGTTAGCATCGGGCCGGGGGCAGAAATGAACCATCCAGCTCCCTCATACAACATCAGAGCTACAGCACCTGATGTGAGGCTAACTAAGGCTGCTCATACGCCGCTATAATATGGTTTATATTTAGATCATGTGTTCAAACATGACTAGTGCTTTGGCAGAAAATATATTGCAGCATTCAAATGTAGGACTGCGAAATTAAAGTTCCTGTATTACACAAAATTGACTCTTATGAGCTTTGGGTCATGTTATAATGTTCCTACCTCCTCAAAAACATACCTGGAGTTGTGTTTTGTGTCATTCACACATGTTCCAAAAGCTCCAAAATCTCAAAATGCTCTTTTCCACCTTGCAATGTCATGAAGTGTCAGGTTTCAAGTTAACCTTTTTACCTTTAGTTTAGCAGAGATTGGCAATTCCAGGGCTGAAATCATCCAAATGATTCTAGTGAAGGTGTAGGGAGTTTAAAAAAAAGGAACACTTCCTGAATTACCAACGGCTTAAATAGGGTTTGTGTGAATGAAACAAAACCCAAATCCAGGTATGTTTGTGATGAGGAAACAACATTATCACATAGATTAGATACTGGTGCATTATAGGCCCTTTATTATTTACATCACGGGTCATCAAACTAAGGCCCGCGGGTCGAGTCTGGCCCTTCACGCTTCTTTGACCGGACCCCCAGCCCCTCTGCCATCACCACTTGAACTGGCCCTATAAGGCAATCCTCAAAAGTTGTCATGGCATGTGTCTTTTTTTTTTTTTTTTTTAACTTTTTGGCAAATAATAACACATCTGCATCTTGAATTTTGTTAATTTTTTCAATAAAAAGTGATATTTATATGAAGTATTTATACTTATATTTAAATAAGTATATGACATATTTACAAAAACATGCCTAACCCTACTATTATTTTTACAATTTCACAGATTGACTCTTAAGTGCAATTTTCTTTCTAAATTATATTAAAATAAAAATACAGACCAACACAGTAGATAATTATCCTTAACATAACTAATAATCCAGATTAATATTATGACTTGAACCTAATTTAACTGGCTGTATAAATTGTTTTGACAGTGTGAAGCAAATGTCCAGTGGTGTGTTTTATTTGGTCTATATTTGGATGACTTTGCTGCAGGGCCAGAGTGTGTTTCCAGTGTGGGCAGAGCCTCCTCCTCCTCGGGCCATCAGCGGCTCATGACTCACAGTTACAAAAGACTCAACCTCACACAAGCAAGTGAGCATTCAGCTGCAAGGTTCACGCGCACTATATTAAACTTGGATTATCAACTTTGGGAACTCAGTGAAAATGACATTCAAATACAGAACGTGGTCATCTTTTAGTTTAAGGTGCACTGCGTCATTTTTCTGGCTACCTGCTTGTCTCCACGGGGATGTTATTATGTTGTCTAGAATGTGCCACAGGATACATTAAACAAGCAGGTTACAACACTACGCTATGTTACAGTTTTTTTGAGCAACAGAAACACCCGTAATGAATAAATGATGATGGATATGTTTAATGTTTAAGTTACATTTCAAAACTTTTAACCCTGTACGAGCCTAACGCACCCTTAGATCCTCAGGCAGGTCCCTGTTCGCCGTTCCAAAGCCCAGGCTCCAGATGAAGAGTAATGGAGCCTTTTTAGTCCGGGCGCCTCGACTTTGGAATGACCTGCCTGAGGAGATAAGGCTCGCACCATCAGTATCATCTTTTAAATCACTTCTTAAGACTCATTTTTTATCAGTTGGCCTTCCTTTAATTGGTTTAACTTGATTGTATTTCTTATTTATTTTTATTCAATATTTTACTAGGTAAGTCAATTGAGCACAGCGTTTCATTTACAACGACGACCTGGCCAAGAGGCAGCACAAAACCGAAGCAGAGACAGAACACACTCACACATCAACTATAACACGAAACAGTGAATAGAGACACAAGACAGTGAAACCTTTACAGATTAAAGCTATAAAAGTGGTAAAAACATGTGCAATGATCCTGTAAAATACTCTGGACTCTGAATACTCTCCATGGACCATTCCAGGCAAAGCAATAACATCTCCATGGAACATTTACTACTAAACTAACCTTGCATCGCACGAATCGTCGCATGTTGAGGGACTGTTTTCTCAGCACTTTGCCAGTAAGATAGGTACTAGGTGATATCAGTCCGCCGCTGCCAAACTTTCTATCAGGAAGTAAAACTCGCTGCTGCTGCTCAGACATAAATCCTTCAAATGCAAGGTTGGTTTTACTTCTAAAATGATTCTATCGACACAGACGTTCACATGGACAGTTTTGGCGTAATAACAGATTTGCTTCGGGTGTTTTGTGGAGTGTGTAAGACTGATTTTAGTGGCAGGATAACTATGGCCATTGACATGCACTAGCCTAGCACCAGTGACCTCTGAAAATACAAGGACTGGATGGAATATTTTTTTTAAAAGTGTCTCCACACGTCTCCAACACTCTGGCTCACTAGGAAATGAGGTCCTATGTGCAAAATTCCAGCCTGTCCCTTTAACCAAAAGAGTACAAAAAGCAAACAAAGTTAACCTCTTGAAATATTATGGGTTAACTACAGACAATTCCAAGCTCATAAGTTAAAAGTAACATATCCATTAGGCCATTAACCCAGAGGCTCAACCTCCCACCAAACATGCTGCATTTGGCAAGACTCTCCTGCCTGGCATCTCTTTACATGACCTCATGGAGATGTTATGGTTATGTTTGGCATTAAACTAGCTCTGTGGAAACAAGCAGGTGAGGTACAGGTCAGAGCTGTGTAGAGGCGGATACACTCCCAGTAACAAGGCATGTTTTTCAATTTATTTTGGAGCAATAAAAACACCTACATAAATGCAATGGATATGTTTGATACAATACTATAAAACATTCTAGACAAAGTAATAACACAACTGCGGAGACGAGCAGGGTTCAGACCCCCGTAGCACAAGTTAACCTTTAATGGTGCATTGTCTAACTTTTCTGGTGGAGGGTTCATCACCTCCTTGTTTCTATAGTTATGTCATCGCTCTGCCTGGAATCTTCTAGCGCTCTACGTTATGTTTATTCAATTACAGGTGGTTTTATAGCTAAAAAATACCTAAAAACAGGCATTCTGACTATAAGCGGAGTCGCCTCTCTACAGATCTGACCTGTAACTTGGTCTGGTTTGGTCTCCATGAAGATAGAAAGATTTAATGTCAAACTGTGAAACATTCCAGACAAAGCAATAACATCTTCATGAAGAAATGCATTTGACAGATCAGATCCTCCACCAGAAAAGTTTCACAGTGCACCTTTAAGAAGCAAAAATACATTACAAATATCAAAACTTTCTTATCAAAATCATACCATCCTGTACAGTCATGCTTCACCGACAGCATGCCCCTCGTGTGAGTCCAAACAGACAGACACAGAATATAAACATTGATTTTTCAATTACACTGTCCTCTCGCTCATCCCAGCAGATAATGGTCCCTTATATCCACACACACAGACCCTTCCCCGCTGATTCCTCTCCAGCTATTACCGAATTAGCTCCACTCGCCTTTAGCACCTCTGTGTGATCCTCCTGTCATCACTTCTGAGCTCCCTTAGGTCTATGACAAATTGCCTTTTCGCACGTCTAAATACCCCCTAACAGGGCTGAACAATTCGGGGGAAAATTTCAAATTGCAATTTTTCGGAGCAGCTTTGGGTTTGCGGTTAGAGTTGCGATTTATGTTTTAATAAGGATTCTGTTCTAAGTTCACAAATTAAAAGTGTCCAGAAGAGCTGACAAAATGACTAAAATACGACCTGACAAACTAATAAAAGAACCTGCAAGATATTGTATTGTTTGTGAAGGAAATTATTGTGCTTAAAGGTCCTATATTATGCAAAATTATCTTGTGAGTTTTAAGCCATATTTCCTCTTCAAAACATTCTCGAAGTTGTGTTTTGTTTCATTCACACATATTTGAGTAATCCTGGTTTATTAGTCTGTCTACTTCTCCAAAAATCTAAATGCTCTGTTCCACCTTGTGATGTCATGTAGTGGTGGTTTAAGTTAACGGCAAACTTTAATCATTTGTTCAGTAGTTTGTTCAGAGATCAGCAATTCCAGTGCTGAAATTATCCAAATGCTTCCAGTGAAGGTGTATGGGGGTTAAAAACACAGTGGAGCACTTCCTGTATTACCACATGACATCACAGGGTCGAAGGGTGTTTTCAGTTTGAGAGAAGAACTAAAAACAGCCTAAATATGCAGGATTTGTGTATTAAACGTGTGAATGAAACAAAACACAACTCCGGCAATGATTTTGATGAGGAAACATTATACCATACCATATTTTTCAGACTATAAGTCGCAGTTTTTTTTCATGGTTTGAGTAGCCCAGCAACTTATACTCCATTTATATATTAACATTTTCACACTAACAGCCACGAGAGGGGCTCTAGACTTGTGTGTCAGTATCTGCTACTACTATTACTCCGGTACCACTGTCACTTTACTCTACTGCACATGTCTCCTGCACAAAGAACCACTGTCCTGCTGCAAGTAGTGAAAGAGAGAGTGGGAAAAGCAGGGATGAAGAACACAGCTTCAAGGCAACCGGGAGAATGTGCCATGCAACTTTCCTGGAAGTCACTGGCTGAATCGACAAAGCCTGGACTTCAATCCTGTCGAGATTCAGAAAGGCCGGAATAATTCTAACTGGAACTGATGCTGATTCGGCGGTGCCAGACTGAAGCTCTGTTTATGGTCATGGAGTTGCTTAGAAGTGACACAGAGGATGAAGAATTCAATGGATTTAGTGATTTGGAGTGAGATGGAGAGTTTGATAAACTTGTTCTGCTCTGTTGTTTATGCTATATTTATCTGAAGAACTGTTCATATGTGACGTTAACAGCCTGTTGTTCTCTGTTCTATTATTATTACTATAACTTGCCTTTCAAGATGAAATGTCGGTTCCTGGTCTCTCACTTTATAAAATACATTTCCTCCAAAAAGTGAGACTTATACTCCAGAGCAACTTATAGTCCAAAAAATACGGTAGATCAGAAAACAGTGTAATATGGGCCCGTCCATTCAAATTGCGATTACAATTTCATTTCGATTAATCTTTCAGCTCTCCTCTCTGGGATCCTCTCGCCAGCACTTGCCTGCTCCCATAGACCTCAGATAAATTGCCTTTTCGCATGCCTAAACCTTTGCCCCGCCCATAAAAGCTCTCAAAATAGGCTGGAATAAGACCAGCCAACCCAGAGGAGTGGAGAAGGAAACGAAGACAAAACCCACATTCATGCTATTTGCGTCCCAGTGTAATTATATGGGAAAGATGCTAGCGCAGTGGGCCACTGCAGCTAGCACGGCTTTTTCTGTGCCCCTGCCTGTTGTTGTTGAAGCTGTCAAAAGCTAGCAACCACTCAGCTCCACAAGCGTTAAAAGTGGTCTACAGGTGGGCCGCAGTCTGGAGACAAAGAAAGAAACAGCGCAGTGTGGGAGCTATTGTGTTTTCATGCTTTAAAACGTTCAAAAATATGATTCATAAAAATACTAGCAGGTTTAGAACGTGCAGATAAGGTATTGTAGTGTTTGGAATATATCTTATGGGGCTGTTAAACTTGAAATAAAATGTACAAATGGTAAAGAAATATGCTATTTTCTGATCTATGTTATAATAATGTTTTCTCATTCCTCAGACACATTGTTTCATTCACACAGGTTTAACTCTCTAAGCACCACTGTCGACTAAACCAGGTCTAAACCAAGTCTGAACCAGAAATGAACCAGGTCTGAACCAGGTCTGAACCAGGACTGAACCAGGTCTGAACCAGGTCTGAACCAGGTCTGAACCAGGTCTAAATCAGGTCTAAATCAGGTCTAAATCAGGTCTAAACAGGACCGAACCAGGACCACACCAGGTCTAAACCGGGTCTAAACCGGGTCTGAACCAGGTCTGAAGCACGTCTGAACCAGGTCTAAACCAGGACTGAACCAGGACTGAACCAGGTCTAAACCAGGTCTACACCGGGTCTACACCAAGACTGAACCTGGACTGAACCAGGTCTGAACCAGGACTAATCCAGGCCTAAACCAGGTCTAAATCAGGTCTAAACCAGGTCTAAACCAGGTCTAAACCAGGTCTAAATCAGGTCTAAACCAGGACTGAATCAGGTGTACACCAGGTCTACACCAGGTCTACACCAGGTCTGAACCACGTCTAAACAATTCTAAGTATAATAGTTATTATTAGTAGTAATAATTTACACAGCCTATTTACTTATTACTATGTACCTGAGCATTCAGTATTGTAGGAAGTGCTCCACTGTGTTTTTAAACTCCATACATGTTCACTAGAATCATTTGGATGATTTCAGCCCTAGAATTACCAATCTCTACCTAAACAGGGGTGAATGCAGGTATGTTTTTGAGGAAGTAACAGCATCATAACACGGCTTAAAACTCACAAGAGTCAATTACACTGCTGTGGTGTTATTCACAGAGTAGGAAAAGTAGAAATTATTCATAAGAAAAAACAAAGAATGCGAAGTAATGCATATTTAAACTGTATTATTATGCACTGTCAAGATCAGATATTAAAGCTATGTGCAAATGTACTTCTTGTAGGTAGCAGGAATAGTGGTGGCCTTGACGCGGCGATAGAAAGTTCAAGATCTTGCTCTTATGTAGACAATATGTCATTTAAGTTGTACTTGCCATACATGTAGCTGTACATAATGCATATAACATTTTTACAGTATCAAATTAATAATAGTTTTGGCTTTTTCCTAAGGTCAGTGCATAGTAGGAGTAGTTGGAGTATAGAAAATCAGATACTAAAACTATTATCAAAACTAGTAACTTATTGGAGCAGGTATCGATACTAAAAAAGTCACATTCAGAAGACAAAAATTAACCTTTCCTGAATAGTTTTAGAATGATCTTGAGCTGTATCAGACCACATGGGAATATAAAAGAAAGAACTTTAATTTAATACTGAAAATTATCTAGAAACATAGAGTGTTTTATTATCATTGTGGTATTGGAATCTGTATTGAATAGTATTGAAGTAGTAGTAGTAGTAGTAGTACGTAGTTTAGAGGAAGCAGTAAACCAAAACCAAAATACAGCTCCAAAGTACACTGCAGAGACTATTAAAATATTAAATAAAGTAGTATTTATAATAGTCATAACATTAGTGGTAGTAACTGTAGCAGGAGCCGTTGTAAAAAGAAAAGTACATGTATCTTTAAACTGCAGAAGGCCTCTGAATATGCACAAAGCCCCATAACATAAAAGAGAAATTACACAAATGAAAATCCTCCAGCATCCGGAACAGTGAGCAAAGATGGACGCCACGGAGCCCTGAAGACACTATTCTCAAGAACAAATATTGGAAATGTCTCTTTGTAGATTAGTGAAGGATTTCCTGATCTGCAGCTCACCTAACACAGGTAGAAGAGAAGGTGTCTGAAACCTCTCATCTCAACAAGACAAGATCACACAAAAGAGACAAAGAAATAATAATAGGCCAGCAAGAATGTATTTAAAAATGTAATCTAAATATGTTTACTGTTGGACTGTGCTTAATCTTATTGTCTACCAACTCTGCACATTAGTTATTGGTTAGATTTCCTATAGGCGTTGCATCTGTTGCCATTTTAAATCTACTTTGCTCTCTTTGTCTCTGTCCCTTTTAAATATGCTAATAAAAAACAAACAAAAAAAAACATAAAAATAAAAAAGGTATTTATCGTCAACAAAAATGCCTGCAGTTGAACAAATGCAGTTTAATGGAAAACAGTGGGACATTCCGGGGAAAGCAATTATCATCTCCATGGATAGAAGCAGGATAGGATCTCTGTGAGAGATGTTACATGTGAACCTTTATATCCAAAGAAGTAAGAAGAAACTGTGTGATCAAAAATGTATGAATGTCGCTGCTATTTGGGTCTCGACTAGAACCAGGAAGTATATAAGTCCTGATCTCAGGTCTGTGCCTCCTGTGTCTCAAAGATTAAACTTTAAAGCAGCTCTGTTTGTGTACAAGTCTCTCCAAGGTCTTCAACAAAGTACATCTGTGACATGTTAAAGCCATATGAACCATCTCGCACTCTGAGGAGCTCAGCGACCGATCTCCTGCTGTAGTCTTGGTTTAGTCTTGGTTTAGTCCTGGCTTAGTTCTGATTTAGTCCTGGTTTAGTGTTGGTTTAGTTCTGGTTTAATCCCCGTGTTCTGTCAAAATGGGTTGCCCCGTCAAAATGAGCTACCTGTAGCCTAAATGAACATTGACGTCTATCAATTCACACTACCCCTTTGAAATAAGCTACTTTACGTTTTTCGTGCACAGTTGTATAGATCCAATAAAGCCTAACCTCTCCAGGTTTATAACATATTTCTTTGGATTAGAGACAGCAGGTTTGATGCTGTTTGCACACGGTGATCACTCTTTAAACCTTAGTTATGTACAATTTTAACTCATTTACAAGAATAAACGTAGGTAATTCATTTGGACAGTCATATTCTGCTATCAAATAGGGCTCCAACTAAAGCTAGCACATATCGACAGACCAATTTAGCCATCGAATATAGAATCTCCCACTGCAGAATCATCATTATTCACTCATTTATATGAATTTGGGCAGAGGTAGCTTATTTCGACAGGCCTATATCTTTTATCACATAAGGCTCCCACTATATAAGAGAAATATATAACTGGAAACCTAAAATCTTCATATTAAAATGTTTATATTAAATTAATTAAATATCTTTATATTAAATATCAAAGGCTACACTTTCCTATTAAAATATAGTGATATTTTATTTATACAGCACCTTTCTGAACAAAAATACATTTTCTACACATGGAAGCAAAATAAAAAAAACAATGTAATGAAAATGATAATGATGAAATCAAATATTGTATCCAACTAGCAAATCTAACACACATGTCGGTGCTTACATGCTTACCTGATCAAAACATACAATAAAACCAATACACTATTAAAATGTGACTTTTTACTCCACTTCAATTCGACAGGTAGCTCAAATCGACAGGACACCGGCCTCCTGCTGCTGCACAGAGTCAGGACTAAACATGGGGAGTCAGCGTTTCTGTTTTATTTAAATCCAGGCTCTATACACTTCTGTTTAGCTGCATATGATTGACAGGGTTTTATTCTGCGCTCTTCTCTTTTAATGTTAATTTAACGATGATTACTTAAGTTTTGATTTGTTTGTCTGTATTGTGATTCTGTCTTTCCTATTCTGTAAAGCACTTTGAATTACTCTGTGTACAAATCGTGCTATACAAAATAAACTTGCCTTGCCTATGAGTTTATTTTTTAATCAAGTGCAATGAACCTGATGCCCTCCCTCTCTGTGATCTTTAGCCCCGCCCCCTCCGCTCCTCAGACGCTCTTTCCTGTCAGACTGAATATTCATACAGTCCCGACTCACAACACCGCGCTGCTCATTGTGCATCTGCCACATCGTTGCCACATTATTTCACCATCCCGCCCTCCTCCCCTCCCTTTCCTCCTCCTCTTACCCCCACTCGCCCCCCCAACCCTCCGTGACTTCGTCCCCGCTGTTGACAGGACCGCATGTGACAGCAAAGTCCACAACATCTTTGACTGGAGTCTTCCGTCAGGATATTTTTACATGCACATGAGTACTCGAGCTAAACATGTCAAGATTGTCTTTTATATTTACAGAAATGTTCGTTAATATGTGCTGTCCCTGAAATAAATAAATAAATCATAATTCTGTCACGTTAACAAATTTTGAAGTGTGTTCTGCGTTCTAAATAAGAAGTGAGCATGGGCACGCTTCTGATCCCATGTACTCTGGCTCCAGTTCACTTTGTATTGAAAAAAACTTTGCCACTCTCTCTGTACCTGCTGCTGTCAGACTCCTCATTTCGGTCTTAAAATGTTTGGATTAACCCCTCCTCGCTTAGATTTTTTTCTTAATTCTGCTATTAAAACTCCCCTTCTACCCCCTAATGAAGTGTTACACATCTTTTTTTTTTTCAGTACAACCTGTTATTTCACAATCTGCGTGCTGTAGTTGTGTCATATGACTGTAATAAACCCTATAGGACCAGAAATACAAAAAAAGAGCAACAACAACAAAAAAACAAAAAAACTACTGAAAATAAAATTCACACTTTTTCATACAAAACACACAACAAACATGTATAAACAACTTTTTGGACCAAAAAAAAAAAAGTCTAATGTAGGGCCTTAGCTACAAAAGTGCAAAATATCAAGTCTGAAAGCAAAAATATCATTATCTCCCCATTTTTTCAAAAGTGCCAGTCTCGGAAACAGCTCGTGTCAAGTAGAGGGCACAGAGCCACATCGCTTCCTGCAATTCCATGGTGTGCATTACATTTGTATTTGTACATTTTGAGTGAAAAAAAAACTTTCAAATAAAAATAGCAAGGGATGTGCAATCACGCAGACCAAGATGAGTAATTTGCCATTTATTTAAGAAATAACTGCACTTAGAGCAGCTTTTTCAATTGTTACAAACACAGACGCTCAGAGCAGTCGACCATCTTGACTCAGTATACTCTTTGGCAAAGTTTGGGCCAATCAAAATGGATGGACCACATGCTTTTGGTGTTCCTATTGGACACTCTTTTTATCTACGTTATCATGCAGTGTATGTGTGATGTAGGATAATGCCAGAAATATGTTCGGAAAGCCACAACTGTCAGCTTTTCAAGAAAAAAAAAGTATGTTTCTATTTTTTATGGTTGGAAAGTTATGCGCGGTTATGTAAAACATGTCCGTCAGTATGTCTGGAAGAGTTAACCCGCTCTATATGATCCTGATATTTTTATTGTGCTACTTTGTCCGTAAATAAATTCCTATTCCTGATTTGGAACTAGACATCAAATTTCACCCTGTAACTGCCAGCCTCGATGAGCTTCATTTGACTGGAGCCGAACGCTATGGGTGACGTCTAGCCCGACCGATATATCGGCTGGCCAATATTATCGGCCAATATGGGCACCTGGAGACATATCGGCTATCGGCTGATATGCTTGCTGATATAGGCCGATATTTCACATGGGCATGTTATACCTCATTATAAAGCTTAGACTTTCTACATTATGTTCATTTAATCCAATTTACAGACAGATATGTGGCTCCGCATCAGTATTTATCTAATTTGTCTGTGTCTGTGTCCGTACTGTCCCTGAACACACCACCAGAGTGACGTCACTTCACTCGCGTGTGTTTGTTTACACCCGCAGCGGTGCGCAGCACTGAGATTATATTCTTTTTTGAACAATCGGTTTGAGTCTGGATTAAAAGGACATTTATTAGTGCAGACTTGTGATGTGAGGAGGAGCCTGTGTGAGCGGTGAGTGTTGGAAATACATCGACTTTGAAGCTAGTTTAGGTTTTGTTAGCAATTAGCTGCTGTAGCTCCCGCACATAAACAGGCTGTTTTCTATTGGTCTATTGTAAAGTGACTATATTGTCCGTATATTTGTTACTGGACCAGCATTGATATGTAAATGAGCTGTGAATAGACGTGTGAATGATCCACATTTATGCATATAATTAATTACCGCGGTGCGCACGTTTTTACAGCTAAAGGCTAATAGCGATAGTTTACTAGCTAGGAGTTATGGGTCGGTCGCGATCGAAGCGGCTCTTAGATCCGGCTCTTTGAAGCGAACAACGGGAGCATGTTTTTTAATGGGAGCCGTGTTTTCTCTTTTTCTCACTTTTTCTCTTCATGCCGCATGTAGACCCGTAGTTTGACAGCAGCAGCGTCTGAAAACGAAACTTTCAGAAATCTGCGTGTGCATAGGATTTTAAAAAAGTGCATATTTGGCTGCAGTTCAGCATAAAATGAATAAACCAGGACTAATCTTGGGCTCGAGTGCAGGAGAGAGATAGAAACCGAGTCCCGACATTCAGTCCTGGTTCAGTTCTGGTTTAGTCCTGCTTGCAACAAAACCATCTCAAGAGTCGCTTGGGAGCCGAAAGAGCCAGTTGCTTTAGTGAGCCGAGCCGGTTCTCCAAAAAAACACAAAAAACTGGAATACCCATCACTAGCAGTGACAGTAACAGTAGCTAGAATGTGATGCAAAAATGCCATTAGGCCAATCTACTGTATGTAAATTTGATGTGAAGAGTCAAAATAACAATAAATGTTGCCTAAATAAACCCAATTTAGAATTCACTAGAGCCAAACCTAAGTTTTTTAATCAATTCAAGATTTACAGTGAATTTTTACATCACTAAATATATCGGTGATTATATTGGCTATTGGCAGCCCCAACTCCCATTATATCAGTTTCATATCGGCCACAACAAAATCCATATCGGTCGGGCTCTAGTGACGTCACACTTCCTTAATCCACCTCTTTATAAAGTCTATGCTCCAATCGTAGTCTCTTTTATTGTGTAGTTTAGAAATTAGTAAAGGACAGACATTTGGTTTTCAGTGTATGTAAACTTACTGAGTGATGCAATGAAGTGAAAGAACGATCATTTTTACATAGAAAAGTTGAGGTGGCTACTGAATCTGCTGCTGGAGCAAAGGACGGTTTTGCAACGTAGCATAACAACATATGGGAATGGAGAGTGTGTATTTTTGTGAATGGCAGGAGAGGCCAGCAGGTCCGAACATGGTTGAAAATACGTTCTTCTTGATTGAATTTACATCTCAGCTCCATTTCATCTTTGCGAAAAACTAACCAACCAGCACTGCTCCTTCTTGCTGCCCACTTCCTCACTATGAAATAACCTAATAGACGCAATGCATACAAATGAAGTCCCGGGGCAAGGAGCTGTTACAAATTGTGAAAATTGGTCTCACGGTGAATGAAGACGCTCGCGGCCATTTTGAGGGCATGAAATGACATCGTACTTGTACATGTCCGTGTTCGGTCCGTAGAGAAAGCACAGCGGGATGAAAAAGGAGAGTTCGAAAAACCAATTAGCGAAGACTTGATTCAAAAGTTCACCGCGGGAGCCATTAGCGCACGGACCACAGACATTAGCTACAATCAGCTTTAATTAAAGACTGGAGCCGTATGTTATTCCGACTCCGCTCGGGCTCTTCTGTCTCTTCTATTGCGTAGTTTCAGATTACATCACTGCATTATCTTGGCCTGGGTCTGGAGGTTGGATAAATATAGTGAGATCGTGAACTTTTTCGCTATATAAATAAACAGGGTCATGTTTTAAGATGGCAGTGAGTGGCTCAGTGGTATAGAATTTGCTCTATAACCTGGAAGTAAGTGGTTTGATTCCAGCTCTAACCAAGATACCACTGGATTTCATGGCATCACAGCATTGCAATGGCGATAATGTTTGAAATAAGACAGTAGAAAATTTAAATGAATAATATGCTGATTTTCTGTGAGTTATAGTGAGACCATGGACTTACAATCACTATATTATAAATGTCCTGAACCGAACTCTAAGGCTACGTTCAGACTGCAGGGCTTAATGCTCAAACTCAGATTTTTTTGTGAAATCCGATGTTTTTGCGAGGTCGTTCACATTTCCAATTAAATGCGACTTGTATGTGATCTCCAGTTTGAACACTAAACGGCCCGAAAGTGTCCCACATGTGCACTGGAGGACACGATGACGTCATCCACAGCGAGCGTGCTCTGTGTTTATGGGAGTTGTCCAAACATGGACGCGAGCATTGAGCACCTGGAGATTTTAAAGTTCCTCTCATACCGGAGCCAGAACATGAACAACTTACTTGTTTTAAGGAGGAGATTGAGAAGGAGAAAAACGAGATTTTTGGTCGTGGTGTTTTGTGGGGCAGTGGCAGCGACGTCTGTTGAAAGGAACGTGTGGATGTGGAGACGTAGCCAAGAGTGGTGAGTGGCGATGTGCTTCGCTTCAGTGACACTTAGTCCATTAACAATTTTCGCCTACTTCAGCGTAGAATAGTGACGTTTGTGGCTTGTTGATAACGTGTAGGTCGGATGGATGCACTTTGGCCGTTCAGACTGAAGTCGCACGTCAAAAGATCAGATATGTATCTGTTTCAGGAGCACATATCCAAGTGGCCTGGGTCTGATCTGTGTCATTCAGACTGTCATTAAAAGATGAGATACAGGTCACATAGGGGCCAAAAAATCAGATTTGGGTCACTTCAAGCTGCAGTCTGAACGCAGCCTAAATAATCAATATTTATGTGGGCGACTCAGAACTCTGCTCAGACCAGTGGATACTATAGTTGGGTCCTTAGGCAAGACACTTCACCCAACTTGCCTGTGTATAATTGGAGTGGTTTATTTATTATTTATAGTCAATATCTTTGTAGTTACTGGACCTATCCACATAAAACAAAAATTGGCACAGAGGTTAACGCCTTCTCTGTCAGTATAAATAAACAAAATGGAAAAACTTGTTTCACTATAGCTTCAGAAAGTGGTGCCATTATTCAACACCAAAGACATAGTTGTCCATTGAAATTACTTTTTTGCTAAGATTAATATGACGGGTTTGTGGAGCCACGGGCTGTGCCAAAAATCAGAAGATCGATTGGTCGCTATCTAAACTTCGGTGGATCTCGATGATAAAGCCAAGAGCATTTTAATCAACAGGTCAACAGGGGTGGTGCTGAACAGGAGTCACCGATCTCTTGTTTAGGTGAAAGCTTGAAGTCACAGCGCGTCTCTTTATGTCTTCCTCACATGTCCTCACGTGTCCTCATGTTTCACAATTTTTTCCTTAAATCTGCAATTCCAGTAAAAGTCCAGTCTCTCCCTCAAAATTTAAATGTGGATTTCTCTGGAATTAATGGTCCTATCAACACGAAATAAACCCCGCTCCTGTTTTCAGTTAGATGAAAGAAAATCAAATTGAAAATCAAGATCTACCAATACAAAGAAAAAATATTATTCTTTCTTTTCCTATATCACCCAGCCTGTGTAGCCAATCTCTAACAAATAAAAATTACGTTCAACATTTATGGATCTTAAAGGTGTACTATGTGACTTTTATGTTTCTATGCTCTGCTTGGAATGTTCCACAGTATGACATTAAACAACTTTATCTTAGATTTACTCAATTACAGGTAGTTTTATAGCCCAAAAATACTTAGAAAAACAGGCATTCTGACTCTGAACCGGGTTGTCTCTCCACTGATATGACCAGTAACTAATTAAATTGGGGTTTGGTCTCCATAAAGATAGAAAGATTTAATACAACACTGTGAAAAATTACTGACAAAGCAATAACATCTCCACGAAAAAAAGCATTTCTCGGATTTGTTACACAATGCACCTTTAAGTTTGGATATTTCTTGCCACCTGCCCTCCATCTGAAATTACACATCATTAAGCTGTTTTGAAAACCTTGGTCTCGATAACAACACCGATTAGACCAGACAGCGCATACAGACATGATGTTCAATTATCTAACTTTGATTACTTGCAATGCTGGAAAAACAAGCAGAATTATAGGCTCATTTACAGCTGTGGGCACCTCTATTACACCGAAATACACCCACAGAGATAAAAACTCAAAGTAGCCAAATAAAAGTGAGATTCAGAAATGTGTTTATGGTTGAAAAGTGGTGCTTAGAGACAAAATTGCCACTGCTGGCCCATTGGGATGCCAGTATTTTACGCTGAATGGGAGATTTAAAAGCTCCAGCCATTGACAGAGATTGCTGGACTTTGCAATTATGCTTGTTTACCTGCATTCACAGCACCGCCGGGCTAATGGTCAAGTAGGCAGAGAAATCGGTTTACTTCGGCTCTATAAACATCACTAACCAGCGGGAGAACAGGTGAGAAAGAAACTTGGTTAGCTATGGTCGGTTATTATGGTGCCAGTCTCGGCCTTTTGCGACACAATAAGAAGTTTAGTTCCAATTTGTTCCAGGCAGGAGTGGTTTAATGAGCTGAGAAAAGTTTTAAAAGAAAAAACATACCAGGAGTTGTGTTTTGTTTCATTCACACATGTTTGAGTCATCCTGTATGATTAATCTGTCTACATCTCCAGTGCTCAAAATGCTCTGTTCCACGTTGTGATGTCATGTAGAGGTATGTTATAAGTTAACAGCTCTTTTTACCTTTCGTTCAGCAGAGATCAGTGTTGGAAGTAACGCATTATAAAAGTAACACATTACTGTAATGCATTGCTTTTTGCATTAATGCAGTAATGTAAGGCACTACAGGGGAAAAAAATGATAATATTTTACTTGGTAGAAATGTCAGTAACAGATTGGATTGAAGTGGTGGGTTTTTTGTTTTTCTTCATACAAATTTGCTAAAATCACTACAATATCAGCAGCAGTGAAACACTATCATTACAGTTCCGAATGTCGGGACGGGCCCCGAGGCGTGCCCGCATGAACCGCCAGGTAAGGACCAGATCAGAGCTCTGTGCTCCACGGGGCTAATCGCAGCTGACACCCAATCACGCTTTGTGAACACCCTGCTCCATCGGCTCGGGGTTCTTTCAGGGGCAGTCCTAGATTCCAAGTCCTAGTCCAAGATTAGTCCTGGTTTAGTCCTGGTTTAGACCTGGTTCAGCCCCTGTTAAATCCTGGTTCAGTTCTGGTTCAGCTCTTGTTCAGTTCTGGTTTAGTCCTAGTTTAGACCTGGTTTAGTCCAGGTTCAGTTCTGGTTTAGACCTGGTTCAGTCCTCAGTTCAGTCCTCCTTGCAGTCCTCCTGGTGCAGTCCTGGTTCAGTCCATATATGGCACAAATTTCAGCATCTTCACACAGTTATTTTGGTGAGGGTAACTTAAAGTGCTTCAATAGTCGTGTAATGTCTTACATTTTAAACGCTGTAATATGGTAATGTAACAAATTACTTAGAAATGACAGTAACAAGTAATAAATAATGCATTAGAGTTTTGAAGTAACTTGCCCAACAGTGGTAGAGATTGACAAATCCAGACGTGAAGGGGTATGGTGTTTTCAGTTTGAGAAAGGAACTGTGATGAAGTGATAAGAAAAAAAAATATAACACAGATCAGAAAATAGTGTAATATGAGCCCTTTAAGATGTAAAACATGGAATATACCAATAAATAAATATTATAAACATCACTAACCAGCAGAAGAACAGGTGAGAAAGAAACTTGGTTAGCTTGGATTGGCTTGGATTGGTTATGGAGCCAGTCTTGGCCTTTTGCAACACAGAAAGAAGTTTATTTCCAATTTATTCCATGTAGGAGTGTTTTAATGAGCTGAGAAAAGTTTTAAAATATGAAGCTTGACTGCGATGCTTTTTTTTGTATTATAAGTTTGTTGCACATATAACAGACGAAACATAACAGAGACCATCTAAGTTTCAACTGCCAGACACCCTCAGTTAAAGGTGCACTATGTAACTTTGGTGGTGTAGGGTATCTGTGTCTCTGTTCCTTGCCAGGAATGTCCCACAGTATGGCATTTAACTAATTTATCTCCATGAAGACAAGCAAGCAATGAATATCTGTGAAGAGGCAATATAATTTTAAAAATGCACTCTACCACACAAGTAATGTTACTTCAAATTTGTCAAAGTTTATTTAGAAGTAGTGGTAGTATTATAAAAGTACTTGGCAATGAAATGTACATAATATTATCTACAAAGACGTATTTTTTAGAGAAAGTATGTAACTGCCACCACTACTACTACTACTAAATACGAGTATGAACTACTACAACTACTACAACTACTACTACTGCAAGTACCACTACTACCACTACCGCAATTACAACTACAACAAAAACAACTACAACAACACTACTACAACAACTACTACTACAACCACTACAACCACTACAACCACTACTACTACAAGTACTACTACTACTACAACTACTACAACAACTACTACTACTATAACTCCTACAACAACTGCAACTCCTACAACAACTGCAACTCCTACAACAACTACAACTTCTACAACTCCTACAACAACTACAACAACTACAACTTCTACAACTCCTACAACAACTACAACTACTACAACTACTACTCCTACAACTCCTACAACAACTACAACTTCTACAACTCCTGCAACAACTACAACTACTACAACTCCTACAACTACTACTCCTACAACTACTACAACTACTACAACAACTACAACTACTACTCCTACAACTACTACAACTACTACAACAACTACAACTACTACTACTCCTACAACAACAACTACAACAACTACTCCTACAACTACTCCTTCTATTACTACAACAACAACAACAACAACTACTACTACTACTACTCCTACTACTCCTCCTACTCCTCCTACTCCTACTACATACAACAACAACTACTACTACTACATACAACTACTACATACAACTACTACCACTACATCTACCACTACAACAACTACTACAACTACTACAACTACCACAACTACTACAACTACTACAACTACTACTACTACAACTACTACTACTACAACTATTAGCACTACTACAGCAACTAAACAATAACTACTGCTGTCCACTCTTTCACATATTCCAGGTCATACACAGTATTGTCTCGAGTCTATGCTCCCGTCCACCTCTTATCCCAATATAACAAAGCTCTTTCAATCATTGTGCAATAAGTAGGACAACATTACCTCTGTTTGCTCACGCACACTCTCCTCTACCTGTGTGTTTATCAAATACCTGCGTTTCTGGGTCACTCTGCCTGCGTAGTGTAACTGTATGAACCTCTCACAGTCACGGCTTATACTCCAACAGTGCGTGCTGCGAATACCAGAAGGCCCACTACTGTTTGATGCATGGAGAGTTTAGTATTCGCTTGGTACACAATGGAAATGCCTCTTGTGAACTGCAAACCCCACTCCAAAACTCAGCTAAAACCCAGTTATTTTAAGAAGTTAAGATGTGAAATTTCTTGCCTGAAGGATTTTTGCTTAATCTCCACCCCGCTCTCCTTGCTGCTCTATTTGCAGATAATCTTCTATTAAAACTTATCACCTGCAGATACGTATGAGTGACTTTAACTTTTCGAGATAACACGATTTGGCTTATACTCGGAGGGTAAGTACGGTTTGACCTATCATCCAAAATAGCAAGAGAGTTTTACAAAGTTGTATGGTTTTGTCACACTGCAATAGCACGGAACCAATTGGAATTTACACACACTTACGAGCCTATAAGGTACTATGTTACACAAAACTGACTCTTGTGAGCTTTAAGTCATGTTATAATGCTGTGACATCATCAGAAACATACTCAGAGTTGTGTTTTGTTTCATTGGCACATGTTTGAGTAACTCTGCAATATTATTCTGTCTGCATCTCCAGAGCTGAAAATGCTCTGTTCCACTTTGTGATGTCATGTACACAGAAAAAGTGGAGTGTTAAAATTGACTCTCACAGAATCAAAGTTAATATTTTCTCAGGATTTATATGAGTCCGGTCTGTTCTACAGTTAATTTAACATGTGTTAAGAGTTGTATTAATGTTTTGAGAATAAACAGATAACACTTTGCAACAGAGATGTTTTATTTTAGTTCATTTAAAATGAAATTATGTATAAAACTGATTTAATCTGGTCTGAGAGTTTGAAGTGGTGGGTGGGAGCTGCCAAATTAACACTAAAGGAAGTTGAATGAACACTATGGGAAGTTGAATTAACCTAAACCATATCAAAAAATAACCCCAACTCGAACCCTCATTTAACTTTCAAATAGTTAAAATAACACTTTTTGTGATAAAAAACAACTCTGAAATATTTTACCCTGAAATTTCAACCCTCCAGTTTTTGTTGTGTGGTATATTTCAAGTTAACAGTTTCCTTTTACCTTTTGTTCAATAGAGATTGGCAATTCCAGGGCTAAAATCATCCAAACGATTCCAGTGAAAGTGTATGGAGTTTAAAACACAGTGAAGCACTTCCTGTATCACCACATGACATCACAAGGTGCGTTCCGGGTATGTTTATGATGAAGAAACAACTTCATAACATAGATCAGAAAACAGCGCAATATAATTGTATTGTGACCTGAAAGAATCACAATTTTTTTCTAACTGAATGAAAATCTTACGCTGACGATTCAATCAAACATTTGTGGCCACTCTTCAAAATGGAAAAGTATTAGTTTTAAATTGTCCACTTTGTTGGGTTTTATACTGAAAAATGGAATGAAACTTTTACTTGTTTACCATATTTTAAGCTGTAAACCATGAAATACACCAATGCCCAGAAGCAGTTCAGAACAGCTGGATAGATAAAGCATAATATGGAACCTGCCTCATAAACACTACAGACAGACAACTAAAATACAACATGGCTGAAATGTCCCTTTACTACAGCATTGACGAGCCTCTCCTTTTTCTATTTGCCTGTAAACAGCAGATGTCTCTCAGGCTCATTTTCATATCCATCACACTCATCACACCTTCATGTGCTCATCTGTGTGTTTTGTGGTCATAAACTACATGATTCAATTCACTTGTATTCCCTTCCACTTACTTGCAAAACGGGTGGGGTAGCCAAGAATTAGCAACTTCAATAAAAATATTACTCAAGTAGGAGTAAAATTATGCTGCTAGAAAAGTAAAATTTCTTTAAAGGGCCCATATTATGCTATTTTCTGATCGATGGTATAATGTTACCTCATCAAAAACATACCTGGAGTTGTGTTTTGTTCAATTCATTCATGTTTATCAGACAAACCCTTCTCTTCTTCTTGTTCATCTCTCAAACTGAAAACACTCTTTTCCACCTTGTGATGTCATGAGGTAAAAAAGAAGCGCTCCATTGTGTTTTTAACATCATACACCTGCACTAGAATCAGACAGATGATTTCGGAACAGGATCTACCAGTCCCTATTTTGAAAGCTCATTGCGGACACGGGCCGGAGTCGGACTGCACAATGCGGTAGTGGACGGATGGGATGATAAACTGCAGTCCCACAAACTAAATATAAGTGTAAAGTAAAATATACAAATGATTAATGTAAGCCTATCATACATCATTTGTACTGGATATTTTATTTGGCATTAAGAAAAACATTTTAAGGAGCCTAAATTTGCAGACATTGCGCACATTTTAGACAATGTGTGTTTGATACACCTTACAAAAGTAAATGTCCCCATCTTGCGGGATTTGCGGGCAAAAGCGGGACAAAATATCACAGATGTGGGTGAGAGCGGGAATGAAAGTCACAATTCTTTGAGGGTGGGACTGCACAATGTCGGGCATGGATAGTTACCAAAGTCATACTAAAACATTTTGACTGATTTTAAGAGCCGTGTACCACATAAATTGGTTCGAGGTCACTAAGCACAACCAGAATTAATACATAAGGCGGAACCAGATTATAGTTGCCGATTTTTGTGAAAATTAAAGGATTTTAAGTGCGCCTTATAGTCTGAAAAATACAGTAACTTAAGAACTACCACTACATGACATCACAAGGTGGAACAGAGCATTTTAAGGTTTGGAGATGTAGACAAAAAACACGTATGAATGAAACAAAACACAAGTCCAGTTATAAAAAGACTTGCAAGACTCAATTTTGCATAACATAGGACCTTTAAAAAGTTACTGAAGTAAATATAACTGAATAAATATAACTACAGTACCACCCCCCAAATGCCTGATTCATCACATTTTCCGGCCTCCCAAAGCCACACTCCAATCTGTCCGAGTCTCTCACTGCTTCACTTCGGATCTAATCAATTTGTACAGACTTGTCAGTTGTCAGCTGTGACGCGAGGCCCGCCGCTCTCTTCATATTTATTCGTGTAAAAAAGCATGACGCGTTTAATGACACTTTGCAAACGAGTCCATTTGAGGAGGAAATTGGGCCCGTTGGCGTTCCTGTCAATCAGCCAGAATTCCCCAGGCTGCCTCTGTAGGAGCTGCATATGTGGAGGTGTGAAAGGGCCTCTCTATATGAAGCAGTGCAATGTGTTTCTTTGGATATGAATGTAAACAAATACTAATTATCATGACGCTTATATGTTTTCAAACTCCCACTTGGGCTAACACAGGTCAGAACGGAAATGGAAATCCAACTTCTCTCACATCAGACTTGCTGTGTTTATTGCTTTGTTTATTGCTGCTATGGAAACCTGTTTTGAAAAGGATCTCGATTCTCTGACTGGCTAAACACATGTCAATCATAGATATTGAAAAACTGTGTAGTCAAGTATTCAGTTTTGTTACTTAAATGTGCATTGCGTAACTTTTCTGCTGGAGGGTCTGTCAAATGCTTTTCTCCGTGGAGATGTTATTGCTTTGTCTGGAATGTTTCACCTTTTTTTCTTCATAAAGACCAAACCAGGCAAGTTACAGGTCAGATCTGCGGAGAGGCGACCCCGCTCACAGCCAGAATGCCTGTTTTTCATTGTATTTTTAAGCTATAAAACCACCTGTAATTGAATAAATGTAAGGTAAAGCTGTTTAATGTCATACTGTGGAACATTCCAGATATCGCCATAGAAACTAGCAGGTGATTGACCCTCCACGAGAAAAGTTATACAATGCACCTTTAAGTAAAAGTACAGGGACCAGAGTAAAAAAATACTCAAGAAAAGTATCACATTAAAAAAATTACTCAAGTTAAAGTATTAAAGTACATGTTTAAAAAAACATCTAAAGATTAAAAAGTAAAAGTATTTCATGCAGGTGTTGAGATCCGATAAAACTTCAAATTTTGAAACAGATTTGTGCTGAATTTAGTTCAGCAGAAACGACTAAATCGATTTTTTTTCAGTTTTTTACTAGTTGTTTTTATTTGTATATTTTGTTTTGCTCAAACTGTGAACATGTTAAAAGTAAACCCTCGGGCTTTTCAGCAGGTTTCAAATAATCATTAAAAAATTATTTTACGTTTCAGTCCAGTTTAAAAAATGTAGTGGAGTGGAAGTGCAGTACTCTAATACTTTTACTTGGTCACATCACTGGCCATGCAAGTAAAGCCAGGTTAGCACAACTGCACTTATTTTTAGACATTGCAAACTTGACTTTTATTTTACTTTTTGTGTAGATAAGATTTTTGTAGTCCTGGCCAATGGTTTCCCGGTTTATATCTGTAGTGTGGCATTTTCAAATGTCACTCCCACTGTCCTGTTCCAATAAATCTGCAAAAGGACAAATATATTCAAATCTGTGTCATAAAAGTTGCACTTGTTTTATTGACTCATTTTAAGGCCCCACTGTGTAACTTTTTTTGCCCGGAAATAGTCTATAATACAGCATGGATTTGCCTCCTTTTCCCTTCGGAGGTTTTTACTGCGCTGAAAAACATGCATTGTTACTCTGAGCAGACTTACATTTCCATGGAAATATTGTCCCTTTGGCTGAAATATTCCACAGTATCACATAAAACATACAGTATCTATGTCCATTGTTCCGTGGCTTTAACTTTACATTTTCTTTGAATTGTGCAGGTGACGTGCCACCTCTAGAAAGTTACACAGTGTTGCTTTAAATGGTACTGTAAGTGACTAAACCTCTCAATACCAACTCCAGATATAAGCACTTATCAGAAAACATTCAGCAACTTTTTTTTTATTGTGAAAGTGAAGGCAACTGTAACTCAAGAGGCTTTAAAACTTTAAAGTGCCTCGTGCTCAAACAACAAGGACAAGTTTTTGTATCTGTGTTCGTGGTGTCAAATTATGGAACAATATGAAAATAGAACTAAAACTTTGTCCAAATTTTTGTCTATTCAGAAGTGCAGTTTAAAAAAAGTGATTATTTCAAAATACTGTGCTGAAGATTTATTTATTTTTTTTGTACTGTACAGTTAAAGCTTATAATGAGGAGTCTGTGTATACTTTGTTAATTTGGGACAGTAGAAAAGGGTTAGTATTTAGTATTTAGTTCCTCCCACTCCTTGTCGGATACAAGTACTGCGTGACGTTTACTTTTCTTTATTGTTATATAAAAGAAGTATTTATTTTTTGTATTATGTATTTATCTATGCATGTTAAATCCATATTAAAAATGAAATGCTTTAACCTGTTCACCTTTACTGTTTAAAATATCACAGAGCATGTTTCTATTCTTTTTTTTTTTTTTATCAATTATAAAATACATTTCTCGTTGTAATTGTACCTGTCTTCAAAACAATTTCACTTCCTCTCCTCAACACTGTCATTCTCCTCTACTTCACACATGCATTAAGTTTTTTGAGTGAGCGGTGACGTTGTATGAGTATCAATGACAAGTAGTGACATTTTCTTCAGTAAAAGCTCAAAACATGTTGAAAATGTGAAAGCGCTACTACAGATGAATAACAAACGCAAAAGTCTACAACTCTGCAAAATATTTAGTTTGTACCTGACATTTAAAACAAGACATTCAAGTAAACAGCAGCGGCAGCAATGGACAGACTACTTTCAGGTATCATTTGGATGCATAACCTAATTTGAGTTAAAAATAAATAAGAAAAAGTACATTTTATTTGTTGTGCTGCCCAGTTTTGCCTCAGTGTCACTCAGTCGGAACCATAGACTGTATAAAGAAGTGGACTAAGGGAATGTGAAGTAGCATTCAGCCCCAGTCAAATGAAGCTTATTGAGGCTTGCAGTTATAGGAGTTAATTTGGAGCCAGGTCCATATTAGGAACGGGAATTGATTTACAGACACTGTAACGGGCACGTTTAATAACAAGGTTTACACAGTCCGGTACAGTCTGCAAAGAACAATAATACAGAAAGGCAAAGGAGAAATTCATTTTGTCGACTGGACAAAAGTTTATTTGGTCGAATATATTTCGCAGCTCATCCAAGCTGCATACATGAACATTCACACAGACAGTGGCTCCCTCTTTTCTGCTTCACTCGAGGAAAAACTAAAAACAAAACACAAGACCACTTAAATGAAAATTAAGACCAACATCCCAACCATTATGCGAGCGAAAAACACCAGATCCAATTCTAATAATGACCATTACTCACTGCTTTAAATAACAAAAAATACTTTTATTATAAAATCTCATTCAGAACTCATTTATAGTTGTATGAATTGCTTGTAAAATGGCCAAAAAATTATTTATAACATTCTAACAAGACAAACTAATTATTGTTTGTGCATACTCCAAATTAGATGTTTATTTACGTTACATGATTTCAAGTTGTTCTTTTTTTTCCCTCCCTCCATTTAACATTGCACTGCTGCCTAGTTGAGTATACAAAAAATACACTAATACAATTTAAGACCTTTGTGAAAAAATAAGATTTGGACAACATAATTTAAGACTTTTAAAGGCCTCAATTTAGGAACATGAGATTTAAGACATTTTTAAGAGTTTAAGTTTAAGTGCTTCTTTATAAACGAAAAGTTTTTTAAAAAGAAAAAAAGAAAAATAGATATGTAACTACAGCATAAGACGGGGCACGTCTGAAGGGAAGATTTAGACTCTCCCTGTAGCACCCATCTCCTTCAAACTCGTGATCTGTCTCTTCAGTTCAGAATTGAAGAAGCAGCATGGATGAGCTGCAAAACGTATTCGACCAAATAAACTTTTGTCCAGCCGACAAACTGAATTTCTCCTTTGCCATGGATTCTATCTGGACCACCAAGGGATTTTTCACAAATAATACAGAAAACATAAAAAATAGCATACAGAAAGCATGCCAGAACAAACAATGAAGCAAAATAGAGAAATAAAAACATTAGGATCATGTAGAGCGGGTGAATATGAACATTTTAAGATTAGAATGAGCCGACAGCAGCAGTTATGGAGACGGGGGTGATGTTTTCTCAGTACACGCTCATGGTCACTTCCTATTTGGAACACGGCGGGTAGCGAGCGAGGTACGTCCATTTATATATCCAATCTATGGTCAGAATATTGAGGGACATTTTTTCAAATAAAACGATGTCAGTGCACGACGTCGTTTTGATCCTGACCAGAACAAACATGCCAAATTAAACATCAAAGTGTACTAAGTAAACTTTAAGTAAAATCCACATATGCTTGACTTCTTACAGCAGCTGTTCCGTATTTGACGCTTTGAACGGTCTATTGGGAAAAGTGACTTATTAAAACTCCCCTTAGGGACCGACTATTTCTCAGTCGTTCCTTTCCGTGCCATGCTACACGGCCATAAATGTTTTTTCCCCCTCTTTCTCTTCCTATATGGTCTGATTTTCCCCGCTGTTCGTCTATAGTATCTCGTACGGGGCGCGTGCTGGGGGAAAAGTACTGCAATTTGTTTCCGGATGGCTCTGTGCCCGTGGCGTCTGGGCTTTGACAGATGGGTCTAGCCTTTGCTCAGGTTGGGTTCAGTAGCGTCGCGTTTTGCCTGACAGAACTCATTATATAGAGGCACCCCGTGAGGAAGGGGAGGAAGAGCGAGGAGGAGGAGGAGGGAGAGGAGGGGGAGTGGCCATGTGGGGCTGTTGATGCTGCTGACATGGTTAAATGACCAGATGAAGAGGGAGAGGAGAGAGAAGAGGAAGAGGAGGGGGAGGTGGAGAAAGAGGAGGAGGGACAGGAGAAAGAGGAGCAGAGAGATGAAGGAAAAGAAGGATAGGTGGGAGAGGAAGAGGAGGAGAGAGAGGAGGGAAAGAAAGGAGAGGAGGAGGAGAAAGAGGAGAAGGGAGAGGGAGGAGAAGGAGGAGGGAGAGGAAGGAGAGGAGGGAAAGGAAGGGGAGGAGGGATAGAAAGGAGAGGAGGAGGAGAGAGTGGAGAAAGAGGAGAAGGGTGATAAAGGAGAGGAGGAAGAGGAGAGAGAGAGGAGGGAATGAAAGGAGAGGAGGGAGAGGAGAAGGAGGGAGAGGAGAAAGAGGAAGAAGGAGAGCAAGGAGAGAAGGGAAAGAAAGGAGAGGAAGAGGAGAAGCAGGGAGAGGAGAAAGAGGAGGAGGAGGAGAGGAAGGAGAGGAGGGAAAGAAAGAGGAAGGAGAAGGAAAGAAAGGAGAGGAGGAGGAGGGAGAGGAGGAAGAGGAGCCATATGGGGTTATTACTGTAGCGTTGACATGGTTAAATGCCCAGACAAGATGTGGTAGTCGGGGCTGGAGTAGTAGATGCGTCCCGGGAGGGAGAAGAGGAAGTGGGGGGAGAGGAGGAAGAGGAGGAAGAGAGGAGGAGAGGAGCCACGTGGGGCTGTTCCTGTGGCACTGATGTGGTTAAATGCCCAGAAGAGCTGAAGTAGTCAGGACTGAAGTAGTAGAAGTGAATGGTGGAGGACTAAATATTTATACAGTACAGTTACATATTTAAATTTCTGTTGGAAGAAGTAACAGTAGTAGCAGTAGAAGTAGTAGTAGTAGTAGTAGCAGTAATAGTAATAATAGAAGCCATATGGTGGTTTAAAAAAAAAAAAGTCTGACCATTCATAGAGTGAAATAACAAATCAATCATACATGACTGACGGCAAGTGTTGGCAGTACTACAATTTACCGTAAGTACTCAAAGCTGCAGTAGTAGTAGTAGTAGATATGAATAAATGTAGTAAAAATTGTCATGAACGTACAAGTAGTATATGCTCCCCAGAGGATGACAAGATCCCCATGTGGCGACGGAAAGACGGACATGTTTGGACCTCCAGCCAATCAGAGAACAGCAGGAGAACCCCACCAGCCAATCACAAAGCAGCAGGCCTGACACTTTAACAAATAGTCACAAGTGCAAGGTTATAACTGGGCTAATCAATCACACGCGCCACAAGTCCGCAAGCAGAAATTATTCTTTCATTCGCTGACAAAGAGGAGATGAGGAGAGCGCGTTTGAGGGTCATTTCAGTTTCTATATGGTGTCAATGCCATTAGAAGTACTTTATTGTGCTCAGTCTGACCTTGGGAGGTTCAGAGATATTATCTGGTAACGCTTAATGTGACTAAGGACTACACAGACACAAATACAAGTCAAAGGAGTCAAAGGAGTGTACTTCAAGCTATGTTTAAAGGGAAATGTAAAGTATATTGCCTGCTTCCTCACCGGTTTAAAAAGGTACTACACTTTTACTGCTACTTTCTAAAAAAATAAAAATTTTGACAAGACTGGGCTTAAGTGACAAATGATGTTCGTTTTTTTTTTTTTTTTTTTTTGAGTGTGTGTGTGTGTGTGTGTGTGTAGAGTTCAGTGTAGTGTGGAAAGAGGAGTAGGGTAAAATGTAGAATTTCAAAATTGGGGGAAAAAAAAACAAAAAACAACAACACACAAACACAAGTTTTCTGTTTAGTACATGGCAACACAAAATACTTCTTTCCTATCTTTCTAAAATAATAATAATGATTAGTAGTAGTAACTATTGTTGTAGTTGTTGTAGTAGTAGTAGTAGTAATAGTAGTAGTTATTGTAATAGTAGTAGTAGTAGTTGTTGTAATAGTAGTAGTAGTAGTAGTAGTAGTAGTAGTAGTAGTAGTAGTAGTAGTAGTAGTAGTAGTAGTAGTAGTAGTAGTAGTAGTAGTAGTAGTAGTAGTAGTAGTAGTAGTAGTAGTAGTAGTAGTAGTAGTAGTAGTAGTAGTAGTAGTAGTAGTAGTAGTAGTAGTAGTAGTAGTAGTAGTAGTAGTAGTAGTAGTAGTAGTAGTAGTAGTAGTAGTAGTAGTAGTAGTAGTAGTAGTAGTAGTAGTAGTAGTAGTAGTAGTAGTAGTAGTAGTAGTAGTAGTAGTAGTAGTAGTAGTAGTAGTAGTAGTAGTAGTAGTAGTAGTAGTAGTAGTAGTAGTAGTAGTAGTAGTAGTAGTAGTAGTAGTTATTGTTGTTGTAGTAGTTGTTGCTGTTGTAGTAGTTGTACTTGTTGTTGTACTTGTTGTAGTTGTTACAAATATTAAATAAAAATCCTACATATTTTACCTCTAAAGTTGCACAACGTATTTGTGTTTGCTTGTCTCCATGGAGATGTTAATGCTTTGCCCGGAATGTTCAACAGCACAACGTTTATTGTTATTTATCTCCAGGGAGACAAGCACGGGGCGTCCTCGGGTCAAGTTACAGGTCATATCTGTGGAGAGGCGAGCCAACGCGCAGCAAGAATGGAATACAAACACCGGAGATAAACGTTAAATGCCGTACTGTGGAACATCTACAAAAAGCAATAACATCTCCATGGAGACAAGCACGTTTTAGACCTGTCACCAGAAAAGTTACAGAGTGCATCTTTGTTGCATACAGGGGCGCCACACAAAGGCCTATCCAATCTGGAAACCTTTTGTTGGCGGAAGGATTCATTCATCCAAGAGGTGCAAAGGTTTAAAAAGTAGCAATCAGAAGGGCTTGAGTTTGAATTAAAGATGATTAATCAATACAACTATTTGGGAAAAATTACTTGTACAGTTCAACAATATTAATAACATAACAAGTGCTCTTTCGTTGGTTCAGTGCCAGAGCAAATTGGACCTTTTGTATTTGATAAAAAATGTGTTGCTCCATTTTAAATTCTGATTAAAATGATCCAGGTTATTCTGTCGAGAGCCCTTTTGAGACGAGGCTGAGGCCAAAGTTCAAGAGAATCTGAGCTAATGGAATTGTAGCTTGTTTCATTGCACAATACACATGTTTAATTGCAATCGGTGAGGTGTGCTTGTCTCCATGGAGATGTCACTGCTTTGACTAGAAGGTTCCACAGTTTGACAGTAAAATTACATTCAATTCAAGTAAGTGTTTTTCGAGCTAATTAAAGATACCCTGAACCATTCACACATGTTTGAGTAATCATTTATTATTAGTCTGTCTACATCTCCAAAGTGCTAAATGTTCAGTTCCAACTTGTGATGTCATCAAGAGGTAGTTTTCAAGTTAAATTGACAGTCTTGAATTTTGGACACATGACCTCATTTCCTAGTGAGCCAGAGTGTTGGAGACGTGTGGAGATACTTTATAAAACATATTCCATCCAGTCCTTGTATTTGCAGAGGTCGCTGGTGCTAGGCTAGTGCATGTCAATGGCCATAGTTAGCCTGCCGCTAAAAACAGTCTTACCCACTCCACAAAACACCCGAAGCAACTCTACTATTGTGCCAGACTGTCGATGCAAATGTCTGTGTCGATAGAATCATTTTAGAAGTAAACTAAACCTTGCATTTGAAGGATTTATGTCTGAGCAGCAGCAAACTGATATCACCTAGCACCAATCTCAGTAAAATTCCACTGCTCCTGAGAAAATAGTCCCGCCTAGTGCCTCCACTCAATTTCATTTCTCTCCAGCAACCAGGTCAGGAATCAGAATAAACTAGACGGTTTGCAAGAACCCTGGAAGTTGTAAACCGCACTCCAGCCAATGAGCAAAGAGCTGTGAAGCCATGGCGTCAAACTCAAGCGCCTGTGTGGGTCCCTTTTGTGGTACAGCACAACAGTAAACAAAGCGGTCAAGATGGATGAAGGTAAAGACATACATTCTGTGTTGGCAACGATTCCCGAGATCGAGAATTTAAAGCTGGAACAGAGGTGAATTTTATCAAGAGGAAAGATGATATTGCCCTTCTTCCTATGGGATTTGGGAAAAGCTTAATATACCATTTAGCCCCTTTAGTGGCGCATTGCATACGTCAAGACAAAATAGCAGCGATTGGTTAAATAAAAAAAGCACCCATCTACCTTTGAGCGAATGAATCCTAATGTCAGACAGTTTCCACAAAGTGATGCAAGGTTTGTTTTATTTCAAACATTATTCTATCGACACAGACATTCACATGTCCTATGTCCAAAAGTTCAGATTGTCCTTTTAACAGCTACCTTTCAACTTTAGTTCAGGATAGATTGGCAATACCAGGGCTGAAATCATTCACATGAATCTAGTGAAGGTGTATGGGGTTTAAAAACACAGTGGATCACATCCTGTATTACCACATGACATCACAAGGTGGAACAGAGTGTTTTTTTTTTGTTTGAGAGTTTGTGTGTTAAACCTGTGTGAATGAAACAAAACACAACTCTGGGTAGGAAAAACAATATAACACAGATCAGAAAAAATGCTATATGATCAAATGGGACCTTTAATGCCATGCTGTGGAACATTCTAGACAATCCAGTAACATCTCCGTGGCGACAAGCAGTAGAAAAGTTACATAGTGCAACTCTAACATCATAAAGAGAAGTTATCATTGCATTTTGAATAAATATTGGATGAAATTTGTCTAATATAGAACAACCAACCAATGTATTTGCATAGCACATCTGTTCTGTATTTATTCAAACTTAGCTCCAGGTCTGAATATTCACAGTCCGTCTCACGCTCTGTTATTGTCTGTATTACGGCGCTTCATTTGCATATGTTTAATTAAAAACTACTTAATGAACTCTGGAGCTCTGACGCAGGAGCTTTGATGCTTTGAATGTCTAAACACCAGGTATAACAGTTCTAATGAAGTATGCCGTATTTTACATCATGGTGTGTGTGGAGTGGGATACAGAGGGCAACAAGTACGGCTGAGCAATTAATCACATTTTAATAAAGATTCACTCATTTCTCAATTATCAATGTTGGTCTTTTGAATGGAGAAGCCTACAGCCAGTCAGTAAAAGCATGTGTTTGGTTAGTTTGGGTGAGTTCAGACTTTAAAGGAAGAAATTTGACTATTTTTCATGTTAAATGGCAATGATTATGTTTGGGGGATTAATATGGCATTTAATGATTAAATACAACAGAGTCAAATATCGACACTGATGAACAAAACAGGACGTTCAGTTCGGTGCAGGGCTGTGCACAAGTGAGTTGGCACAATTTGTGTGTTTACATTCTGCCACAACATGTGCAGCTACACAGAAGGCTCGGCTCTTTAGGGAACTCGTCTGTGTTTGGAGTGACAGTGTTTCCCGCAGCGCTTTATAGTTACGGCAGCCACCTTGACAACAATTGCCCCCCGCCTTTGACTACGTCCCAAACCATGTGAATCCTCACAAAACTACAGTTGTCGTGCCCCGAATCCTCACTTTTGCCTTTGAATTTTTAAAATAATATTTAATACATTTGTTGCTTATTTGAGAATTTTTTTATCAAACTTATTGGTATTACTAAGCAGCAACTTGTATTTATTTTATTTTCCAGTTTGTAAAATATTAAAACAAATTGTTGGTTTAATAAAAACACAAAAACAACAAGCAAATGGTTTTGCATTTTGTTCCCATACTGTACCAAAAATGAACTGAACCGTGACCTCAAAATCGAGGTATGTGCCGAACCGTGATTTTTGTGAACCGTTATAGGCCTACAATTGATACTTTTCTGCTGATGACATCAACGTTCCCTTGAGGTGTGATGCTAACTATAGGCACTGCTCTGTCTAAGGCTTGTTAGACTTTAATCAGAGCTTTATTTCAACACAGTCTGGTTTAGTTGGAAACACAACAGATGAGATGATTTGCGCGGTTAAACAAGTCTCTCACACATAAAATTACAGCCACAAGTTAGCTATTATTAGATAACAGTTTAGTTTTTTGGGTTTTTTTTTTCAGTTAGTCACTCACTTTTTTTTTCTTGAAAATCAAACACCCAAACAAGACCACGAACGCTCGTATTCATCACAAGCTCCTAAAAATGTATTGTTTAAATCCATTTAGTTTTCTTGCGTTTTGAGACCATCTTACAACTTTTTTTGACAGTGTGTGTTAACGTGTGCATTGTGTCTCCATTGTAACTGCTGAAATTTCAGATTCACACAAACAGATACATGTAAAACACCCCCAGTATGATAATACTGCAAAGTATGAACAGCTCAGTTTGGTTTAATAAGAATTGCTTTCTCATAAACATCCACCATCACTTTAAATCAACCTGTTTTCTACAAATAAAAAGAGCAGGCATAGCTTACTCCTAACGCGCTGAACAAATTTTGATATTTGTGTTCGAAAAAAATCTAATTTTCTCTGTAATAGTCGAGCCACAGACCGCCCGGGGAGAGCCGTGCATTACCTGTATATTATCCGCCTTATTGTTATGCAAAACAGTACCAACTTCTTGTACAAATTGCTTTTCCGAACACATTTCTTCCTCGCAATCAAATGGGCTGCCGATCACCAACCCACTCTCCTGCTCAAATTTGTTTAGTACAAAATGTCTCCAGTTTTTCCTTTATTTTCCACGCAACAAGCTCATTTGAATTCTGCTGTTAGGATACTGCCACCGCCAATTAAAAGTGCTAATGAAAACGTGAGCATGCTCTTAAAGGCACCTGACTTTTTGCTGTCTGAAAACAACATGAGGAACAGAACTAGTTTATTTTAAATGGTTTGCCATTTAACCTGCCAGTCTCTTGTGCATTCTGGACCGGATAACAGAGCATGAAAATCCTTGAGATGACCCAAACACAGCTGTGAACTTGTAGCACGTGTCTCTCAAATGTGGAAGACACCTCCTCTCTGAAATTCTTGTAACATTCAGCACAAAATATATAACTTATTTTACCTGAGATATGTAATAATTTGGTGCTTCGATTGTTAATTCTGTAAAAAATTTTGCTCTGTTGTTGTTGGTTTTTTTTACACGTAAGAAGCCATGTTCGTTTTTGAAGCATGCGTCTCTCTGATTGGTTAATCTGCCTGTCCATCACGTCCTCTGAAATCGGGGAGACACGACGCAGCTCCAGATCTACGCGTCTTTGTAAAGTTTTGTCAAAGCGTGTGGTTTTGGCTGGCAAGATAAGTCCAGGTAAGTTTAGGCTACGTTTATACGACGATAGTCTGAACAGAAGACGCAAATGTGGAGTCACGTCTTTCGGGCGGAAATCTGTGTGCTAACGGGGACTCAAAAGTGTGTGAAATTCAATTGGGTTTGCACGCCAGGCAGCGATGTATGTGACGTAAACATGTACACGACGTGAGCAGATCTGACCAGAGTTTTGCGTCTTGGGCAGTGTAGGTGGAAATGCTACGGCGGCGCACATTCAACTTTTCTACTCTGGAGGGTGGTTTCAGATGTTTGCGTTTTTAAGAACCAAAAACGCCGTCACCGTCTAAACGAAAGGCACTCCTGATAAAATATTTTGTCGTTTTTACCCGCAAGCATTCTCGTGTAAACAGGCCCTCATGAGCACTTTTCACAATTTTCTGAGACCAGAGTGGAGTTTTGCTGTCACGGTAACGCTACAAAACAATGAGACTAGCATGCTAAAGCGTACTTCCTGATTATCAGACAATAAAATGCTTTCTAATTAGATGCAGACAATACACAGAGGACATAATTCAACTTCGAGAACTGCTTATACACAATATCTGAGGTCTGTTTTTTTCTTATTCTTTTTAAGTTGGTTAGCTGTAGGGAGGAGTTACTTTTCACACGTTCACACGGCAAGGACAGAAGTGGAGACGGTTGGTAATATCCAAAAAAGAGACATGGAAATTAAAGTGCAAAAATGATATTCCTTTAGCTGGGGGGTTAGCTTAGTGCTAATGCTTCGAAATATCTGACAGTCTGCTACATGGAATAAAGTAGTATTCAGAAGATAATTTGATTTTAATGGTGTCTGCAAGAAATGAGAAAAATGTATATTAAAAAGTGGAGAGGGTGATAAAGCAAAACTTCTATAATTCCAATATTGGCTTTTTAGGCTTAGATAGAGAATATATAGAAATGTACTGAATGGTGTAAAAATGCAGCCAGCTTGACGCACATATGGTATTTATATGCATGTGCATATGGCCATATGCTACACCGGGTCTCATGTACTCGCCTCTCTTCAAAATGAAACACAGAGAAATAATAAAATGCATTAGCCATCAATCTTCCAGCTTACAGAAGACAAATTTTACTTTGTTTTTTAAAGGGCCCATATCACACTGTTTTCTGATCTGTGTTATAATTTTGTTTCCTCATCACAAACATACCTGGAGTTGTGTTTTTTTTTTTTCCATTCACACATGTTTAACACATAAACCCTGCTCTGTTCCACCTTGTGATGAAATGTGGGAGGCAGTAGATCAGTGGGTAGAGCGTTGGAAGAGCAGTTCAAATCCCGCTCTCGACATGAAACATCATTGGTTGAGCAGTTAGATCCACCGACCCACAGGTTGGCGATGTGATTCCAGCTCCTACAGATGAATGCTGTTGTTGTGTCCTTGTGTGATTGGTTCATTGCTGTAAAGCACTTTGAGTGCCCTGAAGGTGGAAAAGCGCTAAATAAAAAAATGTGACCATTGACCATGACCATGTGACCAATGTGGTGATACAAGAAGTGCTCCCATTGTGTTTTTTTTAACTCCATACACCTTCACTAGAATTATTTCGATAATTTCAAATCTGAAATTGCCCATCTTTACTGAACTAAAGGTAAAAGGAGCTGTTAAGCTACTATTTCATGACATCACAAGGTGGAACAGAGCATTTTAAGATTTGGAGATGGCGTAAAGCTCTCTAAAGTCATTTTTGTCTACTATAGGATCCCTAAAATTGCATTAAAGTTATCCATATTGTTTTTATTGTGCAAAACATACTACAAAAAATATTTTTTACCCTAAGTGGAGCTCCCTTTCTGTGGATCAGGCCTGGTGGTGTCATTGGCTTATCCCCATGGAGATAAATACTTTGAAAAGCTATATTGCGGAACATTCCAAGCAAAGCAACATTATTTCCATGGAAAGAAGCAGGTGGTGGACCGGCTATCAGAAAAGTTACATTGTGCATTCTTAAAAAAAACTTTATAATGTGAAATCAAGATATTATAATACTACTTTTTTAGACAAGACATCAATCTACTCATGTCCAAAAGGTCGTCTACTTACTATATATATATATATATATATATATATATATATATATATATATATATATATATATATATATATATATATATATATATATATATAATGAACAAAATATTTACTTACTTAAAGTCACAGCATGCGCTTTTTTATACAAAAAAATAAAGTAAAATAAACCCTTGGCTTGCATCTCCACAAACCTGACTCCTATTTGCTTGTTTCCATGGAAAAGTTGTTGCTTTGGTTATATTCTTGCACAGTATGGCATAAAACACCTTTATCTATCTTTATGAATGTTCCAAAGTATGATTTTAACTTTCTATTCCCATGCTACTTAAAAGCAAATTGGCAACATTTTTGTCCATCAACCGTTATTTTGAAGCAGTACAACTTGACAACGCAGCTCACAAAATGACATTCACTAAACATAAAAAATGGCCTATCTATTCTTATGTGAGAGTATGACATGAAAGACACAGTGTAGCGTTCAAATCCAATTACCCACAGGTTGGCTTTTTAAAATGGCTTCTCTCTGAATTGACAGCGGCCCGGGGAAATGAATGAGCTAATTTTTTACCCTCCCGCGATGTAATTGTTTCACATCAGGATCCCGCCTCAGCGTCACCGTGGCGATAATTGCTCATGAGCAGAAAGATTAATCTACACTAGCACATACGTGAGACCTCATTTAAAGGTTATGGAGCGAAGCCAGGAGATCTCTATCATTATTATTTTTACTTTTTTTTATTTTTTTTTATATTCTTATGGGAATCTTAAGTGAAGTGATAAGGCGGATACATTCATTTTGGTGTGGACACTGTATGTTTTTGTATATTTTGTGTATCTGTGACGTCACGCTGGGGGTGTTCTACTAGTACATACTACTCTATTACATATTTTTAAAGGTGCATTATGTAACTTTTCAGGTGGAAGGTCTGCCACCTGCTCAGTTCCCTAAGGCCCCATCCACACTAGTACGTATTTGAGTTGTTTTCGTTGCGGATGCAGAGTTCGTTCACACTAATCCGATGGAAAATGGCTCCAGAGACAGAACGATCTGGTGCCGCCAGCTCCCACGAATTCATCTGAGTAGGGATCCGATCTGGCACTGTGTGGACGCCTGAAAACGCTGATACGCTGATGTAGGAACTCTAGTTGCCGTCCTTATTAGACCACGTCACTGTGACTTGCGCCTTCCTGATTCGCTGGATTTGTGACATCGGTCATGTGACACTATTGCGGAAAAGTTTCAGATTCAGAAAACTTTATTGATCCCATAAGGCAATTCATTAGCAGCATCTCAGACCAGTTCTCACTTCTCACACACACAAACACAAACAAACACAAGTGTGTCAGTCCGTTACAGTCCACCAGTGGAACTTAATAATAAACTACAAATTACAGAAAACTGTACCCTTAGAATTTAACAACTTAATAGCACAGGGCACAAAAAAAAAAAGAAAACCGGTTGATCTTTTGTATTGGAGCATAAAACCAACGCCCTGAAGGCACCAGGATAAAATCAGGAGCCAGAGGATGGAGGGGCTGAGCCAGGAGACACTTGGCTTTGCTCAGCACTTGCTCCTCCCACAAAGAGTGCAGCTCCCTCAGTTTGACTCCTGTGATTTTCGAGCAGGTTTTAACGATGTTCTGAAGTTTGTTTTTATCCTTCACAGACAAGGATTGAAACCAACAAATAAAAGAAAAAGTAAGAAGACTTTCGATAAAAGAACAATAAAAATTGTTAAGAATCATTTTGTTCACATTGAAAGAGTTCAGTTTCCTCAACAAATATAATCTTTGCTGCCCTCGTTTGACGATGCTTTCAGTGTTTAGGTCAAATTTCAGTTTATTGTCCATCACGGTGCCCAGATATTTGTAACTATCCACTATTTCAACATCATCACCGTGGATGACACTAACACTGTGGGAAGGTGCACGTCTAAAATCAATCACCATGTCAAACCGTTTAAACAAACCATAGACAAACGGGAAACAGCGTAGCTAAAACTACTTACTACTTTCACACTTGCCATCTTCCTCGGCTCGAAATCGGCTGCCGCAACTCCAAACACGGTGCTCCACTTTCTTGTTTTTAGGGTTTCAGTGTAAAAGTAACCTAAATATGTTGGCATTTAACACATTTATTTAAACATTTATTTCATTACTTATTTCATCTATTTCATTACATGTTTTATTGCTCAAAATACCCTGAAAGATGGCATTCTTAGTGAGCAGGTTTGCCTTTCCACGGAGCTGACTTGTAACTTGATCTAGTAGCGTCGCCTGCTTGTCTCCAAGGAAATACTTTTAATGCCATACCGCAGAGAATTCCAATTGAAGCGATAACATCTCCATGGGGACAAGAAGGTGGTGGACCCTGCACCAGAAACGCTGGACAGTGTACCTTTACTTGTACAGAAGCAGATCTATGTATTTGTATAATTTCTTACTGCTTTCGTGTCCTGCTACTTTCCCTCTCTGGAGCAGTAAACCTCATCTAAATCTAATTTGTAATATAGAACAATACACTAACTTTATACTAACAATACATAAACAGAGCGCTGGGCAGAATAAATTGAAGTCAGGGGTATTGTAAAAAACATAAAATAGATTCTAATAGTTATCTGCTCTATTTATCCTGCAGTGGGACGTAAACTTTTCACACCGAAGAAAAGATTTGGCTTTCCAAGTACCACAAGATCTAAATCCAGATAAAACAGGACTATTCCAGGTCTAATCTAGGGCTAAACCAGGTCCAAAAGTGGACTACATCATTTCCACTGTAGTTCTAAACAAAAAAATGATCCAAAGGAGGTCAAACAGTGGATACAATTAACATTAAATTAGGTAACGACAAACAGAAGAGATGTCACAGTTAGGGATGTGCAAAAATATAGAAATACTGATATATCGTATCGTTTAATGTGATGAAACAGTATCGATATCATGGGCTGCTGTATCAGTATATCGCCAAGAGTATTTTTTGGTATATTTTACAAAATTATTTTGTTACAGCGGTACAGTTTTGTTTCTTGTTCAGTGGAATGAAACTCACACATTTGACATTTTCACTGTTTTGGTGTTTAAAATGTTTGTGTTTCATATGAACTTTGCACAAGAAGTGGTTAAATAAAGACTTATAGTTTCACAGCCATCATTTAGCCATTATTTCTATTGGACTGTATCGAATCTTTTTGAAATGTATCGTATCGAATTGAAAGTTCTCAGTATCGAGGTATGTATCGTACCGCCAACGTCTTAATGATACTCAGCTCTAGTCCCAGTACACAGTCAGAGAAACACTGTCTTAAAGAAAAATCTCATTCAAAATGTAAAGCTATAATACACAAACACTCCTGTGAGTTTTAAGCCATGTTAGAAATTTGTTACTTCATCACGTAAACATACATGGAGTTGTGTTTTCTGTATGGGTAACCCTTTATTATTAATCAGTCTACATCTCCGAGTGCTCCAAAGCTCCACCTTGTGATGTCATTTTGGGGTTTTCATGTTAACTTTTACCTTAAATTCAGTAAAGATTGGCAATTCCAAGGCTGTAATCATCCAGATTGATTGTAGTGAAGGTGCCTGGTATGTTTGTGATAACAAAACAACATTATATCATGGCCCAGAAAATAGCCTAATATGGACTCTAAGTATTTGGGTGCGAGTCTGAACGTGTTTTGTGAAATGTTGCTTATTTTTATGTATTGATTTTCCGTTCACAGCTTGACTTAAAACCCCAACACATTTTCACAGTGAGGAAAAAAAAAGAAATGAAAAATGGCTGACAACATAGAAAAACACCCACCTCTGTAATTTCTATTTGTTGGTATTGACACAGCTTTCCGAGGCTGGATAAATACATGTGCTAGTATGTGTCCTGTAGCTATATGGTAAACGATAAATATAGATAGACCCGGGAGCCAAAAGTGTTGGGTCGAAACAAGAGAGAAATAGTCCAACAAATCATCGCCCACGAACTCCAAGGTCCAAGGACAAAATACAATACATTTCACAGCACAGAGAATACGTCTGGGTGGTACGAATGGTTGGATAATTTTACACAACTGCGATGATTAGTTTGGTATGTCTGAGAAAGCAATGTTATTTTAAAACATGCCGAAGCAAAAAAGGAGTCCAAGCAAATTTGTAGAAAAATAGGTCGCCTTCCAATTCTGAACGGCAATGGATTCTATGTGCGCATGAAAGCCAAATGCAGAGAGTTGTGAAAGGAAGGGCATCTGGTGTAAACGCTATGCCAACGTTATGTATCATTAACTTCACACTAGGAGTTGGATGATTTGTTTTTGGCAACTCCAGAAAAAATAAAAATAAAAAAGGTTTGCCAGATTATTATAACGACTAATTTAATTTGTATCTCAATGTTTAACAAAATGATGTGAAAATTAAGCAAGACCAGAGGTATTTTATTAGCCAGACTGGCAACACCTAGTGCCTCAGCTCAATTCCATTTCTTTCCAGCAGTGATTGGGTAAATAATAAAAAGTACCCACCTACCGTCAAGCAATCAAATTCTAACACTGCGACGTCAAACAGTTTCTACGAAGTGAAACTGGCTGATGAATGAGGCTAGTATTTCATCATTAAAGAGAAAAATAACATAATGAAACCCAGCCAAAATAAATAAACTATATTACCATAATTTCTGGACTATAAGCTGCGACTTTTTTCCTCACACTTTGAACCCTGTGTCTTATACAATGATGCGGCGAATATATGGACAGATTCTTTGTTTCGGCTCATTATCCATTTATATATACGCTCTATGTCTGTGCGGTTCACACACTGATCTAGGGTTAACATGAAATTGCAACGCTATCGATGTTGTCAGTGTACTAAAACAACTCATCGTCGTGTTATAAAATAAGTTATGATGCTAAATGAACATTAGTGAATGTGACACATCTTAATGACCCATATGTGGTCAATGGAGGTGGGTTCTTAAATGACGAGAAGAAATGTCTCAAACTTCAGTAGCCGGACATCCACTTATACCTGATTGATAAAACTAACGTAGTCCCCGGGAGAGCCTGAAATCTGCTGAAATCCTACAGACACTAACACGTGGATTTGGAGCATAACACTGACATGATACAGACAGGACAGTGGCTCTTTTTGCAGGAGACATGCGCCGTAGAGCGTGATGAGAGACGGAGAAGATGCTCATTTGACTGTGTTTTGAGGCAATTGATGTGACTGTCTGAGAAGGAAATAGAGCTGCTGTATGTGAGTCGACGGTGAGACATTGGCGACGGAAGCATGACAAACTGACTCAATGCAAAAAGACGACAAAAGTTTCCATGCGACAAAAGCAGACGGCCCGAACTTGAAAACGTTCTTGAAGATGTGGACACCAGCAGCTTACACTGAGGTGCAGCCTTTATATGTACAATTTTAAAGTTTTGTTAAAATTCAGTTGATGCGGCTTATATTCAGGTGTGCTCAATAATCCGGAATTCACGGTATATCAGAACGTGGAAATACATTTCAATGTACAGATCATTCACAAGTTTAATTTGTTTTGCCAACCGTGACCTACAGTATGACCTTTCTCACGGCTCTCAACCCCTCAGGATTAGCCCTAGACGTAACTTAACCAACCTTATTAACCAGGTTTCAATTACAAAACAACATCTGAAAATACCATTTCCCATAACAATCTGTCTAAAATATCTGAGAAAATTTCACAAATGGAGAGAGTTGCAGACGGAAGGACATCTGACGTAAAACTTGTTGATGAATTGGAATCTAAAGAAAATTGCCATTTGAATGTCATAACTGCTTCAATTACTGGAGAACGAGAAACACCATTATCATGATACTGTAGAGGTGGGGACTTGCAAATTGTGTCTTGGACTCGAGTCAGACTTGAATCCCTATTTTTAGAACTTGAGACTTGACTTGATAAAACAGACTAAAAAGAGACTAAAACGTGGGACTCGACTTGGACTTGAGGCCTGTGACTTGAGAAGACTTGACACTTTTCTTAAAAAATATGTTTTTAGGAAATATCTCTTTACAGTTGATAGATGCGGTGCTTTATTTTACAGGAACAAACAGGAACATGTCCCTCCCATTTCTATTTGTTATTTGGATGTAACTGAAGTACTGTGATATCCTCAAATTTACTACAGTAATATGCAGTACAATACAGTAAAACAGATGGAACTAGAACATGATCCTTCCATTTCAGTGCAGACTACATGACAAAATAACTGTTATTAAGTCTTCTTAAATCTGAATTCTTTCTATTCTGACCATAATAATTTGCACTCTTGTCAAGGCAAAAATAAATAAAATGGAAGATGCAAGCGGCGTCGAAGGCCCTTGTCCACCACAGCCACAAATGCTGTGCCCCACAAACGCGACACCCCGCACACATGACGCCCCACAAATGTCGCACCCCACAAATGCATCTACACCATCTCGTCGGGGTCGCCTCCTGACCTCTCATTGACTTTCATTCATTTTAGCAGTGATAAATATGACCCAGGCCTTGGTCATGGGTTACTGGGATACTGCTGTTCATGCCGGGAGCGACCGAGAGGACAAAGCTGCATGACATCCTTTCGCATTCGCCCATGCACTTATTGATGCCCATACGTTCACTGCGTTGGGGCTCGGGCCTAATAAATAAAAAGGCATTTCTACAGCTCTTATATAAATACTCATATAGAAATATACCATGACTTTTTAAGTCCAATTATTTTAAACATCATATAAATAGCAAAAATTTAAGCTATATTTGGTACTTTTTTAGTTTAAAGACTTGAAATTACTTGAAACTCAAAGCAGACAACTTGGACGGGACTTGGACTGGACTTGGACTGGACTTGGATTTATGGGCCAGTGACTCGAGACTCGACTTGGACTTGCCTGTCTTTCTTTGACTTGGGACTTGAGGTCAAATACTCGAGACTTACTTGAGACTTGCAAAACAATGACTTGGTCCCACCTCTGATACTGTACGTAGTCTGATTCTGCAAACCCTATAGTTCAGATCTGTACAAACATGCTCTGAAATGTGATTCTTGTATTAGTTTTCATATTTCTGAGATTCTGTCAGTTCTTTTGGACGTGTTTAAAATGTGAATCCTATTGACACTTTGCAGGTTACATCGCACTGGGGATGTTCTACATGTACGATGGAATGTTCATCAGTTACCACGGTGACACACTGCACACATTAACAAAGACAGCCAAAAACGTTTTTAGATCTTGTCTGAAAACTCAAGAAAAATACAAAATGAAACAGCAGGACTTAGTAATTATTAATACAAAACTAAAAGATTGTGATTAGTTATTTCCCTCAAATCATTTAGCGTTAAAACCTGAGTTAACACAATATATAAAATGAATTTGCATCTTGTCGGATGTCGTGCTTTGAGAATAAACATGTAGGGTCTAGTAGCAGTTGTAAAATGTTGTCACCGTTTCCATAACAACATCCAAGTCAAATCTAAAAACATTTATGAAAATTTGTGCTCACAACAAAGGCTCCCAATTAAGCACCACCCCAAAAATCAGGATTTGGAGTTAGCGTTTTGCATCTGGACCAGAACAGCTGTGTGCCACAAATTGGTATGGCCGGCCCTTTTGTTGTCCTTCTTCCAGTGTCCCCCTCTCTTGCTCTCCTCCTCTCCTCCTCTCCCCCTCTCTCTCTCTTTCTCGTCCCCTCTCTCCTCATCAGCTGGATGCAGATGTCTTCTCTCTCTCTTCCTCCCTCTCCCTCTCTCCTACTCTCCCCCTCACTCCCTCCTCTCACTTTCCCCCTCACTCTCTCCTCCCTCTCGCCCCCTCTCCTCACAGCAGCTGGATGCAGATGTCTCTCTCTCTCCCTCCCTCCCCTCTCTCTCTCTCTCTCAGTCTCTCACCCTCTCTCTCTCTCTCTCTCCCCCTCTCTCCTCATAGCGGCTGGATGCAGATGTCTCCTCTCTCCCTCCATCCCCTCTCTCTCTCTCCCTCTCCTCTCAGCGGATGGATGCAGATGTCTCCTCTCTCTCCTTCTTTCTCCCTCTCTCCCTCTAACTCTCCTCCCTCTCTCCCCTCTCCTCACAGCGGCTGGATGCAGATGTCTCCTCTCTCTCCTTCTCTCCCCCTCTTTCTCCCTCTACCTCTCTCCCCCTCTCCTCTCAGCGGATGGATGCAGATGTCTCCTCTCATGTCCCTGTGTAATTACAAAGAAAGAACCAGAGCCACGAGAGCTGCTGCTGCTGTTGCTGCTGCTGATCACACATTGTGTTCGAGCATGAAAAAATTCACAGGAGGTTTACGATTTGGGCGGTGAAAAGTCTTGAAGTTTCATATTTTTTGCGTGATTATAATTAGGGCTGAGGAATATGACAAAACATTTCGGCCTGATTGTATTCAGACTTTTTAAAAACAATTTAAAAAAATAGATTTCAAACTAATTTCATGAAAATAAAGAATACAAACTTATTTTTTGGTGCTAATTATCTTTTAACACAAAAATAGTAAGATTTCTTCCAACAAAGTAACTTGCTTTGTGTAACTTTTCTCATGGAGGGTCTGTCAAAAGCTTTTCTCCGTGGAGATGGTATTGCTTTGTCTGGAATGTTTCACAGTATGGTATTAAAGTTTTCTATCATCATAGAGACTATACCAGACCAAGTTAAAGGTCAGATCTGTGGAGAGGCAACCCCGCTCACAGTCAGAATGCCTGTTAATGTAGGTATTTTTGAGTTATAAAACCACCTGTAATTGAATAAATGTAAAGTAGAGCTGTTTAAAGTCAGACTCTGGAACATTCTAACCAGAGCAACGACATATCCATAGAAACAAGCAGGTGATGGACCCCAACTAAAAGTTACACTATGATTCTTTAACTTAACGTATCCTACCACAGTGAAAATTGTATTAATTGAACAAAAAGGAAATGTAACAAGACGCACTACGTATTTTTTCTGTCTGCCACCTGCTCGTCTCCATGAAGATGTTATTGCTTTGTCTGGAATGTTCCAAAGTATGGTATTAAACTTTCCTTTCTCCATAAAGACAAGCAGGTGACAGGCCAAATCAGCCAATTTACAGGTCAGATCTGTGGAGAGCAGGGATGTAACAATAACCGAAATATTGTGATATCATATCGCCAGAACTCTAACAATAATATCGTCAACAATATATATCAAATTGCAAGGTTTTTCACTTAAAAGCATTAAAAAAGAGAGAACTGCATAGGCCATAATCTGTTACTTATTTTACTACATAATAAAATAACTGTTATTAAGCACTTTTAAATCTTATTTCTTTGGAATATGACAGTAATGATTCACACTGAAGACTGTTCAAGGTATTTAGAAAGGAAAACATTTTTTTTTTACAATTCTGTTAATCCCTCCAAAATATCGCAGTAATTATCATACCGTGAGAGGCATATCATGATAATAATGCACCCTGAGAGGCATATCGTGATAACATCGTACTGTGAGAGGCATATCGTGATAATAATGTACCGCAAGAGGCATATCTTGATAATAGGGCACCGTGAGAGGAACATCATGAAAATCAAATACAAACATCGTGATAATAATGTACCGTGAGAGGCACATCGTGATAATAATGTACCGTGAGACGCACATCGTGATAATAATGTACCGTGAGACGCACATCGTGATAATAATGTACCGTGAGACGCACATCGTGATAATAATGTACCGCGAGAGGCACATCATGATAATAATGTACCATAAGAGGCACATCGTGATAATAATGCACCGTGAGAGGCACATCGTGATAATAATGCACCGTGAGAGGCACATCGTGATAATAATGCACCGTGAGAGGCACATCGTGGTAATAATGTACCGTGAGATGCGTATCGTGATAATAATGCACCATGAGAGACATATTGTGATAATACCGTACCGTGAGAGGCACATCACGATAATAATGCACAGTGAGAGGCATATCGTGATAATAGGGCACCATGAGAGGCACATTGTGATAATAATGTACCGTGAGAGGCACATAGTGATAATATCGTACCATGAGAAGCATATAGTGATAATATCGTACCGTGAGACTTGGATATCGTTACATCCCTAGTGGAGAGGTGTCCCCACTCACAGTAAATAATAATAACATTTCCACACATGGCAGTTACCATTATCCATTGCCTTCCAAGACAGAATGCACTTCTCCAATATTTTACAAAGATGTTCGCATGAGACTTACATGCTCCCATACTCCCCAACGTGACTGCTTACGAGGAAAAAGAAGAAAGGAGCATATCACAGGAGATGGAAAAACATCTGAAATTTCTGCAGAATCAATGAGCGAAGCAGTGATCTCTGTTGATCTGAAGTGAGATGAATTTGATTTTGTGACCAGGTGACCAATGAGCTCCGTCATGTCACGCGTCATTGAAGTAAACTAATCTGACTGTTTGATCCTGGCTCGAGAGGCGATGGAAAATACAGAGAAAAACATATCAGTGGCGAAAAGCAGAGAAAAGTTATGTAATGCACCATAATGGATAAATAGATAAATAAACAGAAAAGCCGATACTATATTAATCCAAAGGGAAATTCAGGTTTATCTGCAGCACCATACTACGCTTCTCAGTGGATTTTGTTTCAAAGGTTTCTATGGAAATGTCACTGCTCCACCTGGAACGTTCCATAGTATTAAACAGCTCTACCTTACACTGTAAACCTGAATGTTCAAATGAATTAAATAGATTAAGTTTGAGAAATAGCCCTACTAACTTAATTATGTTAAGTTTCTGTAACATGTTCTTCTTTTTGAGTAATTTTAATGATAAAGTCCTGTTCTTTCTGTTGGTTCACATAGGGATGATTTTAAAATTAACTTAATTTATATAGTGCACACTAAAATACAATACAGTTTCAAAGCGATTCACCAAATAAGCACTAAAATCTATCATAACAAATAAATTGCAATCACACAACATAATAATTTCACTGTGGCAAATGGTTTGAAAGGCACATGAGACTAAATGTTGTTTTTTTTTTTGTTTTATTTTATGTTATTTATTTAATTTATTTATTTATTTATTTGTATTTATTTATTATTTATTTATATAATTATTTTTACTTTATTTTATTTACTAAACATTTTTTATTACTTTTTTATTACTTATTTTACTTTAGTTGCCCTAACAGAAAACTATTAGTTATATTAATTGCAAATATGTGATTTTTAAGTTCATCAACTTAAAATAATTGATTTCCTCAATTATTTTAAGTTCTGGTAAGTTATTTAGGTTTACAGTGTACATTTATTCAACTACAGGTAGTTTTAAAGCTCAAAAATACCTAGAAAAACTGACTTTCTGCCTGTTAGCGGGATGGCCTCTCCACAGATCTGACCTGTAACTTGGTCTGGTTTGTTTTTTCTGGGTGTATTAGAAGTGTATTAAAATAATACAAATGTTACAGTGTGTATGTTTGTTAAATGAATGAATACATAAATGAAACAGAAACTTAAGATGAGAGACACACCACAGCAAAACAAAGTGTGCCAGAAGATCTATTATTTACACACTATTTTGACAAAACAGCGAAGTGTCTTTAAATTTTTTAGTGGATTTCGCTTTGAAAGAAACAAAATGTCATCCACTGCCCCAATGAGACTGTGAGAGACAGACTCAAAGTAATGAAATGTTTTCCAGTTAAGTCTCAGAATCACAGCACTCCCCATTTTTCCACAATCTGGCTTTTACAATCTGTGAGGGAACACTTTCATTCTACAACAAGGGAGGAAAAGATACACAGTGTTTAAAGCTGCTCTATCAAACATTTCTGGTTATGGGTCCAACACCTGCTTGTTTCCAGAAAGCATGTATATCTTCAGGGAGACAAGCAGCTGACACCACCAGGCCAAGTTACAGGCCAGATCTGTGGAGAGATGACCACGCTCGCTATAAGAATGCACGTTTGTTAGGGCTGAATGATCTATCGTTTTGGATGAAAATTGTGATCTCAGACAGCACGATTTTGGGAGCATCAATGCCACATTTTTTGCATTGCTCCTGAAGCCCAATTTTTAAGGGCAAAGTATAGTTCTGCGTCGACTCAACGCACACTTCTGCCGTTGCCTTGTTACTCTCGTTTTTGATTTCTGGGTCTGCGTCGAGGTTTATGCACTGCGAAGTAATTGACCACCACAACGCTAGGAGGCTAGGATTTAAACCTGCTGTTCGTGTAAAGTTTAACATGAACCATCTCCAAAGCGATAGAAGCACAGAACAGACTCACCATCATCAGCACATCCTCTGTCACAAATTCCACACATATTCCACTAAGTCGTGTCCTTTAGTTTGACACAAGCTGAACCGCATCAGGGTGCAAGGAGTGAGCTGTTTTTTGTTGTTGTTTTGTTTTTTCAGAGCTTATAGTTTATGCAAATGAGCCATGTGGTTTTAAGTTTCGTTTCTGTAAAATGTAAAGAAATGTTTGCAAAACTGCATTAAACACATTATTACTCAATGTATATGGAAAGAAAGGAAAGTGGAGTACAGAGGTAGAGTGATGGTAGAGAGGACCAATCACAGCCCTTCTTGTCTGTGTCTGTGTCACTTCCCCCTGCTGTCTGCATTGTTTTGACATAGCTCTGCGTAGGGCAGGGGTGCTCAATACGTCGATCACGATCTACCAGTCGATTGCCAAGGTCGTGTGGGTAGATCACCGTGTCTTGTCTCGGACTTGCATTTGGACTCGGTCTTGTCTCTAACTCAACGTCTGACACAAGTGTGATCATATTTCATTACGGCCGCTGCTGTTGGCAATAAACTTGTACCGGGGTGAAGGAGCGTGTGGGGCGTCTCAGTGCAGCCTGTGCGCTCATTTGAAACCCGCGGAGACTCTACGGCGCATCACAAACACACACGCTCCCTATGCACGGCTCATCTGCAACAGCGTGTGCCCTCGTGTACCAGCGTGCGTCACAGGGCAGGTTCAACTTCCTCAACATCCTACCTGTTCATCTGCCTCACGTCAGCACGCCGCCCCTCGCCTTTTCACGCTCTCGCTCCTTCCTGCGTACAGCGAACACAAGCCCCTCCCACAGTGCGCGCTGATTGGAAGAGCAAGACGAAACGTGAAGCAAAAACGAGTCTAAATTTGTGTTACAGTGTTGGCACAAAGCAGGTCTACAGCATAGAGCGGATCTACAGAACAGACCTACTGCCACATTTGCCTGAAGTTTGTCTAACAAAAGTGCACAAATGCATCTGTGTTTGTCACGATGTGTGTTTGGTTTGGTAAACGTGCAGAGGCTGGTAAATATCACTGCAAAACCAGAAAAGAATGCAACTCCAGTTTGGAACTTTAAAAAACAGGTTTAAAAATCTTCCTTCACTTTTTTCACAGTTTTGTGTAAAGTGCCAGAGGAAGTTCTCTTAAAGAAGAGGTTCTCAAACTGTGGGTGAGGGTCCAAAAAAGGGGCACAGAGTGTTTCAGTGCCAGTTTGCTTGGCTTTGTATTAGGTAGATCATTATGACTTGGTCATTTTGTAAGTAGCTCGCATGATGAAAAAGTGTGAGCACCCCTGGCGTAGGGGGTTCACGCCGACGCAGACGCGCTGTGTCGTGACGCAGACAATTTGACGCTGGACCATAAATTGGGCTTTACGGCCCACCGTCAAATCGTTGGTGCTGGACTCTGGTATGATGCCAGTTTCTGTGATGTTTGCAAATGTTCATGTTCAAAAAAATTGTGGAATGCAAGCCAGATTAGATTCTGTTTAATGCTATAATGCTGTGGAACTAGTGTTAAAATTTCAAACTCAATTTCAATACTAAGGAATTGTCTCAAAACTCAATACCGATACCACAATGATAATTAAAACACACACTTTATTTAGACAATAGAATGTGATTTTCAACATTAAATCATAATACTTTGTTAAATATTACCACATGGACTTATATCTGTGTAGTCCCTCAGTGATCCAGGTAGGTTCCTTGGGTGTATACTAGTCTATGTGCTCTTTTACTTGTCCTGATACAGCTCAAGATCATTCTTAAGCTTCAGCAAAGGTTCATTTCTGTCCAGATTGTGTTAAACAAAGCTCAGATCAAACTCTAACTTGAGTAACAGAGCTTCAGACAGAGCAGAACCTACAGTTAGCACCACATCCCCAGGGAATACTGATGACATGAGCAGCAAAGTATCAGCAAAGTATCTGAGTCCCCCCGCTCCCCTTTTGCTTTTCGAACACCTCTCAGTGGTCTTGGAGAAGCTGACCTATAGCACACAATGGCGGGCCTGTCTGGTTGGAGTAGTTGCAGGTTGAGAGCGGGTGCCAGCGGAGCCGGCGGAGGTGCTTTGGGCTAGAAACACGAGTGATTGCTTTTCACTGTTATCTCCTTTGCAGCAGGTGTCTAAGAGGCTGGATGGAGCACTGCTTAGAGCCCAGTCTAGCCACACACGCAACACACACACACACATACGCACAACCCTACACTTTCTCATCAAGTGAAAAATCCTCCCTCCCGTACAAACTTATAGGAATCCTGTTACGACCTTGGACTGGGAGCAACCTGCAGCCGCCATGATAACACGCCTTATCGGAGAGGGCCACATGTCGGATCTGAGCTGCCCAGGTGGGGGGTTCTCCAGTCGGCAAGGAGGGGGGGAGGGAGCCCCGGTGAGTGGTTGAATTGATAGTTTCTAAGCCGGTAAGATTTAAAGGTGCATTGTATAACTTTTCCGGTGGAGGGTCCGTCAAATGCTTTTCTCCATTTCTTTGTCTGGAATGTTTCACAGTGTGGTATTAAGCCTCAGATCTGTGGAGAGGCAGCACTTCTTAATCCGTGTATCATTCACTGATTTGTTTTTCAAAATAAAACCAAAAATAAGAAAAGGAAAAAACAACTATTTTCTTCATTATTTGTCTCCATAACCAAAATGAAAAAACGGAAAATGTTTGTTTTTTTTCCCCAGTTTTTGATTTTGTGTTTAAATGAATATTGGAAAAAAAAAAACGGATAATGGCCGTTTCCTGTTTTCATGACGTAAAGTGTGATGTCGGACTTTTGCGCCACATAGGGACTGAACTAGGACTGAACCAGGACTAAAAAACAGGACTCAACCAGGTCTAAATCTCTCTTAGTCTTGGTCTCAGTCCTGGCCTGGTCCCAATATCAGTACTGGTCTGGTCCCTGTTTGGTCCCGGTCTCAGTCCTGGTCTGGTCCTGGTCTCAGTCCTGGTCTCAGTCCTGGTCTCAGTCCTGGTCTCAGTCCTGGTCTCAGTCCCAGTCTGGTCCTGGTCTGGTCCCGGTCTCAGTCCTGATTCGGATTCTTTTCACAGTCAAAATGCCTTTTTTTTCTAGCTCAAACCACCTGTAATTGAATAAATGTAAGGTAGAGCTGTTTAAAGTCATACTGTGGAACATTTACATATACATATCTGCAAAAAAAAAAAAAAAAAAACAGGAGGTGGACCCTCAACCAAAACGTCACATAGTGCACCTTTAAGGCAAGAGACCAGTGTTACGATCTGTTAGAAATTTATGAAGTTGTTAAGTTTTTAATGTTACGGAGCTGTCGTCGTCGAGTGGTCCAAGAAGTACATCGCATATGCCATCAGAATTTTGAGATCAACCATGCTTCAGCAAGTCCATGAATGTCTCACCCACTCTTCACCCCCATTTCAGGCTGTATTGCTCTGTCAAATAAAGACTTCATAAACTTACTTTATAATAACAGATTTAGACATGTGGGGTAGAGACACTGAGGTATAGTTAGTTCTGTTCTTCCCATGAGTTTCAGAATGATAAAAAAATCTAAACTGTTGCCATAACGATTAAATAATTAAAACGGAATAAGATATCTTTTGAATTGAAAAAAACAAAACATGAATAGATAGAGGAAGCTTGTGATCCAAGGCTTTAGGGTTATAATAATCCATAATGTTCATAATCGACAATTGACAACACTTAAGTTCTATGTTTTGAGCAGTCAAAAGTCCTCAAAAAATACTAAGCAAATGGTTACAGTAGCTGTTAACTTGAAAACTACTGCTCCATGACATCATAAAGTGGAAAAGTCCTCAAAATGGTGCCCGTAATAGTAAAAATCCATCCAAAATCATCTAAAGTGAAAACAGTAAAGATTCACAAACTACAACTATTTTAGAGGTTTTTGACTCACAAAAATCTAAGAATAAATACTAAAAATACTAAGCAAATGGTTACAGTAGCTGTTAACTTGAAAACTACCACTTCAGGACATCATGAGGCGGAAATGAGAATTTTGAGCTTGGGGATGTAGACAGATTAATGCAGGGTTACTCAAACATGTGTGAAAGAAAGAAAACACAACTCTAGGTACGTTTTTGAGGAGGTGACATTATAACATGACTTAAATCTTTCAAGAGAAATTTTTTTAGGACCTGGTTTGATTTAGGAAAGCAATCGTTACTTGGAAAACCCATAATAATTCCAACCAGCCAAGGAGATCTGAAGGTGCTCTAACTAACTACTCTCACTCAGTCCATTTTTCCAACCTCCCAAAATGCAAAACAGCTTTCCCGCTGGGGGGTAACTTTGTCATCTGTGAAGGTCAAGGACAGACACGGCGCTTCCTCATTAAACTGAATTGAACTGAGGATTGCAACGTGCATCTATGGATCTGTTCCTCCGTCTCATTCCGCGTTAGCTGTTCGACTGAACCAGCCCCGAACCTGAATTATTCATGTTGTGTTTACAGCAGGCGACAGGTGCGCGACCCTGTGATGAGGACCCAGGCGTCTGACAAGGAGAGAGAGGAGAGAGCGACGGAGGAGAGGAGGATGGGAGAGAGAGACTGGGAAGTGTACAGCAAAAACAATAAATGAGTATGCAGTTTTATATGTCACTTCCACCAACCGTGACTTAAAGGTCCTATATTATGCCAAAATGACTCCTGTGAGCTTTAAACCATGTTAAAAAATCATTTCCTCCTCAAAAACAGCCCTGGAGCTGTGTTTTGTTTCATTCACGCATGTTTGAGTAATGCTTTATTATCAGTCCGTCTACACCTGTAAGGCTCAAAATGCTCTGTTCCACCTTGTCATGTCATCAAGTGCTCATTTCAGATTCAGATTCAACTTTATTGTCATTACACATGTATAAATACAAGGTCACAAAATGTTATTTATCATCTAATCAGAAGAGCAAGGAGCAGCAAGTGCGATATATACAGAATAAATAGTAGATTGTAGTGAAAATAATAAAATAAATAGCAGTATAAACAGGTGGGAGTTGGGTATAATATCCCCTTAATACCTGAATTTATATAGATGTATTTTAAAAAAAAAAACTTTTGTGTGTTTTTGCCTTTAAGTAGATGGTATATTAAATTGAGATTATTAATTTCACTATAGCAAAAAAAAAAAAAGTGGAAATTTGGGTATGTTGCAAATTTGCGACAACTGCAAACAAGTAAGGATGTAACAGTAACAGAAATATCGTGATATCGTATCGTCAAAAGTCTCACAATAATACCGTGGGCCATCACAATATATCGGATTACAAGTCGCTTTGCTTAAATTCATTGTTTTTGTCCACAATAGCTAAAAAAAAAACACAAAAAAAACTGAGTGAACTACATATACCATGATCCTTTGCTCCATTACAGTGCAGACTACATGAAAAGTCATACAAATAATAATAATAGTAGTCATAATTTTTAAGCATGTTTAAGTCTTAATTTTTTGGTTTATGACAGAACAAAAGTCTTGTCAAGGCATTTCTAAAGGAAAATGTTGCATGTTCACAATTTGTTCACCTCTACAAAATATCGCAATAAATATCATACCGTAGGATATATATCGTGAAAATACCGCATCGAGAGATTTGAATATCGTCACATCCCTCGAAACAAGTGCTTGCCAAAGGTTCATAGGAAGGTCACTAACCGGCATTGGGGGAATGCAGCCGCTATTTCGGGTTATATCTTGATCCAAACGGTTTCTTGCATATCTGTGACACTCGGTGCTAAGGGGATATACATGGGGGATATATACGCAGATGTAGTGTAAACAATAGCAAACTTCACATGAAAAATGTTTCTAGAATAGACTATGAGCAAGTATGCAAGGTGTGCTACAGAATAGAAATATGCATGACATATATAAATAAGCAAAAGATATACTGCATATGAACATGTGCTCAAGTTAACAGCCACCTTTTACCTTTTGCTCAGTAAAGATCAGCAGTTCTAAGGCTGAAATTATACAAATGATTCTACTTCCTGTATGACCACGTGACATCACAAGGCGGAACAGAACGTTTTCTGTTTCAGACAAGAACTTAAATGTGTCTGTGAAACAAAACACAAGTCCAGCTATGTTTTTCATGGGTAAAGATCATAACATAGATGAGAAAATAGAGTAATAATATAACTATCTATCTTGCTCAATACATAGCAGTATGAGAAAAGCTGCACTGTGGATCTTTAATCAGTGGGCTATAGAAACCTAAACATCCCATAGTTACATTATATGAAGCAATCGAAGCATATTGCAGTGTACAGTGTTGGTGTGAAGGTGAATGGTGTGGGGCCCTATGGAGCGGCAGCAGCAGAGTGGCATTTGCTGTAACCTTTACCCTGACTTTTTAATAACGCCACAGAAAACGCAGAAACACGGATCAGTGCTGTTCACGGGGGACCGCAGCCGCGAATATGAAATTATCTCCAACATTTGAACCGCACCGGACCACGCCAGGCCATAAAGACACTTCAGTATACAGGCAGCCAGCGTGACAGTGTTTAATATCCGCATCAAGACAATAGCGTGTAGTAAAGAAGATATACGGACGTCTTTGGAGATGGTGTAAAACTGCTATAGTGGGTCATTTGTTACACGTAATGGATGGAGCGCAAACCTGCACAAGGCACATTGTTCTGGTATTGCAATAAAATGGAGTCAAAACATCCGGTATAGTAGTAGTTGTAGCCTTCCATAAGTGTGGTTGTCAGAATGGTCTGGAAATCAGCACTGCAGTTTTCAAGCATTAATTAAGTTGTTTTAGATCAATATTGCAATTAAAAATGTATAAAATATAAAATAATGATTGACAGTGCAACAGATATAGGAGATAAAAGCAATGTCTTTTTCTCTTTTTCCCCAAAAAGTGTTACAATTTCTCTTTAAATGCAGCATGCACGATGTTTTAAAATATCACCCAACCTTAGCAATTCTCATTACTTCCAATGTTTAAAGGTGCACTATGTAACTTTTTGACTGGAGGTCCATCACTTGCTTGTTTCTACAGATACTCTATGTCATTGCTCTGCCTGGAATGTTCCACAGTATGACATGAAACAGCTCTACCTATTATTTGTTTAGTTACAGATGGTTTTATAGCTCAAAAGACCTCGAAAAGCAGACATTCTGACTGCAAGTAATTCGGTCTGGTTTGGTCTCCATGACGATAGAAAGGTCTAATACCATACTGTGAAACATGCCAGACAAAGCTACACTATCTCCACGGACAAAATCATTTGACAAACCCTCCACCAGAAAAGTTATACAATGCGCCCTTAAGTGCACTTACAGCAGCACAGTGGCTGAAGGTCTAGCACTGTCACCTCACAGAAAGAAGGTTCCAGGTTTGATTCCAAGGCCACTCAGACCTTTCTATATGTTTAATATAAGTTTTCCCCTGTGTCTGGATGTGTTTTCCTTTGGGCACTTCGGTTTCTCCTGTCAAACCAAAACATGCATCACAGGTATAATCTAAAGGGCGATTTTTGGCCCTTTTTGAGACGATTTTTCACTGATGTAACTGTTTTCGGGATCGAGCAGGGTTTTGGTTTAATCTTGTGTCATGCTTTGTGCTATATACATGAGGTAATGAGAACCGATTAATACCGCACGACCAGCTCCTGATCGGCAATCGTAGGTCGCCAGAATATCAAACCTGTTTGAAATCCAGTCGCCTCTCGTGAGGGTTTCACACTGTTGAAGTAATTTGTATAGCGTGAGAACATGAATCGTGAGCTGTGAACTTTTACACCCTGTGATTTGGTCGTACAGTTTGAGCTGGAGCTGTGAAATGATCAAAAATATCGCACAGTCAGTGTATGTCCGACATAAGACAAGCTCAAGATCTGAAGATGGGTCCTCTGTTACACCCACAGGTTGACAGGTTGCCCCAGCAGCATTGAAGGAAGAGTCAAATGTGACATATAGTTTTCTTCCAAAAGACTGCAAGAAGTCTGTGTTCTGTTCCCGGAGAAGCCTAGTTTTAGTGTAAAAGACTGCGACGGAGCTGTAGCAGTATTTTCGCACTGTCCCTGTTCACTGAGGAGAGCCCATGGGTGATTTGTTAGCTGCAGACAATACCCCCGCTGTGTGAGTAGTGGCACCCTCACCACCAAAAAGTCCACTGGCCCAATAATAATGCTCATCCACCCGGGACCTGTTACCACCAGAAGTAAACTTAATCTCTTGTATCTCTCCTCCATTCCAACACATGACCTTACACCACCTCTGAGGCTCTTCTTCTGGATTTTCTGTGGTGTCTAAGTGGCAACACTAGTGGACTCTTTGTTAAATTACATTTGTTTTTGCGTCACACATTCACAAATCTAGGTTTCGCGACTGCCTCCATGGAGATAGTTTAATGAAGTTTAATGAAGTTTCATAGCGTGGAACATATCGGCAAAGCAAAAACACAGCCATGGTAATGAGCAGATCAGCGGAACCCTCCACCAGAAAAGTTAGATAATATAGTTTTAATATTCTTGATTTGGTTTGAAGTAGTATAGCTGCAGAAAAAAACATTATAATGCCAACCAACTAAGGAGATTACTAATGATCGACTGTGAGCTGGAGACATTTGTCAGTGAGGGACACTGGACAAATTACTCTCCATCAGGGACATTTCTAACACACCCACTGCACCAGACTACAGAGGAACAGATAATACTCCCTACAACTGTACAACAACTCACCCACTGCGTCAGACGATAGCGGGACAGAGGAGTTCATTCTCCAACAGGCTCCTACAGCTCCGCTCAAACAGTGAGAGATACAGAACTACATTATACTATAATACTCCCTACAACGGTACAACAACTCATCCATATGTAACAGATAATACTCCCTACAACCGTACAGCAACTCACCACTATGTTGCAGACAATACTCCCTAGAACTGTACAACAACTCATACTTATGCAACAGATAATACTCCCTACAACTGTACAACTGACCCTTATGTAACAGATAATACTCCCTACAACTGTACAAAAACTCACACTTATGTAACAGATAATACTCCCTACAAGTGTACAAAAACTCACCCTCATGTAACAGATAATACTCCCTACAACTGTACAACTTACTATTATGTAACAGATAATACTCCCTACAACTTTACGACTAACCCTTATGTAACAGATAATACTCCCTACAACTGTACAAAAACTCACCCTCATGTAACAGATAATACTCCCTACAACTGTACAACTTACTATTATGTAACAGATAATACTCCCTACAACTGCACAACAACTCACCCTTATGTAACAGATAATACTCCCTACAACTGTACAACTTACTATTTATGTAACAGATAATACTCCCTACAACTGTACAACAACTCACCCTTATGTAACAGATAATACTCCCTACAACTGTACAACTGACCCTTATGTAACAGATAATACTCCCTACAACTTTACGACTAACCCTTATGTAACAGATAATACTCCCTACAACTGTACAAAAACTCACCCTTATGTAACAGATAATACTCCCTACAACTGTACAAACTCACCCTTATGTAACAGATAATACTCCCTACAACTGTACAATAACTCACACTTATGTAACAGATAATACTCCCTACAAGTGTACAAAAACTCACCCTCATGTAACAGATAATACTCCCTACAACTGTACAACAACTCACCCTGAAATAACAGATAATACTCCCTACAACTGCACAACTGACCCTTATGTAACAGATAATACTCCCTACAACTGTACAAAAACTCACCCTCATGTAACAGATAATACTCCCTACAACTTTACGACTAACCCTTATGTAACAGATAATACTCCCTACAACTGTACAACTGACCCTTATGTAACAGATAAGAATTAACATGACATATAGACTTATTTCATGTTTGCACTGTTTCCTCATGACCTCTTATATACAGCTGAAGTATATTTGTTTATATTTTATTTTGACTTGAATATTTACATTTATATTATGCCTTACTTGACACCTGTCTCTTGCTATTTCTGCTACTTATTTAGAACTTATTATGCGATTCTTATTTTTCTCTATTTTTCTTTATTGAAGATACTGCACAATAATACAACAAAAACAAGTACAGCCGGCAAGGAATTTAACAGACATTTGCATTAGAAATATCGCTCTGGAATGATAAAGACCTCATGAGATAAAATTGCCACAAGACACAAAATGATCTCATGAGATTTTTCCCCCATATTTTTATATTTGCCATGGATAAAAAAAAAAAAAAAAGGTTAACTTTGCTGAGTAAGTCCCCTTCAGAAGCTGTAATACTAAAAAGCAGCGCTACAATGACACTGTAAAACTGTAAAGCTGTAAAATTAAATACATAAAAGCCAAAATTGTGAACTAAATGCACAATTTATTTGTTAAAAAACTGTATAAAAATCTTGTTTTGTCTAGTTCTCGTGAGCCAAACCTTATGACATGTCTCGTCTCATACCATCCCTCGTAAACAGTTGTATACATACACTACCGGTCAAAAGTTTTAGAACACCACACTTTTTCTTTTTTTTTTTCTGTTTACTGTTTACTGTTGACTAAAACATATGTCCACCTGAAAGTGTCCACCTTTGGCAGATATAACAGCTGAACACTAGTCAAGTTGGATCGACCTAGTGCCTCTGCTCAATTCCATTTCTCTAAAGCGACTAGGTCAGGAATCGGAATACACTAGACGGTTTGCAAGAACCCCGGAAGTGCAAGTCCAGGCACCAGCCAATCAACGAAGAGCCACATATTCTGAGTTAAAGCTGGAACAAACAGAATATTTGGTGAATTTCATCAAGGGGAAAGATGTTATTGCCCTTCTTCCTACAGGATTTTGGAAAAAGTTCAATATACCAGTCAGCCCTGTTTGTGTCGCATTACATACATCGCAACCAAATAGCAGCGATTGGTTAAATAAAAAAGTAACTGCCAATCATTGAGCGAACGAATCCTAATGCTGCGAGGTCAGACTGTTTCCACGAAGGGAAACTGGCTGATGAATCAGGCTAGCTGAACACACTCGTGGCTCGTTCTTTTTGCAACAGAAATCATATATTCTTCAGAAAGTTCTTCCCAAGTCTGTTGCAGAAGTTCCCATAAATGTGTGGCACTTGGAGGTTGCTTGGTTCTGTCCAGTTCATCCTAAACCAGCTCGATGGGGCTTGATGAAGTCTGGAGACTGAGCTGGACACTCCATGTTTTCAAGCTCACCATCTTCTTCTTTTTTCCTGAGGTAGTTTTGGCAGATCTTGGACTTGTGTTTTGTTATATTTTATCTTTTTTTTTTAACCTCTGGCTGTTCAGTTCTTACCTTTGTACAATTCCATGCTCTTCATTGGACTTGCACGACTTGAATTGCAAGAAATAACAGAACAGAATGGACAGAACAGCACAAACCATCAACTAAACCTTGTTAAAATATTTAGACCATTTACCCCATCCGTATTTTTCTCTTTACTGTGATGTGTGAGCTACTGTGTCCAAATAACCTCCCTTGTGGATCAATAAAGTTTGTCTAAGTCCAAGTTTAATCTACTGTATCTGTCCTCCATTCAAACGCATGACCCCACACTGTCTACACCGAGTCTCTTCTTCTTCTTCTGTCTTTTCTCCGGCGTCTGTAAGTGGCAACACAGTGACGCTGGAGGACCCTCGAAAACTGCGAAACAGAGCAAAGATGGATCATTGGCAGAGACGTGTGCCAAGGTCTCAGCGGGGGCACAGCTGAGGGGGGATAAAGAGGAGAGGGTGGGACGAGGGGGGAGCATTTGTAGAGTGTCTGGTGAGAGGCGCCATGGCGACCAATGGCGACAGCTCACTACATCACTCCGCACTGTGTTATTTTGTCTGAAGCCGGAGTTTGGCCGCGGGCGAGAAATGTCTGTTGATGCCGAGCTCAATCTTTTTCTCTCTTCTCTTTATCTGTGCCTCCCTCTGTTTCTTCTGTATCGCTCTCTTCTCTCTCTCCCCATCAGTCTCTCTTTGTTTTTTTCCTCATCTGTTTCGCTGTCTCTCCCTTTCGGTTCCGCTTTCCCCTACTTCTTTCTGTCTATATCCACTGAACACACTCTCTTTCGCTCCACCGTCTTCTCCATCACTCTCTTTATCACTCTTCCTTTCCCCCACATTACGATACGCTATTTTCAGATCTGTGTTATAATGTTCCTCATCAGAAACATATCTGGAGTTGTGTTCTGTTTCATTCACACACGTTTAACACACAAATCCACAACTGCCAATCTCTGCTGAACAAAAGGTAAAAAGAGCTGTTAACTTGAAAACTACCGCTTCGTGACATCACAAAGTGGAAGAGAGCAGTCTGAGTTTTGGAGATGTAGACAGACTAATAATGCAGGATTACTCAAACATGTGTGAATGAAACAAATATCTTTATATATTTTGCGATATCTATACAGGAAAAACAACCCCTCAAAAACTAGGGCAAAAATAAATACGCCAAATTCCTCAAGGTCTTTTTTAATTGAAGTGCAATGAGGTCGGCAGTTCATGTATGAGCAAAGTGCTTCTGCAACCCTTAGAAAAAAAAAATCTCTGTATACAAAAATAATTTAACTGTAACATTAAGGAAGAAATAATACATATTGTCTTCTTTTCATTCAAAATAAAACAACTCAACTCAAGTCAAGCTCATCTTTGCATTAACTCTCTTAACCGTACGAATCATGAACTCCTTTAGCACAGGAAGCTCGGGAGATTCTTTATTTTAATAGATCTATGTTCCAAATCAGTGGTAAAGAGCTATGAGGTATCCCACAATCCATTGCAGATCAAACCCAACGTTTCCAAATACTATTGTACAAGTTACACTGCAGCAGATTATTCATTTCCATCTTCTGCATAAATAAACTTTACATTACTAAACTTTACAACATATAAACGACTATAGAGCCACATCATCCTGTTTGAGATTATAATGTGTTTAATGCAGTTTTGCACATATTTGTTTACATTTTACAGAAACAAAACTTAAAACCACATTTGCATAAACTATAAGTGCTGAAAAAAAAAACAGCTCTGTCCTTGTGCGCTGATGCGTCAGCTTCTGTCTGACTAAAGGACACGACTCAGTGGAATATGAGTGTTCTCTCTGGGAAAGAGGATGTGCTGCTGATGCTGATGCTGAGTCTTAAATGGTGGAAAAGGTTCGTGGAGCTAGAAGCTTTTGGTTGGCATCAATTTTGGGCATTCACAGTAGTAGTGAGTAGTGAATGAGACAACATGTGAGGAGAGGGGTCACAAAAGCAAGGAGCCGGGGTCGCCTGAGCACAGCACAGAGAAGGTAAACGAGTGAAGCGGCAAAATCAGAATTAAATATAAGCATTATATCGATATATACAATATGTCAAATTCCATTTCATGCTTGCAGGTATGTTTTTGATTTTCCAGGTATGTTTTTTTTATGAGTTAACAACATTATAACATGGCTTAAAGCTCACAAGAGTCAATTTTATGTAATGTAGGAGGACCTTTAAACCTCCAGCGCAGGCTAATATTTTGTTTTGGCCGACCTGCTGCCTGAGGAGTACACACAAAGCTTCATTTGAACAAACTGCTGACCATATGACCAAGACTTGTGGTAAAAAGGGACTATGTGAGTTTGTGATAAACTGAAATGACATAATTTGGCTAAAAGAATCAAAATCAGCCCAAAAATATCGGCAGATCTGGTCGGTCATTAGCTGCTCTGGATTCTAAACAATCAGCATCAGCATCAACCATGAAAAAAAAAAAAAGCTTATCAGTCGATCTCTAATTACAATGCGCTCTCTCTCTTATTCCATCCTGTTTCTCTCTTGTTTTATTTCTTTCTCTCTTGGCACTCTCTGTCCATTTGTCTCTATATCCCACCACATCAGCCACATACTTTCTCTCTCTCCATGCCCCTCTTTTTTTCTCTCTCTCTCGCCCCAGCCTCTCTAATTTTCTTTCTCTATCTCAATCATGTTTTTCTCCTGTTTTCTACCGCTTCTTTACCCTGATCTTTCCTTCTCTCTCTCATACATTCCTCCATCTCTTTCTCTCTCTTGCTCTCTGCCTCTTTTCCTCACCCCCAGCCTTCTATTTGCACTTCCCCTCTCTTTCTTTGCTTCTCTCTCTCCCCTGCCTCTGTCGCCGTCTCTCTTCCTCCCTCTCTCGCTGTCTGTGGCTCTCCCTCTCTTTCTTTCCCTCCCTCTCCCTCTCTCTATCTTGTAGTCCATGCATCACTGGAGAGAGACTGTTTGTTTAGGAGGTTTGTTCTGGAGCAGTTCGTGTTTTTGCACACGTCCACACGGAGCAGACGTGACTCCATCAGGTGTCAGCGGTCATCGCTCAAACTGAATTCCACCAAATCACTCGCAGAAAAACAAAAAGAAAATAAAACCCCAAAAACCCAAATGTATTTTATTATTAACGATGACGTGCCGTTTTGGAGTTGCCAGACTAATCATCGTTAAAATGAAATCACAAAGGCTACACTGTTTTTTATTCTGCAAGTTTATATTTGTACAAACATGTTCTGAAATGTGATTCTTGTGTCTCTGCCTGGCAACAGCTCTACCTAATATTTATTCAATTACAGATGGTTTAATAGCGCAGAAATACCTAGAAAAACAAACATTCTGACTGTGAGCGGGGTTGCCTCTCCACAGAGCTGACCTGTAACTTGGTCTGGTTTGGTCTCCATGATAAGAGTCACATTTTTGGAGACCCGCACCCGCCTGAACTTGCACAGTACAGCACCGCATCCGCCCATTAACCCGCGATTTTATCTACCATATTTTCAGGGCGATTAGCCGCGGTCTTAAGCCTCTAACTGCATCAAAAAACGACGGCGCGCCCCGTAATCCAGAGCGCCCTATATACGAATACACTCGGGTGTCCCAGCATGACTTCAGTAAACTACAAAGTCGCACCACCTGCAGAACACACAAACACACACGGAGCAGACAGTGAGCGCGCAGCGAAAAACACCCGCAGCCACACTCATCACTCCACGCCGAGGAGAAACGGAACGAAGGAACAAACCGAAAAAGTGAGTCCAATTTGCCAATCTGAGTTACAACTGAACAACTGAGTCATCGCGACCGATCCAGCGGTCCCAGCGGTCCCAGACAGCACCCTCCCTACACGCCACAACTGAACAAAGCCCAGAGTCACTGTGAACGCCACAAACAAAGTCCCACTGACCCATCTAACTGTTGTGTTTCGCTTGAAGTCCAGTGCGGTTTATTTGTGAAAAAAGTTCGAAGATAGACCATTTAATGATGTTTAATGAGTGCGTCTTATAAAACAGAGCGCCTAATTGTCTGTAAAATACGGTAAGTTAAACCCGCACCCGTCCGGACCCGTTAACATTCCACCTGTTACCCACCTGTGCCCATGATAAATCACACACAAATTAAAAGCATTCTAGATGAACCATCCATCAGATTACACCACAGAATACACAGAATCCATCCATCAGAATACGAATATGAAAAGTTAGGACTGCAAGAATTACAATCACGAAATGAAATGAAACGGTTACACTTTCTTCAGCATGGGATACGAATTCACGGACGCGACTCGACCATCATCACTTCACAGGCATTATTTACTGAGCAGAAGAAACACTGATCGAGATATCGGATTTTTGCACCACACACGCCATGGACTGAACCAAGACCAAGCCAGGACTAACCCAGGACTAACCTAGGACTGATTCCAGGACTGAACAAGGAAGACTAAACCAGGACTGAACGAGGAGGACAAAACAAGGACTAAAATAGGACTAAAACAGAATTGAACCAGGTCTCACTGTCGGATGGGCTTGGAGATGTGGCCATGCAGACCATTGGGTGACTGCAGGCGAAAGGACCGGTGCAAAGCTCTGCACCCCAGATGTCGCCCGATCACGCTTTGTGGACACCCTGCTCCAAGGGCTTGGGGTTCTCTCTCTCTTAAGTAAAAGATTAGTCCTGGTTTAAACCCGGTTTAGTCCTGACCCACCCGTGTGTCATCACTACCCGCCCGCATACCCGCTCGTACAATTCCAGAACGTTAAAACCCACCCATTTCAGCAACTATTTGCCCAGACACGCGGGGACCCAACCCTGTGCAGGACTCTGCTCCGTGAAGACAGAAAGGGTTAATGCCATACTGTGAAACCTTCCATACAATGTAATAACATTTCCATGGATAAAAGCATGTGACAGATCCTCCACCAGAAAAGTTACACAATGCACCTTTAAAACACAAATTTATACACAGTCGTAATACTTCCAATTTTTTTGTCCAAATTATGCAGGCCTAGGTTTGAATACAGAATTTTGGGTCTATTCACCGTACGCTACTGAAGGCGCATTATCTTCTTCTGCTTAATCTGATTAAAGTTGACGGTCACGAGGAGGATCTCAGTGAATTAAGGGTTCATTTGCAAAAACAGATAAGATGTGCACTTCTCAAAAGCTACTCGTACTTTAGTGCAGTAAAACAGACTATTATACGACGCCATTACCACTCGTCTGACACCTTACAACAGTCTTTTTATGTTGTGCTTTTCTAGATGTTTTTTAAAATAGCACAAATTCAAATGATCATAAAGCGTTTTGCTCGTGGGACACAACATTGCCAGGACAGGTAACAAACTAGCAATTTCAAGATTTAAAAAAAGCTGTACCTGATTTTTACTGTTTTAGAAAGCGTGAAAAACAGAACTAGCTCGTAACACATAATCTAGGCCATTGTTTCTCAAAGACTGGGTCGCAACACTCAAGAGATTTTTTTTGGGTCGCCTTGTCACAATCTGCATGTAGGTCTGCAATGTACAGTTCTGACACGTGACAGAGTGAGTGAATATCCTGTCCTCAGTAGGGTCAGTATTTCTCTGCTTATTCCTTTCACTACTACATATATGTGTGAATTGGGATCGTCTGTGCTCACAAAAATGAAGACAAAGGAATAAAAACACACTGAATGCAGCGCCTGATCTGCTGCTGCGCTCTCCTCCTGTAGCCCGGACTGGAACACTCTACAAAAACACAGACAGGCCCAACTATCTCACTAGAAATGTTGAAATGTTAAGACATGTTTTGTATAATGTCTAATCTTTTTGTAATTATTTTATTGACCATTTTGTTCTAATATTGCTGGTTCAATTGAATGTTGAAAAGAAAAAGAAATGGGCTACATTTAATGTCCAAAGAGGCGACTTATGGATAGAATTATTGCTGGTTCAGTTACTGTTTTTCTTTGTTAATACTAATAGTAATACAAATTGTTCATCCTCAAAAATGTTCAATAATGGTCATATCCACCTTTATTTTGTGATTTATGAATAATGTCTATGGACTTAGGTCGTGAAGGTTTGTGACTTTTAAAATATGGGTGCCCAGAAAAAAGTGAAAAAAGGTTTGGGAAACACTGCTCTAGGCTGAGGTCTTCTCTCAAACAGAAAATGCTCTGTTCCACCTTGTGATGTCAGGTGGCAATACAGGCAGTGCTCCACTCTGTTTTTAAACTCCATACACCTTCATTAGAATCATGTGGATAATTTTACCCCTGGAATTGCCTCTCTTTACTAAACCAAAGGTAAAAAGGAGCTGTTAACTTGAAAACTATACAGCTTCATGACATCACAAGGTGGGACAGAGCATTTTGATCTAGATGCAATAAAAGACAGAGTTTCTCTTTTTCACTGACAAAATTTCAAAACTTTTCCATGACATTTTCATGACTTAAAGTGAATTTTCCATGACTTTACAGCACTCTACAAGTGTGCTAAATGCTAAATATGAAATGTTAACCCTTTCCACTCACCTTATGGTTTGGGATTATAGTTTTTTAAACATTCAAAATACTGTTAATGCATTTATTGTCATCTCTTTTAAATAAAAGGCACAGATGTTCAGAAATAATCATAATAGCCTAATGTTAACGCAACACAATGCTGAAGTTGCATGAGAGAAATACTAAAATTCCATGACAGGAAAATGACATTTTTAACTTTCATGACTTTTCCAGGATTTCCATGAGCATAAGAACACTGAAAACAAGATTACTCAAACGTGTGAATGAAACAAAACTCAACTCCAGGTATGTTTTTGAGGAGTTAACAACATATGACCTACACTGCCAGGCCAAAAAAAAAAAAAAAAGTCGCCATCTGGATTTAACTTAGCAAATGATGTGGGGTTGCTGCAGTTGGTCAGGTGTAGGTTTAGCAACAGTAAGTGCTCAAAGAATGAGGTCAGCTGACTACCTGCATATACTGAATGACCAGGTTATTCTATCAATGGATTTTTTCTTCCCTGATGGCACGGGCATATTCCAAGATGACAATGCCAGGATTCATCGGGCTCAAATTGTGAAAGATGGATTCTGAGAGCATGAGACATCATTTTCACACATGTACTGGCCATTATAGAGTCCAGACCTGAACCCCTCAGACTCTACCATCATCAAGGCAAGATCTTGGTGAAAAATCAATGCATCATGAATGGAAATAAATCTTGTGACACTGCAGAAGCTTACAACAAATGAGTACTGTAATCAAAGCTTAAGGCGGTCCAACCGAATATTAAGAGTGTGTGACCTTTTTTTGGTGGCGACTAGGGATGGGCATTCGATTAAATTTTCTTAATCGATCGTCAGGAGAATTAACGATCGTTTATCGATTAATCATTAACATTTTTTATATTGAAATTTATCATCATTATTATTACTATCTGCACTACTAATCTGCATAAATAAATTCAACTTTATGACATATAAACCGTAACCACTCTAGAGCCACATCAGCCGTTTGACATTAGAATGTGTTTAATGCAGCTTTGTGCAAGTCTCACAGAAATGAAACTTAAATCATGGCTAATTTGCCTAAACTAAGCGAAGATAAAAAACAGTTCTTGTGTGCTGAGTGGAATACAGGTTAGTGTGACCAGATTTGCGTTTGTCAAAACCAGGACACCGTACGGGGGGAGGGAGGTGGGGACTCATCATCGACATTGCGCGACTCTCACCTGGTAAAACTTTTTCCCACTGGACACCGACACATATGTGCTGCTTTGTACACTGTGCACATGGACTCACACTTGTCCCGACCGGAACGGAAAGCGTGGAATTTCTTGTACAAGTCATCATTAAATACGCATTTGTGCTTCGGCACGTTGCAGACTGACCGACTGTTTGTGTCTCTCTCCTTCTGAGTGCAGAGAGACACATGTACGGACCCCCTTTTGGTCACGACTACGCACAGCAACCTACATTCGGTTTGTCGATGAAAATGAATGTCATCGATGAAATTCTTAATGATCAATTATCGATTAATCGACTAATCATGCCCATCCCTAGTTGCGACTTTTTTTTTTTTGGCCAGGCGGTGTATATATAACGTGGGTTAAAGCTCACAAGAGTCAATTTTGCATAATATAGGATCTTTAACAATATTCATATTAACTTTCCCACATCTGCATTAAATAATATGAGCCTATATAATGTTACGAAGTCATCAAAAACCAAGCAGTTTCATAACAAAGCCGGCTTGTTTCTTATCACAGCGCGCACCAGTACACAGCCCCGATGAGCCACTCCAGTGATTACTTCCACCTGACCTTTGGCTGAGACACTTAAAACCATCAGATAGAGGATCAAAGGGACCAGACCTGGGCTAACCCACTTCAGTCTGTCTGCATCTGAGACAAAGAGGATTTCACCCAATCTGGTCTTAACCAAACCAGCGGGGCTCCGTAATCCACACAACAGCCACTCCAGCTAATCAAGGCAGGAGCGGAATCAGACAGGCAACAATTACCTGGGATACACTGAATGGGGTGATGATTGACGGAGGTATATGTGTTCAGCCACATCATCAAGCGCTTTTCTCTCGCTCTCCTTCTCTATGCCCCTCTTTCTTTGTCTTGAAATCCCTCTTTCTATCTCCCCACACTACCTCTCTCTTCCTCTCTCACATAATTCCCGGTCTTTCTATCCATCTCTTGCTCTCTGCCTCTTTATCTCCCCCCAGATTCCTATTCTCTCTTCTCTCTCTCCCTTGTCTCTCCCCCATCTTTCTATCCATCTCTTGCTCTCTCTTACTTTCTACCTCTTTCTCTCCCCAGCTTCCCATTTGTACCTCTTTCCCCCCTCTCTCCAACTGTCTCTCCCCCACTCTCTTTCTTTCTCTCTCTCTGCCTCTCCTACCCCTCGCTCTCTTCCCCTGCCCCTTTTCTATCTTTTCTATCCATCTCTTGCTTCCTCTTACCCCTCTGCCTTTCTCTTCCCCCAGCTTCCTATCTGTCCTACCTCTCTCTCTCTCTCTCTGTGTGTCTCTCTCTTTCCCTTGTCACTCCCTCTCCCATCTTATCTTTCTATCCATCTCTTGCTCTCTCATACTTTTTACCTCTTTCGCCCCCAGCTTCCTATTTGTACCCCTTTCGCTCTCTCTCTTTCTCCCCTTCTCTTCCATCTCTTGCTGTCTCTTACCCCTCTGCATCTTTCTCTTCCCACAGTTTCGTACTTGTAAATCTCTCTCTCTCTTTCTCTCTCTCTATGCCTCTTTCTCCCCTTTGTCTCTTCCTCACCTCATCTCTCCATCCATCTCTTGTTCTCTTACTTTGTACCTCGTTCTCCCCCCAGCTTCCTATTCATACCCCTGGCTCTCTTCCCTTCTCTCCAAATGTCACTCCCCATTCTCTTTCTTTCTCTCTCCCTCTCCTACTCCCTCCCTCTCTTCTCCACACCCTCTTTCTCTTCTTCTCTCCCTCTGCCCTCCCATCTATCTCTCATCTCTTGCTCACTCTTCCCCCTCTGCCTCCTTCTCTTCCCCGAGCTTCATATTTGTACCCCTTTCTGTCTCTCTCTGCCTCTCTCTCTCTCTCTATCATGTTTCTATCCATCTCTTGTGCTTTTCCTTTCTCCCTCTTTTGTCCCCCAGCTTCCAATTCATACCCCTTTCTCTCTCTCTTTCTCCCTCTCTCTTCGCTTCTCTCCAACTCTTTCTCCACTCTTTTTCTTTCTCTCTACCTTCTCCTACCCCCTCCCTTCCTCTCTCTCTCTCCCTTAGCCCCCCATCTTTCTATCCATCTCTTGCTCCCTCTTCTCCTTCTGTCTCTTTCTCTTCCCCCAGCTTCATATTTGTACCCCTCTTTCTCTCTCTTCCTCTCTCTCTCCCTTGTCTCTCTCTTTCACCATTATTTTTCTATCCATCTCTTTCTTGCACTCTTACTTTCTACCTCTTTCTCCCTCCAGCTTCCCTATTTGAACCCCTTTCTCTCTCTCTTTCTCCCTCTTCTCTTCTCTTCAACTGTCTCTCCACTCTTTTTCTTTCTCTCTCGTACCCCCTCCTCCCTCTCCCCTTATCTTTCTATCATATCTTGCTCTCTTTTACTTTCTACCTCTTTTTCCCCCAGCTTCCTATTTGTACCCCTTTTCTCTTTTTTTCTCCCTCTCCCTTCACTCTTTTTTTCTCTCTACCCTCTCCTACCCCCTCCCTCCCTCTCTCTCTCTCCCCTAGCCCCCCCATCTTTCTATCCCTCTTCTCCTTCTGCCTCTTTCTCTTCCCCCAGCTTCACTTCCTATTTGTACTCCTCTTTCTCTCTCGCTCTCTTTTTCTCGCCAACTTTCTCTCCCTCTTTTTCTCTCTCTCCCTCTCTCTCTGTGAATGGAGTGATTGACGGAGACAGGGCTGTTTCAGGGCAGACGGGGCTCTGATTAGACTTGATTACACTGGAGTGCAGTGGAAAAGGCGTTTCTCTTTTTTCCGAAACAAACAGTGAGCGGCGGCGGTTAATGTGCTGATGCTGAAGATGTGACCGAGGAACGAGTGATTGAAAAAGGATGTTAGAGACAAGGCAGGTCGACAGCCAAGAGTAAGGCTCAATGGTTAATTATTTTTAAAGCAGACCTATTCAGCAAAATGGACTTTTCAGAGCTTTTACCCGTGTTCTTGCTGTTTCTTTTTCTCATTTACACTCTGAAACTTGTATCTGAAGTGATTCGTGCGTGTTTGAGCAATTTTTAATGACGCCATTTTGCCAATCAACACATTGCACACACCCACTGCTCTGTACTCCGTTCGCATTTCACCTTCTTAATCAGTGATTCACAAAGGATTCGACAGCTTTGCGTAGTCATTATGGTATAAAAAAAGCATGATCTGCAGCCATCATTCTTAGATGTTGACTCTTTGTTGTCATGACGTTTATGGTGTTTACATTTTTGTTGTGCACGTTATAATATAATGATCCACTGGTGTCATGAATTATACATACGTGACACAAGTACCAGATTTTTCGGACTATAAATCACACTTTTTTTCATGGTTTGGGTGGTCCTGCGACTTATATATTAAAACTTTCACACTGACAGCCGTGAGATGGTGCTCTGTGCTTGTAGCACACAAGCCTATAGTAATAGCTACTCCTATTACTCCTGTCCCACTGTCACTTGGCTCTACTGCGCATGTCTCCTGCAGAAAGAGCCTCTGTACTGCTGCAAGTAGTGAAATATGCAGTTGAAAACAGTAATCAAGTAGCAGAAAGAAAGTTTGGAGTGAGCGAGAAACTTGTGAGGGACTGCCGGAAAGCGGGATGGAGAACACAGCTTCAGGGTAACCGGGCTGGTGCATTGTGCAACTTTTCTGGAAGTCATTGGATGGATCAACAAAGCCTGGACTTCAGTGACGACCGAAACGGGTCGGGATTCAGAAAGGCCTCAATAATTCTAACTGGAACTGATGCCAAGTCTGACAACAGCTACACAGAAGAGGAAACAGCGCTTCATTTACCTCCGAAGGTCGTGGAGTTGTTCAGAAGTGACACCGAGGATGAAGAATTCAATGGATTTAGTGATTTGGAGTGAGATGGAGAGTTTGGTAAACTTGTTCTGTTCTGTTGTTTATGTTATAGTTATTTGAAGAACTGTTCATATGTGACGTTAACAGCCTGTTGTTCTCTATTCTACTGTTCTTACTATAACTTGCCTTTCAAGATGAAATGTCAGTTACTGGTCTCTGATTTTATAAAATAGTATAAAATTTCCCCAAAAAAGTCCGAGTTATAGTCCGGTGTGACTTATGTTTTTTTCTTCTTCATTACAGATTTTTTGGCTGGTGCAACTCATCCTCCAGAGCGACTTATAGTCCAAAAGTACAGTACAGTAACTTTATTCTTATACATGAGTAAATCATTTTTGTAATTCGAGTAGTAAAAGCAGTAGTAAAAAATCCTTTGTACTATTTGCATCTAATTCCGAAAAAATATAGAGATTGGAAAACCAGAAATAGAACGTGATGTGTTTCTAAAATAGGTTTTTGGGTGTGAGTTTTGGCTGTGTGTTTGTGACAGGGAGAGCTGCTGAAAATGCTGTTCTAAAGCCGTGCACGTGCTCAGAAGTGCTAAGGGAGCTATAAACTGTTAGATTTAAATGCTTCCTCTCTGATTTGAAAATTAGAGCCCTGGTTTTAAGGGAAGAAAATATCATCTTAAAGGTGCACTACGCAACTTGTCTCCATGGAGATGTTATTGCTTTGCCTGGAATGTCCAATATCCATCATTTATTCATTAAGGGGGTTTCTATTGCTCAAAAATACAATAATTCCTTCTGTGAATAGGGGTGACTCCACAAATCTGAACTGTAATGTAAATTTAAAAAAATATGTGTGTAGTTTTATAATAGGGCTGCAAGCTTTTGGAAAAAAAAAAAAAAAAAAAAAGCTAGTTTCGAAGTTAATCTTTCATTTGTATGAGTCAATCTTGGACTCAAATCGTACAGATTGTGTTCATCTCTGCACCACCTTCTGTTTGTTCTGCTCTGACACAGCTCCAAATAAAGAGGCAGATCTGATTACGATTTGCAATATTTGTTTAAAAAGTTAGATTCTGTTCACAGTGCACTTTGTAAACACCCCCAGGAGCATTCATATTTGAGAGAAGAGAAGAAGAAAAAGATCTGGGTTTTTTGGTGGCCGTTGACGATACGATTGTTCAGCGTTCAGAGAAACCGGTGAAGCTCTGGTGATATTTCTGGGCCGATATGTAGAGCCAATTTTGATTATTATCTGTCATTTAAAGGCCCGCCATCTGCTTGTCTCCATGGAAATGTTGCCTTGTCTGGAATGTCCCGGAATGGCATTAAACATATCCATCTTTTACTCAATAACACAAGTTTTTATTTACTTGCATTCGTACTGTGAGTGGGCTCACCTCTCCACAAATCTGGCATGTAACTTGGCCCTATGGCGTCGCACACTGTCTCCGTAGAGATAAATAAGCGTAATGCCATACTGTGGGACATTTCCATGCATAGAAGCTAGAAAAAAGATCATAAAACAGTAGAGTAGTCACATTTTCTCCTCGCACTATAGTTTTATTTGAGCCAACTAGCTCACTAAAGAATACAAACAAAACATCAGCATGTGCTGGAGATTTAAGGTCGATACCAATACGCTAAAAAGGACAAATATCGGTGCAATAAATCGACAAACCAACCAGTCGATCAGGTCTATACGACAGGTGCACGATTTTCCTATAAAAAAAGATATTGTAGATTAAAGGTGCCCTATGTCCCTTTTTGGCTGGGAGTCTGTCACCTTCTTGTTTCTATGGATACGTCATTGCTCTGTCTAGAATGTTCCACAGTGTGACATTAAGCAGCTCTACCATTTATTCAGTTACAGGTGGTTTTATAGCTCAAAAATACCTAGAAAAACAGGCATTCTGACAGTGAGCGGTGTTGCCTTTCCACAGATCTGACCTGTAACTTGGTCTGGTTTGGTCTCACCATACTGTGAAACGTTCCAGACAAAGTAATAACATATCTACACGTGGTGGAAAAGTTACACAATGCAACTTTAATAATTGTAGCCTTTGCGATTTGATCATTTCTGCCTCAATACAACAATCACACTAACAGACAGGGACTTCCTCTTTCTACTTAGCTGCAACCCCAAACAAATTATTGATAAAAGCACATTGTCATCTTTCATGGCCGAACAGAGTAATAATAAAAATAAAATAAAAAATAATACAATCGAATATGCATCAAAAAATAATACCGAAGCAGAGAAACAGCAAAACAATATACTTTAAATCAGCGGTCACCAAACTTTTAACTCTGAGGGCCACATTATAACAGAATTGTTTGACCCTGACACAGATTATATTCTTTGAAAACCACCACACTTTCTTTACATATCAGACAAATTGCACAGTCCTTACAATGAACAAAAAAATAATCGGTTGTCCACTGTTCTTTGAAAACTCGGCACTCTCTGTCAGCTTGTACTTTAACACTCGTGATTTTGCTGTCCTTCACTGCACTACAGAACTCTGCACTTGTGTTGACTGTCACTGTTTGATCCTGAGCTTGTCAGGTGACAAAAACTCGACGTCAAATGTAAATATGTCATAAATATAAATATAAATACTTCATATACATATCATTTTTAATTGAAAAAGTCAACAAAATACAAGATGCAGACATGTTATTATTTGCTAAAAAGTAATTTTAAAAAATAGGCCATGAAAACTTTTGAGGATTGCCTCATAGGGCCAGTTCAAGTGGTGGGGGGAAGAGGGACTGGGGGGCCGGTCAAAGGGACGTGGAGGGCCAGAGTAGGCCCGCGGGCCCTAGTTTGCTGACCCCTGCTTTAAAGTATTATATAAGGATGGTGCAAGATCTCGTGAGACAAAATTGCAAGCGAACACATGACAAAAATGATCTTGTGAGATTTTTGTTCCAAGTTTCTATATTTGGATTAGACAAAAAAAGAGTAACTGGTTGGTGATTTGCATCTCTTACAGTTCCAAAAAGCAGAACTAGAATGGAAACAAAAATATTAAATCAAACAAATCAAAAAAAATTGTGAGTATATTTTAGGAAGTGTGTTAAAATCTCTTCTCATTCTCGTGGACCCAATCTCGTATCTCGTCTCATCCCTAGTGTTATATCACAAACCATGGGCCATTTCTCTCATCTTGGCTCATTCCACTTTTCTGTTACAAGATGTTTCTTACAACTGAGGCTGGCCTGGATTCCCACCACTCACATGAGACAAACTCCTTCACAAACATAAATTAAACATGAATCTGGCCGGTCCTTGTGGCTTTTGAGACAGGATCAAAACAGGACATAGCTGCAGCCTGATGAGAAGACAACAGTGGCTTTGATTGTAATTGAGAATAAACAGGCTGCGCTAACACCGTAATGAGACAAAATGGTTTTCAACAGGTGCATGTGAGGAGCCGGGGAGAGCGCGATTCACAGCCCCCCCTCATTAGAACGCAAATGAACGCCATCAGCAGCCTGTCTAATGCCCACAGTCTGCCTGGAAACCATAGTGACGACCGCTGCAGTTATATAATTTACATTTAATCTTTTCTTTTTGTAAACTCTTGTGAGATTTAAAGGTGTACTGTAACTTTTCGGTTGAGGGTCTGTCACTTCTTGTTTCTATGGAAATGTCATTGGTATGCTTGGAATGTTCCACAGTCTGACCTTAAACAGATTTACCTTACATTTATTCAATTACAGCTGATTCTATTGCTCTCAAAAACAGGCATTCTGACTGTGAGCGGGTTTGACACTCCACAGATTTGACCTGTAACTTGACCATGACGATAGAAAAGTTGCACAATGCATCTTTAAGCGATGTTATAATGCCGCTGCCTAATTAAAAACATATCTGGAGTTGTGTTTTCCTTCATTTACGCATGTTTGAGTAATTCTTTATTATTAGTCTACATATCCAAAGCTGAAAAAGCTGTCTTCCACTTAGTGATGTCATGACAGTAGTTTTAGAGATGGAGATTGCCAGTTCCGGGGATGAAATGATCTAAATGATTCTAGTGGAAGTGTATAGAATTTAAAAACACAGGAGCCTTTCCTGTATTACCATGACATCACAAGGTGGAACAGAGCGTTTTCAGTGTGAGAGAAGAACTCAGGTTTGTGTGTTAAACATGTGAATGAAACAAAACCCAACTCCAGGTTTGTTTGTGATGAGAAAACAACATTATAATATAGGTCATAAAATAGCTTAATATTGACAGAGTGTGAACTGTAAACAACTCCAGGAGTAGGGCTGGGTATCATTAACAAGTTGCCAATATGATACATATTTCAATACATAGGCCATGGTACAATATGCATTTCGATACAGTGAGCTTTCGATTTGATACGATATATTTCAAATCAATTCGATATGGTTCAATAAAAAAATCTCATGGCTCTGATACTAAAAGTCTTCCTTAACCCACTTCTTGTGCAAATTTAATATGCCAAACACCCATTTTAATCATAAAAACAGTGAAAATGTCAAATGTGCTGCATAAACAAGTTTTCTTCTTCTAAATAAGCAACAAAACTGTGGCGCTATAACAAAAATAATTTAGTAAAATACACCAAAAAATACTCTTGGCAATATATCGATACAGTAACCCACGATACTGATATTGTATCATAACATTAAACGATATGATATATTGATATTTTTGTTAATATTTGAGAGAAAACTGAAATATGTACCCCATTCATTTCAGAACATGCTTTGTTTGTAGAGATCTAAACTGCAGGTAAGTAGTCTATAGAAAGAAAGAGTATTTTTTATAAATAATTTCAGCCTTATTTGTAATTTGACAATTGCATCACCTCAAATTGCAATTCTGAACACTATATTTTTACTGCTATCTTTGTAATATTTAGTTTGAAGTAACAGTATCGTCTTACTTGACAAAAAGTTTGAGTTTCTTTTCCAACTGTGAGTCTAAAGTCTAAAAGTGACAAAAGCTGTAAGCAAAGTGTTGACAATATGAAATGACTTGAAAAGTTGTGTTTCTTGCACCACTCAGATATTATTTAGTTTTTCTCATTGGATCTAGTCCTTGAAAATATGCAATTCAGTGCTTTTTTTTGTTTTTTATTTTGTCCTTCCAAAAATATTAAGACATTTAATATTGCAATTACTATCGCTTTCTCAAATACTTACTAATTTACATACTTGCACTTGAGAAATTCTTGGACCACTACTTTGTACTTCAACTGAGCAATATGGTTTTAAAGTAATAGTACACTTATTTTTGTACAGTTTTCTCTATGGTACCACTATGTATATCTAACAGTGCATCATTTTCTTGGCTTGCAGTTCCACCAGTACATGTGTTGACCTGGAGCAAACAGAGAAGTCAATGAAGGTTGGGACTCCGCTGGGACAAAGACAGAGAGTATTTTCACTGAAGACAAATGCAATAGCTGTACTGTACCATTATTATTATTCCTATGTCCCCTGAGAGGTGCATTCAGGGAGCTGTGTGTGCAGAAGAACAAAAAGGGGAAACATGTATATTTGAAAAGACAAGCAGAAGCTCCCAGGAAGCTCAAAGCAAATATGCACAAGTGTGTGTTTTCAGGTATTATTAAAGGTACAGTGTGAGCGTGATGTGTGTTCTGTCTGCCAAACCGAGCCCCAAGGCAAAGCTGTGTGTTATATGAGCCTTTCACATGCATTTGAGCTGCATAAAAGTCTGTTTGTTGTATAGCTTACATCACAAAAACCTCCCAACAGGTTCCTATATTGTTATTTTTACATTTCCACTCCCCTATAGGCACTGTACCTGACATTTTATCCATGTATCTGATGCAGGTCTTGAAGTCAAAATAAGTCAAGTATGTTCTGTCTGCGTCTAATTTGAAGGAATTTTGTTGTCTGATATTCAGGATGTGCATTTGAGACTTATCCATACGTTTGTCTCCAGTCCTTGTATTTGTAGAAGTCGCTGGTGCTAGACTAGTGCATGTCAATGGCCATAGTTATCCTGCCACTAAAAACAGTCTTACCCACTCCACAAAACACTCAAAGCAAATCTATTATTACGCCAGACTGAATGTCTGTGTTGATAGAATAATTTTAGAAGTAAAACCAACCTTGCATTTGAAGGATTTATGTTTGAGCAGCAGCGAGTTGAACTTCCTGATAGAAAACTTGGCAGCGGCGGACTGATATGAGAAAATAGTCCCTCAACATGTGATGACTCATGCGATGCAAGGTTAGTTTTATTTCAAACATGATTCTATTAACACAGACATTCACATGGAGAGTCTGGTGTAATAATAGATTTGTTTCTGAAACTTAATAAACTGTGATGTTATTCAAACATTTTCTAGAATTTTGCACTTTAAAGGGGCTTTTTGGACTTAAAACAACTGGATTATGAATATTTGTTGGCATGTAGCTGCTACCTATACCTTCGAACTGTTAATATTTCAATTTTCCGCAAAAAAGTCTCTTTATTTCAAGTTTATGACTTAAATCTTCGTCCCTGAGTTTTGGACATTTGAAATCACAGCTGAAGCTGTAAAACAGCCGCAGTCTGTAGATGTTCCACCTGACTTTGTCCTCCCTCTCTCCCTCGCTCTTTCACGTGTCACAATACTAAAACCCTTTGTGACCATATTTGGGAGTGCAGAGGGTGTTTCTAACCAAATACAGATTCATTTTCTATGTAAATAAAATGTAAATAAGCGTGGAGCTGTTCATAGCTGGATGTTGGTGAAATCTGGCATAACTGTCACTTAAGAAGGAATTTGGATGCATAAGAACGCTTTGTGAATCAGAGTCAAAATATGCTGTTCTAATGTTAATGGATATATTGTTTTTGCTAAAAAATATTATTATTTTTATTGTATTATTATTATTATTATTATTATTATCATGCTCTTTGAGCTCTAATTGGACCCCCATGTGCGATGGGCGAGGGCTGCTTAATGCCACTTGCGGCTTTAATTTTTCCTTTATTTTTTTTGATATAGCAGACCATGTGTGTCTGTGGTGGATACCTCTGCCACCGCTCACAGTGTCAGTATTATTTCATTTCATTTACATAAAGTTAATTACAGCACACATAATTTAATTCCTTTTTTTAGACTTGTACTCAAATTTGGGTGCACACATTTTAGTTAATATAAGTCTGAAATATTAACTTACACTTGTTCTTTCTGTTTTTGTTTGTTTTGTTTTTTTGAGTACTATTTAATAAGTTTTTTTTATTTAATTAGTTTTACTAATTAATTTATTTAGTTTGCTTTAAGGTCACTTCATTATCACTTATTATTTTCTGTATTAAACTTAATTGCCTTTTTGTTACTTTGATTAAGTTAGTAGTTTTGTTTGTTTGGTTAGTTTTGTTCTTTCTGTTCCGTTTGATTTAAGTTACGCCTGTTGGGCCTGATGTTTTTTTGTTGATGATTTACCTAAATTGAGCCTTTGTTAAATGATCTCTTTTTTTGACTTGATTCAATTTAAACTTATTTTTATACCTTGTCTTTGCCTTTTTGTTTGGTCCACTACACTGTCTATGATTGGCTAATCCACCTGTCAGTCATGTCAATGTCAGTCGTAGATGGTCACGTTCAAATGTTTATCAGAAATGAAGCGAGGGGTTACCTGTCAAAACAATGTCTAAAAAGCCACTATTATAAGAAATGGAATAATAATCCTAATACCTGACCCGAGGAAGAGGAAGAGGAAGAGAAAGAGGAAGAGGAAGAGGAGAGCGTTTCCACAGTGAAAGAGTCGAGCTGCACAACACAATCAGCAGCTCATCAATATATTTGTTTTGTCAAATTGGAGGGATGAAAAAAGGAAGTAGCATTTGGCGACAGCTTAGACTCAGACAGGAATAATCTCTCCACGCATGGCAACAAATCCACTAGGTGCCCCCCAATCAATTCCACGTCCTCCTCCTCCTCCTCTCTCTGTCTGTCTCTCTCACCGTTCTTTATCTCCATCTTCCTCACCTCTCGCTCTACCTCTTTCTCCCTGCTTCTCATAATATTTATATAACACGCTCCCTATCTCTCTATTCTTTCTCCCTGGCTCCACCCTTTTCTCCTCTGTCCTCCCACTCCTTCCTCTCTTTCTCTCGATCCCTGCCTCTTATTTATCTCACTCCATCTCTCTTTCATTTGAACCTCCCTCCTCCTCCTCTCTTTTCTCTCTTCCTCCCACTGTCTAGTATTTCTCTTTGCCTCTCTCTCTTTCCCTCTCTCCTATATGTCTCTATTTTTCTTCACCTTTCCTCTCTTTTTTTTTTCCCATTCTCCCCCTCCTCCTCTCTCTTCCTCCCTCTCTCTACTCTTTCTCTCTGGCTCCCTTTGTCTGTCTCTCTCTCCCTAATGTCTGTCTATTTTTCTCCACCCTTCCTCTCCCACTTTCCCCCTTTCACTTTCTCAATTCTCTCTCCTCTTCCCCCCTCTCCCTCTCTTGCTCGGGCACGCTCTCTCTCTTTCTCCCTCTCTCTAGGTCTATGTTGTTCCTCTCCTCTCCCACTCTCTCTCTTCCTCGCTCTCTTCCTCGAGCACGTTCTCTTTTCCTCCCTCTCTCTTGGACTATGTTCTTCCTCTCTCCCCTCCTCTCTTCCTCTCTTTCACTCTCTTCCTCTGGCAGTCTCTCTCTCTCCTCCCTTTCTCTTGGTCTATGTTCTTCCTCTCCTCCCCTCCTCCTCTCCCTCCCTCTCTTTCTCTGGCAACCTCTCTCTATCCTCTCTCTCTCTCTTAGTCTATGTTCTTCCTCTCCCCTCTCCTCTCCCTCCCTCTCTTCCTCTGGCAGGCTCTCTCTCTTTCTCTCTTCCTCTCTCTCTCTTGTTCTAATGTTCTTCCTCTCCCCTCCTCTCTTCCTCTCTCTCACTCTCTTCCTCTGGCAGTCTCTCTCTCTCCTCTCTCAGTCTATGTTCTTCCCCTCCTCTCTCCTCTCCCTTCCTCTCTTCCTCTGGCAGTCTCTCTCTCTCGCTCTCTCATCCCTTTCTCTCGGTCTATGTTCTTCCTCTCCCCTCCTCCCCTCCTCCTCTCCGTCCCTCTCTTCCTCTGGCAGGCTCCCATGCAGAGCCTTGATTAGCTTGTACTATTTAATCACGGCGTATCAGAGGAGCTGTAGTCGGCGAAGGCGGCGTCTCGTGATTATTCACAATCACCAAATGTCTCATTTGAATGATGACATGACAGTTCTAAACACGACGCTCCAGCCGTGTAATCACAGGGCTGCTGCTACCTCCACCGCAAAGAAGGTACAGCATCTATATTTTCACAATAAACTGCATGGAGATAGAAATAGAAGAGAATAGAAAACTTAGAGAGAAGAATGATTGACGGAAACATGGCCTGAAGGTGCACTGTGTAACATTTCCTGCCATCCGCTTGTCTCCATGGAGATGTTCGTGTTCCATGTTGTGTTGTCTGTAATGTCCCGCTGTGGGATTAAACACATCCATCTTGTATTTACTCAATAACATGGGTTTTTATTGATTCAATAATTTACATTCTGGATGTGAGTGGGCTCGCCTCTCCACAGATCTGACATCTAACTTGGCCCTTTGGTGTGATCTGCTGTCTCTGCAGAGATGCATCATGGAACTTTTCTGAGGGACAAGCGCCACAGATGTTATTGGAGACACTGAGTGTGTTTACGTGCACATCAGTGTCCTGGTTATGATCGGGGTTTTTGAGTTTCCCGGTTTCTTCATGGTGCATGTAAACGCAGTATCCCAGTTTGAGTATCCCCAATAAGCCAGTGTCCGGGTTACTATCAGAAACTGGGATACTGTGGTATGTATACACAGTATCCCGAATACTGCAACATAAAGTTGAGTGAGCATGCATCCAAAAGACAAACACTTTTCAGTCTTTTCATCACAACAGTAGCCAAAATAAATAAAGTGACCAACATAAATAAAGTGACTGTACATGAGTGATATGACAGTAAAATAAACAACTGCCCTAAACCTGCACACGTACAATCTGCACTTGTATGACCTGCAAAGGTCTGAAAAATTTAGCACAGATCAAACAACGGTTTGATGTGTGCAGTGGATTGTGGGATACCTCATGGCTTCTTACGGCTGGTTAGGAACCTCCCGAGCTTCCTATGCTGAAGGAGCTCATGGTTGTTTGTATTTTTCCTGGTTTATTAAATATATATAATATAAGATTCCAAATATATATAATATAATTTTTGCTTGTGTTTTTGCAAGATTATGTCAAGAAACCGTGATACTCCATTTGATCAGGTACACAGGGATAAGAGTATCCTGATTTCTCAGCACACATGTGAACAGTATAACCAGAACACTGACATACCCGGGACATGTCTAATAACCAACATACTGATGTGCATGTATACACACTCATTAATGGTTCAGATTAAATACTCCACAGAATAACAATAAATGTATCCATGGAGACAAGCCACGATGCCAAGTCAGATCTGTAGAGTTATTTGGAGACTACAGATTTTAAATTAGAAATAAAAAGGCTTAAATTTGGTACCTTTTGGCATCTTTGGTATCTTTCTTCTGACAAAACTGCACTTAGAGTCATGATGAAATTGATTTCTGACTCAGACCATTTACTGAATGTCTCTCTCCGCTCTTTACGCCCATGGATCATGGTGCATGGTTGTTTTTTATAGTTCCATTTATGAAATCCAACACAAATACAATGGTAAGAAATTCAAAATTGCATGATAAAAGCAACTCTCAACTCAACTTGTCGACAATGTTGTAATTCATCATTGCATCCCTCTCAGTTTGCATTCACTTAATTCACAATCCAACCTCCATCAATCTTCTCTTCCTCTCTCTATTTTTCTTCACCCTCCCTGTATCCGTTCACGTTATCCAGTCACGTTTCTGTTCGGATAATAATACTTTGGCTTTAAGTATCTGCCAATATCCACCAATACTAGGTCAGTTTATTTCTTTTAAACACAAATGGCCTATGGAAAAAAAAAAAAAATCCTCCAAATGTGTTTTGTAACTATTATTTCTCATTTCAAGTAACTACAGAGCAGCTTTGGGAACTATTACAAGGTGTTCTGTGTCTTACTGCATCAGTTTAAACACCAAAATGAGAATATTGATTGAACGATCCATCAAAATTTTCAATATTGGCTCCGATATCCAAAACCAATATCATATCAGTCCATCCCTAATCATAAGAGACATATCCCTCTCTCCATTTACTCTCTCGTTCATCTTGTTCATCCACTATCAATCTCTTCCTCTCTCCATCCCCCATCTCGCTCTCTCTGTCTCTCTCTCCGTGTCTCTCTCCCTGACCCTCTGTCTCTCTCTCTCTGTCTGTCTCTCTTGCTCTCTGTTTCTCTATCTGTTTCTCTTTCTGTCTCTCTCTCTCTCTCTGACACTCTTTGTCTCTCTCTCTCTCTTTGTCTCTCTCTCTCTGTCTCCCTCTCTCTCTGACACTCTTTGTCTCTCTCTGACTCTCTCTCTTTCTGACATTCTCTTTGTCTTTCTCTCTGGTTCTCTCCTTCTCTCTCTCTGACACTCTTTGTCTCTCTCTCTCTCTGTCTCTCTCTTTGACACTCTCTGTCTCTCTCTCTGTCTCTCTCTCTGTGTGTCTCTCTCTCTCTGACACTCTGTCTTTCTCTCTGTCTCTCTCTCTGTGTCTCTCTCTCTGACACTCTTTATCTCTTTCTCTGTCTCTCTCTCTGACACTCTTTGTCTCTTTCTCTGGCTCTCTCTCTGGTTCTCTCCTCTTCCTCTGACACTCTTTGTTTCTCTGTCTCTCTCTCTGTCTCCCTCTCTCTCTGACACTCTTTGTCTCTCTCTGACTCTCTCTCTTTCTGACATTCTCTTTGTCTTTCTCTCTGGTTCTCTCCTTCTCTCTCTCTGACACTCTTTGTCTCTCTCTCTCTCTGTCTCTCTCTTTGACACTCTCTGTCTCTCTCTCTGTCTCTCTCTCTGTGTCTCTCTCTCTGTCTCTCTCTGTGTCTCTCTCTCTTGTCTCTCTCTTCTCTGTCTCCCTCTCTCTCTGACACTCTTGTCTCTCTCTGACTCTCTCTCTTTCTGACATTCTCTTGTCTTTCTCTCTGTTCTCTCCTTCTCTCTCTCTGACACTCTTTGTCTCTCTCTCTCTCTGTCTCTCTCTTTGACACTCTCTGTCTCTCTCTCTGTCTCTCTCTCTGACACTCTCTGTCTCTCTCTCTGTCTCTCTCTCTCTGTCTCTCTCTCTCTCTGACACTCTCTGTCTCTCTCTCTGTCTCTCTCTCTGTCTCTCTCTCTCTCTCTGACACTCTCTGTCTCTCTCTCTCTCTCTCTCTGTCTCTCTCTCTGACACTCTTCTGTCTCTCTCTCTCTCTCTCTCTCTCTCTCTCTGTCTCTCTCTCTCTCTCTCTCTCTCTGTCTCTCTCTCTCTGTCTCTCTCTCTGTGTCTCTCTCTCTGACACTCTCTGTCTCTCTCTCTGTCTCTCTCTCTGACACTCTTTATCTCTTTCTCTGTCTCTCTCTCTGACACTCTTTGTCTCTCTCTCTCTCTGTCTCTCTCTCTGTCTCTCTCTGTCTCTCTCTCTGTCTCTCTCTCTGTCTCTCTCTCTCTCCTCTGTCTCTCTCTCTCTCTCTCTCTCTCTCTCTCTCTCTCTGTGTCTCTCTCTCTGACACTCTTTATCTCTTTCTCTGGCTCTCTCTCTGGTTCTCTCCTCTTCCTCTGACACTCTTTGTCTCTCTCTCTCTCTCTCTCTCTCTCTCTCTGACACTCTTTGTCTCTCTCTCTTTGTCTCTCTTTGTCTCTCTCTCTCTCTCTCTCTCTCTCTCTGTCTCTAAATTTAACCACTGTAAGAGCCACATCACTCCATCTATCTCTTCCTCCTCTCTCATCTCTTCCACTATCTGTCTCTTCCTCTCTGATCCCATATCCTTCTCTCTCTCTCTCTAAACTCAACCACTATAAGAGTCCACATCACTCCATCTTTTTTCACCTTCTTCTCTCTCTCTCTTTCATCTCTTCCACTATCTGTCTCTTCCTTTCTCCATCTCATATCCTTCTCTCCTTCTTCTTCCCCTCTCTCTTCTCTCTTTCATCTCTTCCACTACCTGCCTCGCTCTCTTTAAATTCAACCACTATAAAAGCCGCATCACTCCATCTCTTCTCTCTCTTTCATCTCTTCCACTATCTGTCCCTTCCCTCTCTCCGTCCTACATCCCTCCCCTTCTCTTTCTCTCTCTCTGTTTAAATTCAACCACTATAAGAATCACTCCATCTTTGCTCTCTCTGTCTCCTCTCTCTTTCATCTCTTCCACTATCTGTCTCTCCATTTCCCCATCCCCCATCCATCCCCATCCCTCTTTCTCTCCTTCTCCCTTTCTCCGCTCCGAGGGCCCAGTCCAATCTGTGAGTTTAGTTAAGCCTGGCTCTCAGGGCTTATCTCCAGAAGCTGCCTCTTTCATTTGAGTAAACGCCTTCATTCGCTTCATTCCGTCTCCTCTATGAAGGCGCAGATAAGGGATGTCTTTTATCCTCTCAAGATTGGCTTTTTTCCCCTCGCGGGCCCCCGTTGGAGCTAAGTGTATTTAGATTTCTACACACATATATGAAAAATGTATAGGCGATTATACTATAGTCTGATTATACGGCTTTGTAGGTCAAGGAAGAAATGATTTTCGCGGATTTGGAATATGGCTTTGAACCAGGAATTTTGCATGGCACCATCTAACAAACTCAGACTGGTGTATTCTTAAAAGTCCTACAGTACGCAAAACAATCTTGTGAGCTTTGAGGCGTGTTATAATGCTGTCAGTTGTTCAAAACATACCTGGAGTTGTGTTTTGTTTCACTCACATGTTTGAGTAACACTTTATTATTAGGCCCTCTACATCTCTGAAGATCTAAATGCTCTGTTCCACCTTGTGCTGTCATGGAGCAGTAGTTTTGATGTTAACAGCTCCCTTTTAGCTTTTGTTCAGTGGAGATTCCACGTCTGAAATCATCTAGAGAAGGTGTATGGAACCACATGACATCACAGCAGCATTAAAAATGTTTTTTTCCAAGTAAATTCTGACGACACAGGAGACGTCAGCAGGTTCAACAGTGTCACACGTGGTAAAATACACAAACAAATAAAATGTGTGTGGAATACGGTAGAGAAATCAAGTGACAAGAACATTGTGCAGTGGTCAGCGAAGGAGACCAAATATTTGCTATATTCGTATTCACTTGGTAAGGTTACATCTTTGGATGTGTGTTTCTGCTGCTCTCTCCACAGCAGATGTTGTAGCAGAGCTTGAAGCAGATAAATAATGATTTGTATGAGCACAAATACTCGCTGGTGTCAATGATGTGATCCATGATTGTCATTTTCCTCACTGTGACATCAGCTTTCGTATGGCATTATTTTTATTTGGTGGCAAATCCACACCCTCTGTCAGTGACACATCATGGTTCACTTTAATGGTTTGAACGAGGGTCGTTCACCGGTGAGCACTTGGGTTCACAGTGTAACTGGTGCAGGAACCAGCATTGACACCGTTCTGGCCAGTCTGAAAACAGCTAAGGTGGAACAGAGTGAGAGAGTCTAAAGGGTTTGTGTGTTAAACATGTGCCAATGAAACAAAACACAACTCCAGGTCTGTTTGATGAGGAAACATTATAAGAGCGTAATATAGGCCCTGCAACATCTGACCTGCTGAATATAGACCTCTGGTGGGTATTAAGAACCTTATGGCTGGTTTGCAAGAACATTTAAAGATGCACTATGTAACTTTTTCTAGTTGAGGTTCCGCTACCAGTTTATCTCATGCAGATGTTATTGCTTTACTTGGAATGTTCCACCATATGGCATTAAACTTCTGTTTCTTGCACTTATTCAGTTACAGCTGCTAAGAAATACCACCGAAAAACTACAGAATAATTGTCCAATAAATAGTATAACCCAGTCTACCCCAGGGCAGATGTGGCTACAATAGAAGCTCAACACTCCTGAGTAAAGAGGGAATATAAATAATGCAATCTGAAGCGCTTTGGGTAACTTAAAATGCGCTATATAAATCCAACACAACATAAACAAATAAATAAATAAACACCAGATGCCCTGCCTGATGCAACCTTCCCACTCAGTCTTGGAACCAACACAAACAACAGACATTTGACTCCATTTGGCATGAGAAAAACCTCGCGCAAGATCCTATTTTCACAACTAAATAATACAGCGTTTTCAAATCTTACTCTGTCTAACAATTCTTCATAAAGTAATTGTTTCCCAGTTTGAGATGAGATGGTGAACTGATTTGACTTGACATGGTGAGATGGTGTGGGAGGGCGTCTTTAGTCTGACGGATGTTCACATACATAAAGCTGCAGATGTGGGTGTACGGGGCGTAGTGGTGACCCTGATTATCTGGTCCGCGCGGGCGTGTTTTAACATGTCGTTAGCTTTTGCGCCGTTTCTTTGGTTTTGTGTCGGGACGGGAGCTACCGGAGCGCTGATGTGTGCTGATGTATCTCCTCACTTTAGAAAGAAGAATTGTCACAGGCTAATGTAGTGAACAGAAGAGCAAGTGCAGTGGGTTTGTGTGTTGGAGCGTGGAGAAAGGAAAAATATGATGGCTCCTTACATTTGTTTTCATTCTCATTGCGGTTTGTTTTGTACGATCATAAACGATAAACTTGTGCCTTCGTGAACATTATTATTAGTTTGTACGACCATAAATGGAACAAAACAACCAAAAAAATCCTTACATTTTTCATTCTCATTTTGCTTATTTTGTACAATCATAAACGATAAACTTTTGTGCCTTTGTAAACATTATTATTAGTTTGAACGACCATAGTATGAAATTTATTTTGCTATATGTAAATACTTGTAAAGTTCAGTGATCAGTGGGTTAATATTAGGGCTGGGTATCGATACATAGGCCACGATACGATACATATCTCGACACATAGGCCACGGTACGATACATATCTCGATACATAGGCCACGATACCATACATGCCTTGATACATAGGCCACGATATGATATATATCTCGATACATAGGCCACAATACGATACATACCTCGATACATAGGCCACAATACGATACATACCTCGATACATAGGCCACGGTACGATACATATCTCGATACATAGGCCACGGTACCATACATGCCTCGATACATAGGCCACGATACGATACATACCTCGATACACAGGCCACAGTACAATATATATCTCGATACAGTGCACTTTTGATTCAATACGATATATTTCAAATTGAATAGATTTGTGTTTATGATACTTTTTACTTTTAAATTACTTTGACAAGACTTTGGCATGAATCATTTCTGTCATAATCCCAAGAATTAAAGCAATAAACATATTTGTTCATGTTGTCCATGTTGAAATGAATCATGGGATATGTAGTTCCCTATATTTATTAGCTGTTGGTACTTGTAATTTGATATATTGTGACAGCTCTCGATACTATTGTGAGACTTTTGACAATACGATATGACGATTAGGGCTGGTATCATTAAGAAGTTGCTGATACAATACACAGAACACGACACGATACATATCTTGATATAGTGCACTTTCAGTTCAGTATGATATATTTCAAATCAATTTCATACAATTCAATAAAAAATAAAGGCTAAATCATCGCTGTGACATTAAAACCACTTCTTGTGCAAAGTTTATATGAAACACAAATTTTAATCTTTAAAACTGTGGAAATGTCAGACAAGTTCCTTCCTCTAAACAAGCAACAAAACTGTAGCGCTGTAACAAAATTATGTTGTAAAATATACCAAAAAATAGTCAATAGGAATATATAGATACAGCAACTCACGATATCAATACTGTATCATCACATTAAACGATGCAATACATTAATATTTTGATATTTTTGCAGACCCCTAGTTATAGGGGTGTGCACTCCTTTTCGAGAACTGTATTTTTCTGTTGTTTACAATTTGTATGTAGTATGTGTATGATCATTCTTTCTCTCTTTGCACAAACTTGCAAAAACAAATCAATTGATAGATCAGATTTTTTAATAGCGTTTCGGCAAAAAGCTACTTTGCTTGCTTTGGATCACAGTATGACCACAGTATGTGGTCATACTGTGATCCAGAGCAAGAAAAGTGATCCGACAAAGGCTTTTTGCCGAAACGTTATTTAAAAATAAAAACAAGCTTTTGAACATCAGCCATCTGAGTGTGCTATGCATTTTTTCACTTTTAACTCGCTGTTCCTTGCATCTGCACCTCTAAAAGAACTTGTGTGTGTGTTTTCTGTTTCATTTGAGAAAGGAAAAATAACCACAAGATAGTCTGATTTTACAATTACATGTTATGATTAAGACAACAAAACGTACTTTAATTAAAAGGGCCTGACCTGTATTACTGCTGGAAATAAATCTCTAAAATTAGCTATTTGTGTTGGAAACAGTGAGACTAAATGATACAATGTTTTTTATACTTTTCATGCAACAAAACAAGTGATTACAGAGCATTATTCAAAATAGTCATTACAAATTGTGGAAACCTTCTGACCTCGCAGTGTTAGAATTTGTTCGCTCGACGGTAGGCGGGTAAATTTTTTATTTAACCAGTCGATGCTATTTGGTCGAGACGTATGTAATGGTATATTAAGCTTTTCCCAAATCTCGTAGGAAGAAGGGCAATAACATCTTTCCCCTTGATAAAATTCACCAAACATTCTCTTTGTTCCGGCTTTAAATCCTCGATCTCGGGAATCGTTGCCAACACAGAATATATGGCTCTTCGCTGATTGGCTGGTGCACACTTCCGGTGTGAGTCTAGTGTCACACACTGTCTAGTGTATTCTGATTCCTAGTCGCTGGAGAAAAATGAAATTGAGCGGAGGTACTAGGCGGCGCCACCCTGGCTATCAGATCAAAGCAAACAAACAATATTTATTTTTTCTATGTATTCAATTTTAACTGTATTTTAACAAACTGTCAAATCTAATTCATACCTCTAATCATCCAATCTTTTATAGCAGCGTCTATGTCCACATTTCCATCCATTTTCAAAATATAAAATACCTTTAAGACTCCAAAATCTGCATTCAAAATCCCAAACCTAAACAACAAAAAAATCCCCCTTGATCCGCAAAGCTCTAGCCATGTTATTTGTACTGTACATGTCTCATTATGCACAGTGAATGCTAATAGCAGACAGACTGACAGGGCAGGAGGAGGAGAGCGAGGGAGAGAGAGGGGGAATAAGTGGTTTTGGTGTTTGCTATGCCAACACTCATCTTGTCGACTCTCAAAAAATCATTAGAGCTGTTCATTCTCAGTCAGGCTCGGTCCCAAAAACATCTCGCTCACGGAAGAAGCTCCTCTGCCAATTTTGTGTTAGTGATACGCGCCAAAAACACGAGCGTGAAATGTGGAAGGTATCTACTGAAGTGAAGTGTGAGATGTCAAACAAATGGGATCACTTTGAACAGGTTTTTAACAACGATGTGCATGGATTAAATCTGCCTGGTTTATGTAAGATATTATTTTGAACTACCAAGTACAAAAGTAAGTTACGTAAAAATGTTTAGCTTTCTGTACTTTACTTCAGTACATTTCAAAGGGAATACATTTACTTTTACTTCACTACATTTGAGAGCATGTATCTGTTCTTTCTACTCCACCTCATTTTAGATCTGGTCTGAAAAGTAAAAAGGACTTTTCTTTTTCAGGTTTGAGACCTGCTGAAAAAGCTGAGACTTATTTGTGTCACATTTAATTTGAATTAACGTCCCAACTTTGAGCAAATCCAATACACAAAACAGCTAGAAAATTTAAGACATCAATTGAATTTGTTATCAAAATCACTAGATTTGATGCTTTAATTGTTCTAAAAATGGACATCTATACATTTTTAAACAGGTTCTTCAGTAGTTTTACTTAAGTAGATTTTGCCATGTGTTACTTTTACTTTTATTTGAGTAATCTTTTGCCCCTGTATCTGTAATTTACTGTACTCTAAGCAACAAAATTGAGTATTTCATCCACCACTGCTTTCAGTTTACTGTTTTAGGTTGATTCAATGTAGCCAGTCTGGCGCCACCTAATGCCTCCACTCAATTTCATTTCTCTCCAGCGACTAGGTCAGGAATCAAAATACACTAGATGGTTCACAAAAACCCTGGAAGTGCGAGTTCAGGCACCAGCCAATCAGCAAAGAGCCATATATTCTGTGTTGGCAACAATTCCCAAGATCGAGGATTTAAAGCTGGAACAAAGAGAATGTTTGGTGAATTTTATCAAGGGGAAAGACGTTATTGCTCTTCTTCCTACGGGATTTAGGAAAAGCTTAATATCCCAGTTAGCCTCGTTTGTGGCGCATTACATACATCACGACCAAATAGCAGCGATTGGTTAAATGATATAAAGTACCCACCTACTGTCGAGCGAACGAATTCTAATGCTTCAAGGTCAGATGGTTTCTTCAAAGTGAAACCGGCTGATGAATCAGGCTAGTTTCAATGTTGGCAGAGATACAAGCCAATAAACATGCCCCACAAATGTGCAAAAGTAATTAGCAGTAGAGGAAAACTGCATTACTAAAACAGTTCTAGTAATAAAGTTGAATAAGAACTACCCAACAAAAGCTTTAGCCTCACTTTTAAATGTATATGCCACAATGACTGCATAAATACACAGACAATATAGACATATAGACATGAGGGGAGGAGGAGGAGGAAAAAAAAAAGAAGTAACCCCCCACACAGTGCTCCTATGTGGAGTACAGTGTGGGACCAGGACAAAAAAACAACACTTCTGCAACTTAAGTGTGGAGTGGGGGGTGGAGTTACAGGCAATACAAAAAACATCAACGAAGGCGTGGAGTACGGGGCGGGCCTGCAGACAAGCTCTGCCTAGCACCCAATCTAAGAGGCCGTGGAGACAGCCTTGATCAGACCCCAGTCAGAGTCAACATCCGCAGGTGTCCGTTCAGGAAGGAAGGCGAGAGCATCTCCCTGCTGTAATCTCGGGGCAGTTGTTTCGATCCGGCCTTGCCTGAGACCGCTGCTGGCTGAGGGAGGCCAAGAAGATAAGATTGGGGTTGTTTGGGTTTGGGGCGAGCAGCTGCATTTCAATTCTCACAACTTTCTTTTGTCTATATTGGTCTCAAGATCTGCCCATTCCTCTTTGCAGCGCTTCGAGTTTCTCCAAGGCGTTATCAATATTGCGGTTTAGAGCCACAGTTCCATCCAACCTGCGGTCAATGGCCACTAGCCTTTCCATGCCGTACGGAGCCGCAGATCCCTTTGTAACGCGGTTCAGAATCGCAGTCTGAACACTGGAAGCTCTACCCCCCCTTTTCAATCAATTCGGGCAGCCAAGTGGGGCTTCGAACAGCTGCCTCAGTAATCCGAATTTTCCGAAAAAATCAGGGCCATGCTTAAAAAAATTAATGTTATTATTTTTTTGTCTATTTCTCTGTTGGCCAAAGCCAGAACACAGGCATTGGAAAATTGATTGGGGTTTGCATATAATGTCAAACACCAGTATTCATGAGTAAAATGAGTGATTTTTGTTCAAATATTACTATTACAGGTGTTGGGATATCGATCTGACACTAGTATCAATGAATTAGAATGCATTGAAATCTTTTACTGTAAAGACTTTTATCTTGGAGTAAATAACTTTCACTCCACCCAAGATTGAACTGATTTAGAAATGAAACTGTGTAAGAAAAAGAAACATTTTAAATATTTCGACATGTTTTGATCCAGTCTTTTCTACTCCGATACTGATCTGAATCTGCTGACACACGATATTTCCAAACAGTGTGTGGTAAAAAAAATGTCCAAATGTGATTTATAACTGTTATTTATTATTTCAAGCAGGGGTGTCAAATTCAAATTCACAGAGAGCCAAAATTAAAAACTGGCACTAATTTATGGGCCAAACTAAATATTTATTGAAAAATTTCAACAACATCGACATGTTTTCTCTTCTTTCTAGATATGTAATGTTAAACCTTTTCTTATTAAAATAAATGTTTAATACCATATTTTCCGGGCACTGTCATTAAAAGTTCTATTTTCGCACTTTTTTCACAAATAAACTGCACCGAACTTTAAATGAAACACAACAGTTGGATGGGTCAGTTGGACTTTGTTTGTGGCGTTCACGGTGATTCTGGGCTTTGTTCAGTTGTGGCGTGTAGGGAGGGTGCTGTCTGGGACCAACGGATTGTCGGCGTGTTCGCAGTGACTCAGTTGTTCAGTTGTGTCTAGAAGTCGCACATTGCACTCGCTTTTTCAGTTCGTTTTTTCCGTTCTGTTCCTCGTCGGCGTGGAGTGATGAGTGTGTGTTTGCGGCTTTGTAGTTTACTGAAGTCGTGCTGGGACACCCGAGTGGATTCGTGTGTAGGGCGCTGTGGCTTGCGGGGCGCGGTCATTTTTTGATGGGGTTAGAGGCTTAAGAGCGCGCCTAATAGCCCGGAAAATACGGTAATAGTTTTGCTTAAACACTGAATCCAGAACAAACATAATATAAAATAATAACAAAATTTTAAATAAATAATGTCTCTCTGGTCTATCTGTAGCCAGCGGGCCAACTCTAATACAGAACTGATAAGATCACGTGAGCCAAATTTGGTCCCCAGGCCTGAGTTTGACATGTCTGACTTAAAGTAACAGCTTTGATAAAAAATATTACGAGGTGTTTAAAGCCATTGTCCTGTACAGTACATCGTCTTAATACAAAAATGTATATTCAGATGGGATATCAAATGAACGGATATTGACTGAACCGATAACTGACCCATCAAAATGATCAACTTTCCATTTTTGCAGCGCAGTGACAGAAAGCGTGCATCCACCTGTACCTGTTTTATATACAATTACACTTCCCCAAATCCACCCACAGCTTGTTTGTGTAGCTCCATGCATATTCATAAACCAGGACTCCACTTCGCACTTCTACATGCCATTCTCTAAGTGCTGGTGGGTGTTGGAAAGTCTCTTCGGTATTTGCATATTTCCGTGGCGTTATTTTATTTGATTTATTTTTAAGAGTCCCAGAGAGTTGGTCACTGCTCTAAAAATGCTTACACCGGGAGGCAGCTGTAATTGCGTGGCGAATGTAGCGTGTGTGGGCCCAGATGCAAACCCATATGTTTTTGTGATTGGACTTTTGTCGATTGATTTATGCTGATGTGTTTGTGGAGCTGGACCTGAGTGTGTCCAAAGAAATCTATACTGTAAATGCTGCCGGTTTAATTGTATTTTTCTGTTCAAAGGACTACATTTGCTTCAAACAATTGCAAACAGCTATAGGTGCAGTTAGAAGTGTCAAGAATACAATATGTCAGAAGTGCTGTTAGCCAGATCAGTCCATAACAATTAAACTGCAATCTTAAAACGATTTTTAAAAATGTAGAACGTAGAATTAAGAAGCTGAGATAAAATAGAACTGATTTAATTTTATGCATTGTTATAGATCTTTAAAAAGTCCTATGTCTTGTGAGCTTTAAGCCATGTTATAATGTTGTTACCTTCTCAAAAATAGGCCTGGAGTTCTGTTTTGTTTCATTCACATGTTTAAGTAACTCTTTATTATTGTTATTAGTTTGTCTGCATCTCCAAAGCTCAAAATCCTCCGTCGACTTTGTAATTAGGGGTGTACAAAAATATCAAAATATCTATATATCATATAATTTAATGTGATGATACAGTATCATTATCGTGAGTTGTATCAATATATCGCCAAGAGAATTTTAGTAAATTATTTTGTTACAGAGCTACAGTTTTGTTGTTTGTTCAGAGGAAGGAAACTTGTTTATGCAACACATTTGACATTTTCACAGTTTTGATGTTAAACTTTGCACAAGAAATGATTTACGTAAGTTAGGCTTTATTTTTATTGAACTGCATTGAATCGATTTGAAATATATCGAATCAAAAGCTCACTGTATCGAGATATATCGAGGATGGAAACTTGTTTACGCAGCACATTTGACATTTTCACTGTTTTGATGATTAAAATGTTTGTGTTTCATATTCACTTTGCACAAGAAGTGGTTTAACAAAGACTTTTAGTATCACAGCCCTGATTTAGCCTTTATTTTTTATTGAACCGTATCGAATCGTTTTGAAATATATCGTCTTGAACCGAAAATGCACTGTATCGAGATATGTATCGTATCGTGGCCTAATGTATCAAGGTATGTATCGTATAGGCAACTTCTTAATGATTCTCAGCTCTACTTGTGATATAATCAAGTTGTAGTTTTCAAGTTAACATCTCCTTTTACCTTTAGTTTAGTAGAGATTGGCGATTTCAGGGCTGAAATGATCAGTGAAGCACTTCCTGTACTACCACATGACATCACAAGGTGGAACAGAGTGTTTTCAGCTTGAAAGAAGAACTCAGCCTAAATATGATAATGAAACAGTATAACAAAGATCAGAAAATAGTGTAATATGGGCCCTTTAAAGTATGATTTGAGTACATTTTTGAGAGTGGGTAGTAGTAGTAGTAGTAGTAGTAGTAGTAGCAGTAGCAGCAGTATTCTGAATGTGATGCGTTGCTGAGCAGGTGGAGGTCAGTCCAACCATAACTGAACCAAGAGTGAATGAGGAGGGCCATTAGCTCTGATAGCGTCGTCTGTTTACTCTGTATTTTTAACAGCTCAGCTCGTACAATGAAGCCTGAAGAACTACACACTGGCGCAGGGGTCAAGTAAAAGGTTTAAAAGCTTTTGGTGATTACAGAAGTCAAGTCAAATATAAATGAAATCAATTTATAATCATAATTGAATAAGTCACACGTTGTTGTTTACATGTCCTCTACCATTTTACCATTCTCATGCACGTGAGCCAGTGAGTGTAATGGATTTGCACTTAGGAATGCACCAATACGATACCGGCACGGCTGCTCGATTAAGGAAAAAATCATTATCACAATTATTTTGGTCAGTATTGAAATCATGATTATTAAAATGATTATTTTTTTAGTTACACAATACATTTATTCAGCATTTTCCTCTCTCAAAAAATAAGCAAAAAACACAAAACACCTTGTTATTGATAATTTCCATAAAATTGAAAATAAATTCCGACTACAATTATGTTCCTCAGAGGCGTTATGCAATGTATAAAACACAAAAATTAATAAAAAAAAAAAAAAACTTTTAATGTGAAATAAGGCATAGAAAAATAAAACTGTATCCAAAATAAACTATATGTCCAGCAGTTCTACAATCTCTAAATAAAAAAAAAAAAAAAGAATAAATATACTTATTATATAAAAAAATACCCCAAAATAAACCTTGTCAATCTTTAAATCGTTTCAACTCTATTATATGAGTTTGGAGATCGCTCGATTAATTGCACAGCCTTAGATACTGGTATTGAATATTGGTGCCGATTCAGATAAATTGGCAGTATTGAATATCGATTCCATCACATCAGTTCAGTCGATACCCTGGTTGGACTCTTTACTGACTGATGTTGGCCCAGGACCTCTCATATAAACTACTTTAGGGGTGTGACGATATCCAAGTCTCACGATACGATATTGCCACGTTATGAACCTCACGGTACGATATTGATTGTGATATCATGGGGAAGCTTATGATATGGTGGGGAGGCTCACGATTAGGGATGTAACAATATCCAAATCTCTCGGTACGATATTTTTACTATATACATCTCACAATATGAGATTTATTGTGATATTTTGTGGAGGCAAATGAAACTGTGAATATGCTACTTTTTTCTCTTAAAATGCCTTGACAAGACTTAAATCCAAAGACTTCAAAGTGCTTAGAACTGTTATTTCTTCTTGTAGTCTGCACTGAAATGGAGCAAAGGATCATGGTCTATGTAGTTCAATCTGTCTTTTTTTTAAAAAATTTTTTTTAGCGATTGCTGCACCATAACTCTCAATTTAAGCAAAGAGACTTGTAATTTGATATATTATGATGGTCCACGATACTGTTGTGATAACTTTGACGATACGATATAACAATATTTAAATTATTGTTACATCCCTGTTGAATATCGATTCCATCACATCAGTTCAGTCGATATCCTGGTTGGACTCTTTACTGACTGATGTTGGCCTAGGACCTCTCATATGAACGACTATTTACTATTTTAATTCTTATGAAGCTATTCAGTTACTTGCAGGATACATAACAGTTACATGACACAATCAGATCAATTTTGTGATAAGTTAACTGTAGTTTAATAGAAAAAATGTCACTTTCAATCCCTACACTGTATCGGTTAATATCGGATATCAGCAGACTGGGCTGTTGACAGGGGAAGACAAAGAGGTCTGTTGTTCCGGGCCTCAGGGTTTTAGGGGCTAATATTTGGACCCTCTTCCAATTAATCTTATTACGGGTCTTCTTGCCCCGGGTCCGCAAATTTCTGTCGACGGGCCTGTCAGCTGATACTTATTATACAATATTGATATCAGTATTGGAGCTGAAAAACTACGATTGTTGCATCCCTATTTGCACATTTGTCACTTTTTTTTATTTTTTATTTCTGCAACATCAGCTGTAACTATAATCATATTGTTTCTTCTCCTAATTAATTAAATAAAAACTCTACTTCTGAATAATAAACATTTTTATTTTTACAGTGGCCTGAGAAAACATATTTGTCCTCATGATGGAGCTTGGTCCTGCTTCTTTTTGAATTAAAATGATGTATGACCAGGAATATAAAAGAAGCATGGGACCTTGGAACTACGCAGTCTTGAACTTTTTCTCCTAATTAATACAATGAAAACTCTATTTCTGCTAATTACTAAAATAAAGACTTTACTTCTGAATAATAACCATGTCTGTTTTGTCCATGGCCTGAGAACACATACCGCATATTTGTCCTCATGATAAAGCTTAGTCCTGCTTCTTTTTTGGGCTTGATTTTGAATTAAAATGCATGACCAGGAATATAAAAGAATCATGTGACCTTGGAACTATGCAGCCTTGGTTTATGTGAAAGAAAATTACCGAAATAACAGGCTTTCAAGTGTCCTTCACAAGCGCACAGGCAAAAGACATTTGTGATAAAGAGGATCATTGTTCATGCATAGAGCGTGAGCAGCTATAACAGAATATACTATTCAAAAATATTTATTCAAACCAACTATGGTGGAACTTCAAAGGACCGTTGTGTAACTTTTCCACCTGCTTGCCAAGTTACAGGTCAGAACTATGAACACACGACTCACTAGGGATGTAACGGCATCCAAATCCCTTGATACAATATTTGTATGCACCTCACGGTTCAATATTTATTATGATATTTTGTTGAGGCTAACAGAACTGTGAATACTGTGTACTTTTTCCCTTAAAACGCCTTGAAAATACTTTGGTACTGTTATAATATGAAGAATTAAGATTTAAAAGTGCTCAATAACAGTTATTTCTTCATGTAGTCTGCCCAGACAACACCAAAGGATCATGGTCTATGTAGTTCCCTCTGTTTTTTAACTATTGCTGCACCATGGAAAGGCAAGGCTAGTTCATTTCTATAGCACAATACAAAAAAAATAGTTCAAAGTGCTTTATAGCAGGGGCCCCCAACCCCCGAGCCGTGGACCGGTGGTACCGGGCTGCGAAAGCATATGTCAGATGGACCGCACCTCCTCCCATACGTCACGTGGACCGTGTTTTCTTGCTGTGTGGGCCGCACCTCTAAACCAGGACGAAACCAGAATTAAAACACAACTAAAACCAGGACTAAACCAGGACTAAACCAAATCTAAACATGTCTAAACCAGGACTAAACCACGTCTAAACCAGGACTAAACCACGTCTAAACCAGGACTAAACCATGTCTAAACCACGTCTAAACAAGGACTAAACCAAATCTAAACCAGGACTAAACCACGTCTAAACCATGTCTAAACCACGACTAAACCAAATCTAAACCAGGACTAAACCACGTCTAAACCAGGACTAAACCACATCTAAACCAGGACTAAACCAGGACTAAACCATGTCTAAACCAGGACTAAACCACGTCTAAACCAGGACTAAACCAGGACTAAACCATGTCTAAACCAGGACTAAACCAGGACTAAACCATGTCTAAACCAGGACTAAACCAGGACTAAACCAGGACTAAACCAGGTCTAAACCATGTCTAAACCAGGACTAAACCAGGACTAAACCATGTCTAAACCACGTCTAAACCAGGACTAAACCATGTCTAAACCACGTCTAAACCAGGACTAAACCAGGACAAAACCAGGTCTAAACCACGTCTAAACCAGGACTAAACCATGTCTAAATCATGTCTAAACCAGGACTAAACCAGGACTAAACCACGTCTAAACCAGGATTAAACCACGTCTAAACCAGGACTAAACCAGGACTAAACCATGTCTAAACCACGTCTAAACCAGGACTAAACTAGGACTAAACCACATCTAAACCAGGACTAAACCAGGACTAAACCAGGTCTAAACCAGGACTAAACCATGTCTAAACCACGTCTAAACCAGGACTAAACCAGGACTACACCACGTCTAAACCAGGACTAAACCATGTCTAAACCAGGTCAAAATCAGGTCTAAAATTAGGACTTAAACAGGACTAAAACAGGATTTAACCAGGACTAAACCATGCCACGCAAACCACACTTTATCCCGAGCGTCATGTCTTCTCCCGTACACTGCCAGTCTGAGAAAATATTGTCCTCAAGAGTGCCACTGCAATCCCCCCCCTCTGCGAAAATATTAACGGACATAAAACTGGTCCATGGTGAAAAAAACGTTGAGGACCACTGCTTTACAGAATAAGAAGGACATTAAAATCACAAAGAAAGACTTCCAAAGACTTGTATTTCGATATATTGCGATGGCCTTCGATATTACTGTAAGACCTTTGACGATGCGATATTACAATATTTCAGTTCTTGCTACATCCCTACGACTCACAATAAGAATTCATCTTTTTAAGGTGCGTTTAGGGAGCGGGTGTGATGGAGATGTTAAGTGTATTTTATGTCATTTGTGTATTTAATGTCTTTTCTAGCTGAGGTTGACCAGTCATTAACACGTGCAAAGTTCAGCAGAGTGTGTTCACCCTGGACGAAACCTTTGAAAGTTGAAAAGTTGAAAAGTCACTCTGCTTTGACATGTATGTAGCGTTGTCATTCAGATAAAAATACTCACAGAAACTTGCTTGGAATGCTGGGAAGGTAGCAGTCTGGGCCCTGTCCTGTCTATCTGTTGGTACAAAAAATACGTATTTCATAACTCATCAGGCTTCGCAAATGGATTTTTATTATTTATCAAGACATATACAATTTTCCACAACACGGAACCTCCACCAGAAAAGTTATAGTGTAGCTTTAACAACTGAATTAAAAATAAACTATTCTATATATACAGTATCTATTGAGGTTATGTTTGACTAAAACGGCAATATAAATAAAATATGAAATCACAACTGCAAACTTACACATTTGTCACAAGAGCTTTCTGTTTAAAATTGCGTTGAACAAAATATGACCATTTCACCATTAACTGAAGAAAATGACAGTTTTTAGCCTTTTCGATGCTGTTAGAAACCCATTCACTTTACTCTGGTTTCTGTGAGTGGAGTACAAAATCACCACTTCAACTGAAAGCCCGTGCAATGAGTGGAGATAGTGAGATTCAACAAACACTTTACTTCAAAAGCTTGTATTATGTTACTATATCTGAAGTGACAGTAGTCCTGGGGCGGACTGAGGCACAAGTGGCAGTCGGTCTGTGCCAACGACCTCTCTCCTCTTGTAACCCCATCAAACACACTATCGAGACATCACACTGCAGTACGACGCCACTGACAAAGGTGGAGCAAATGTGTCTAGCTCGGTGTCTCACTCATAGCTGCTTATTTCAGTGATTGACGTACTGTTTTAAATGATAAATGGCGCTCAGTATTTATTTCATAGACAAGATAAGCGTTTAGTCAGTGCCATTTAACAAAAAAGTCTGAACTCTTGTGAGCTTTAAACCATGTTCCAATGTTGTTTCCATCATCCCGCATTATTTCCGTCTGTCTACATCTCCAAAGCTCAAAATGCTCTGTTCCATCTTGTGATGTCATGAAGTGGTAGTTTTCAAGTTAAAAGCTCCTTCTACCTTTCTACTAGAGATTAGGGCTGGGTATCGTTAAGAAGTTCCCCATATGATACAAAGGCCACAGTGTGATGCATATCTTGATACACTGCACTTTCGATTCGATACGATATGAAATATTTCAAATCAGTTCAATACAGTTCAATAAAAATAATGGCTAAATAATGACTATGACACTAAAAGTCTTTGTTAAACCACTTCTTGTGCAAAGTTCATATGAACACAAACATTTTAATCATCAAAACAGTGAAAATGTCAAATGAGCTGCATAAACGAGTTTCCTTCCTCTAAACAAACAACAAAACTGTAGCTCTGTAACAAAATAATTTAGTATAATTAGTATAATAATTTACTTTTGGCAATGTATTGATACAGCAGCCCACAATATCGATACTGTGTCATCACATACATCGATATTACGGTATTTTTGCACACCACTAGTAGAGATTGGCTAGACTGGCGCCACCTAGTGCCTCCGCTCAATTTCATTTCTTTCCAGCGACTAGGTCAGGAATCAGAATACACTAGACGGTTTGCAAGAACCCTGGAAGTTGTGGACCACTCACCAGACAATCAGCAAAGAGCTGTGAAGCCATGTCTGGGTCCCTTTTGTGGAACAGCATAACAGTAAACAAAGCGGTCGATGAATGTAGATGAAGACAGACATTCTGTGTTGGCAACGATTCCCGAGATCGAGAATTTAAAGCCGCAACAAAGAGAATGTTTGGTGAATTTTATCAAGGGGAAAGACGTTATTGCCCTTCTTCCTACAGGATTTCGGAAAAGTTTAATATAGCAGTTAGCCCCATTAGCGGTGCATTACATATGTCACAACTAAATAGCAGCGACTGGTTAAATAAAAAAAGTATCCGCCTACTGTCAAGCGAACGAATCCTAATGCTGTGAGGTCAGACGGTTTCCATGAAGTGAAACTGGCTGATGAATTAGGCAAGACATTGGCCATTCCAAGGCTGAAATCATCCAAATTATTCTAGTGATGTGGTGATGTGAGGTGTATGAAGTTTAAAAACACAGTGAAGTGCTTCCTTTATTACACCCTGACATCACAGAAAGCAGAACAACTCCAAGTATGTCTGTGATGAATAAACAGCATTATAACACCAGAAAAAAGCACAATATGGGCTCTTTAAAGTGTATTTGAACACTACTTCAAATCCAGACCAGTTGTGATTTGTTTCTTGTTCAAACCCGCAGTCTCCTCTTTTCTTCACTGATCGATGCCAGTTCTTTTCCCTTGTTGCGTGCCCCCGGTTTAGCCTTTAGCTTTGGGGGGGGGTCCAAAAGGCCAAACGCTGGAGGTTTAGAAGCCCGGTGCAGCGCGGGACAATTTCTCACGTTCTCTGGAGCCCCGCTGGGTCACACATATGCCTACATCTCCCTGCAGCCATCAATGCAGCGGGGGTGCAATCAAACACGCTGTCTCCACACTGGAATGACTCGAACTGTCAGTCACACGGAGATAGGGGCTCCGCAGGGGTGTCCCTCGTCACAAAGCAGGGCCGCGTGGTACAGTGTGTTAGATGCATACAAATACAGAATACAGGCGTGTTCTTCACAGTATATAGTGTAAAGGGGAATCAAACATGTATTTATGGGATCAGACATGTGTGGAAATGAGACCTTCTAAAACATACTGTATACACATGACAATCAAATGCAAATGTGGACACTGTATGCAAAGTACACGCCAGGTGTTTTGCCTGGAGGTACAACAACAGTATTATGAAGGTGTGGCAGTTGAACCACCCGTATATAGGCCTGGCACAATAAAAAAAAACTAAAACATCTGCAGTGTGAAATACTTATGAAGTAAATATTAGGGGTGTAATGATATCCAAGTCTCACGATACAATATCGTCACGGTATGAACCTCACGGTACAATATTTATTGCGATATCGTGGGAAAACTCATGATATGGTGGGGAGGCTCACGATTAGGGATGTAACAATATCCAAATCTCTCGGTACGATATTTATTGCGATATTTTGTGGAGGGAAACAAAACTGTTAATATGCTACTTTTTCCTCTTAAAATCTCAATCTTAGTCCAAAGAAACAATTTAAGAAGAAGAAACTTATGAAGAAGACTTAAGATGCTTAGAACTGTTTCTATTTCTGTTTCTATTTCTATTATCTATTATTGTCTACACTGAAATGGAGCAAAGGATCGTGGTCTATGTAGTTCCCTCTGTCTTCTTTTTTAGCTAATGCATCACCATAACTTTTAATTTAAGCAAAGAGACTTGTAATTCGATATATTGTGATGGCCCACCATATTATTGTGAGAACTTTGACAATACCATATCACAATATTTCGGTTATTGTTACATCCCTAGTACATATAGATAAATGACAATACTGAAACTGAACCATAAAGTAGAATTATCCACCAAAAAGTATTCTAAACTTACAATGTTGTTAAAAAGGCAGGAGCTCCAAATATAACACTTTAGCAGTTAGTTTGTATCTTCTGTTCATAATTTAACACTATACAGCTCAATACCAAAGTTATTTAAACTAGATACTCATTTGAAGTGATATCAGTATTGATATCATGTGTTTTTATTTTGTCAGTGTTTAACTCATGACAATCTACGTACTTTATATTCAATCTGATGTCATGAAATAAAACATTCAGTATGTAGAACAATTAAATCAAATACTACATAAGTCACTGAGCAGGTGTAGGCAGCTACAGCCCGTTCATTGATATTCATCTCAAAATTAATATGACATTAATACAACATTTTACTACATCAACAATTAATTATCTAATTATAACAAAAATCTATTTACTGTCGTTAATTCTTTATTATAATTTTTTTTTCCCCGTTGCTATTCTCTTAAAAGTTATTTTGAATTGAAAAAGAGAACTTGCTTGTTTTAGTTCACTGTAGCAACTGTTATAATTGCCATAATGTAATTTCTTTGCTTGATAAACAGTGTTCCCTCAGAGTAGTTCTGTCTCAAAAAAAGTAGAATATTTCCGGAATAGTTTTTAAATAGTTTTAAAGGTGTAAATTTTTGGTCGGGAGCCCATCACCTGCTGCTATGGATATGTCACCTAGAAAAACAGACATTCTGACTCGTTTCTCCATAGATCTGACCTGTAACTTGGTCAGGTTTGGTCTCCATAAAGATAGAAAGGCTTAATAACATACTGTGAAACATCCCAGACAATGAAAATGAAATAACATCTCCATGGAGAAAAGTATTTGACGGACCGTCCACCAGAAAAGTTACACAAGGCACCTTTAAATTATTAAAACAAAATGACTCTTATTTTGTATTGAAAATTGCATCATATTGTACAAAACTGTTTTTAAAATGTAAAAATCATTGCAGAATCAAAATCAGTATCCAGTATCGAACATTTCCCTTGTTTTGGAAGAATTTGAGATGCAGGATTTTGTAATTCATGTCACTTAACAGTTTTAATCGAAGTAGCCCCACTTGAGTAGTACTGCTCACGATCACACAGCCCTGGTTAATCTGCACTTTTATGAATAATGTAATATAAAGATCGAACTAACCACAGCCCGGCAGCGCTGACGTGCGACCCCTGCCCTCTGCTTTTTGACCTCTCATGTTCCCACGGAGACAGGTCTAATCATACTGCACTGTCACTCCGCCCACTCCCTAACAACTCCATTTCAGAGATGTCATGTGAATTTATTAGGACTATGGACAAACCCCGGGGAATACACATACAAGGCTTGGAAATGAGAAAAATAGGCAAAATTTAAGGAGTGCAAAACTGTATCATAAAACATAGTTAATTTCTCTGTTTAAATGCATATCCATACTGTATTGTTATAAAAAAAAAGAACATATAACATAAAGATACACTTTGTCACTTTTCTGGTGAGGGGGGTTGTCACAAGCTTCTCTCAATTAATATGTTATTTTGAATACCAGCTCGAGCGTCCCCCTGGATTGAAAGTCCAAGCACGAGTGTCACTTTCTGTCTGCGGTAATGTCCCCTTCCTCCCTCCGGGTGCCCCCTTCTCCTGGGCGGCACTCGGGTAACTGCTCTGCTCAGGAGAGGGGGGGTGTTCTCACCGACCTTTATTTGACTGCATCACGCATTGTGTATTGAGTTAGAAAATGTGTTAGAGTTAGAATTCTTTATCATAACTAGAAAAGCACTCAGAGAGCGCAGACCTCCGCCAAGGACTACCCCCATTTTTTATATAAATTGCGATAAAATCAGTCTTCTGGATCAGATCCGGATCAGCCTTTGGAATATGAAAGAGGATCCCATTGTCCATCCCTGAGTCAAATTTCATGGGGTTTGGTCAATAATTAACCGAGATATTGAGAAACAACATTTTTGGCCCCATTTACCACAATGTTAACTAAAATTTCAAAGTGATCCAGAATCCAGGATTTCTTCCCGATCACCCCCAAAATGAAATCAGTTCTTCCTTTTCACATTTCCAACAAATCCTGAAAATTTCATCAAAATCGGTCCATAACTTTTTGAGTTATGTTGCTAACAGACAAACAAACAAACAAACAAACAAAAAACAAACAAACAAACAAACGCCGGCAAAAACATAACCTCCTTGGCGGAGGTAATAAAATGAAATGTGACTGTAGCCAGACCAAATGTGGGGCCCTGTTTATGTCTTTTTGCTGATCTTCCCGAAGCGGCACATATTTTTTCAGTATGTAATATCAAAATAATCCTCATTTGCTCCCAGAAGTTTAATATGAAATCTTTTTATAAATATTAAATATGATTTTTTTGTTTTCTTCTCTTTCCCATATCCTGTAGCATCTATAACTGTTGATTTGGGAAGAAATACTAATTATTTCCTTACCGGCCATGAACATAATTTGTAAGCAGTGCAACATAAGAAACTTGGAAAGCTACAGAATTTGTTCAAAAATCATTCAGAATCACTTTTAGACTTTTCGGAAGGTCTTAACTATGTATTTCATTAAAATATGTAACATAAAATCTGAAATAGTTGTGGCACTCACTCCAAAATGTTTTGTTGTTGTCATTTTTGTTGTTTTATGTATATAGATGAACTAACTTCATTTCAAAAAGGGTAAATTGAAGAGAATTTTCCATCTGATTTCTGTTATATCTTTAACTGAAATGTTCCATGGTATGACATTAAACTGAATCTATCTCTATGAACACAAACAGGGACACCATCAGGCCAAGATACATGTCAGATCCGTGGAGAGGCAACCCCACTTACAGTAAGAATGCACTTTTCAAGGTATTGTTTAGTGATTGTCCATAATCAAATGCATATTAAAGGAGCACTGTGTAACTTTTCTGATAGAGGGTCCGCCACCTGCTTGTCTCCATGGAGATATTACTTTTTGCCTTATGGGGACAAAAAAAATCTGTAAGACAAGTTAATGGTAAGATCTATGGAGAAACAAGCCTGCACACATTAAGAATTAATGTTTTTCAAGGTATTTTTGAGCTAAATGCAAGGCAGACATATGTTTAATGCCCTACTGTGGAACATTTCATGCAAAGAAATAACATATCCATGGACACGAGCGAGTAGCAGACCTTCCAACTTAGAAGTTGCATAGTGTACGTTTGAATAATTCATAGAAAAGTGTAAGTGAAGCAATAAAATCTTCATATAGCAGGTGGCAGCCTCTCTACCAGAAAAAGTTACGTAGTGCACCTTTAAATTTTAAAATCAGGTAAAACGAATATACAAGGGCATCTGTCGTAAAACCTATGTCAATATAATTTTGTAATATGTAGATGAAGGACACTGCTTCAACCCCATAAAGACAAATTACATCAAAGTTTTATGCCCACGTTTTATAACATATTCAGATTTTTCATTTTTCTTGTCATTCTGTCCTCTGATTTCAGCTCATGGACTTCAGCGGAGGTCGAACGGAAAATGCCAAACGCCATTTTGGAGCAGGTAGCAATCTAAGAGGACACGTCTGTAAAGGTCAGCTCCAAATACACAAAAAGTGTGAGTAAACAGTCCATCTGAATCCTCACTCAGTTTGCTATGATTATTTTTGAATTATCTGGCATTCAGGTTTTATTGTGGTTTGATACATAAATACATTTTCCTTATGTGCATTTGAAAAACAATATTTGGACTAAGGATGTAACGATATCCAAATCTCACAGTATTATCACAATATTCATTACATGATACAGTATTTCTGACAATATTTTGGACAAGCTAACAGAACTGTATTTAGGATACTTTCCACTTTTAAATTACTTTACAAGACTTTGGTGTGAACTATTTCTGTCATAATCCCAAGAACTAAAGCAATAAACATATTTCTTCATGTTATCTGCGCTGAAATGAATCATGGGATATGTAGTTCCCTTTGTTTATTAGCTGTTGCAACTATAAAACAATGCATTTACGTAAAGGAACTTGTAATTTCTTTGTTTGTGACAGTTCACGATACTATTGTGAGACTTTTGACAATTTGTAAGAAGATTAGAGCTGGTATCATTAAGAAGCTGTCGATACAATACATACCTTGCTACATAGAACACGATACTGTGCATTTTGGTTCAATACGATATATTTCAAATCGATTCGATACGGTTCAATAAAAAATAAAGGCTAAATCATGGCTGTGATACTAAAAGTGCAAATACTAAAACAGTGAAACTGTCAAATGTGAGTTTCCTTAATCTAAACAAGCAACACAACCGTAGCCGTGTAACAAAATAATTTAGTAAAATATACAAAAAAATACTGTTGGCAATATATCGGTACAGCTAGGGCTGTCGCAATAACCACAAAAATGAATCACTGCGGTACTAAGAGGTCCACCGGTGGATGTTGGGCCACCGCGATCACTGTGACCAATGTGACCAGACCCAGAGTTCTCCACAGGTCCATTTTTAGAGACCCGCACCTGCCCGGGCCTGCTAACTCCACCCGTTATTTGCCCGTGCCCGTGATAACCCAGGACTAAGGTGCGCCCACGTAGACCGTCTGGTGACCGCAGGCGAAAGGACCAGCGCAGAACTCCGTGCCACATGGAGTTAAGTGCAGCCATCACCCGATCGTGCTTTGCGGACACCTGCTCCGCGTGCTGCTCCTCATGCAAGGGGCTCTCTCAAGTCTGCCGGTACCCGACCTGGTGCAGGACTCTGACCCGAGCTGCCACAGTGAGAGCTGGAGAGATGCAGCGACACTTGTTCCAAACCCAAATGTTACTTCTCCCTCACTGCACATGCTATATCCACGTGACAACCAAGGTACATGTACATCTGTGCAACAAGCGCATCATTGGAGAGTTTTCAGTGCCGCTGGAAATATTATAACTCAGGGGGATGTGGGTTGGGGGTGTGATATCATCGCACACCGCGCTGTTGAGCCGCTATACCACACCACAGGTGAAATTCCCTCACTGTGACAGCCCACGATATCGATACTGCATCATCTCATTAAACAATTACAATTATTGTTACATCCCTAATATGGACTGATTCATTAGTTTATTGATTGATATGATTCACTATATTTTGAATGACCATTTCAGCAGATCATTTGCTGATGTTTTAATCAAATATACTCTAAACAAGGACGCTGACTTCAGTGGGAGCTGACGTCACCGTAAACATCATCACAGCGAAGAATTTGTATCATTCTAGTGAGCATCTGCAAAACGGCGTCTTGAAAATAAGTGATTAAAGATTGCTCCAACATGCACAAATCAGTACAACTTCGGGAGAGTAAATGGTGAGAGGAAACAACTATAACATGGCTCTAAAAGGTCGTTTTTGTATAATAGGTCTGCTCTTAAGTACCCAACGGAGATTGAGTCATATATAACTCTATGAAAAGGGTAGCTTCTTTATTGTCCCGCCAACTGTGACTCATCTCGGAAAGGAAATAGCTAAAGCTGGATAAAAAAGCCGATAAAATAGTTTCAGAGAGAGATAGCGTTGGCCTGCGTTCCTGGATGAGCACGATAAAGCCCCAAAGAGCTGTTCGCAAACACAGCCACCACGGGAAAGACCAGGACTCGACCCCGGAGGTAGAGAAGAGCAAATAAGAATATGATTTTGATTTCCAGGAAGGTACAGTTTCAATTTCTCCCAAATTTCATACCTCAACCTTACTGCATTTCTGAATAGTGAGTGTGAAGTTTGTGCTTAGTTGTTATGCAGCCTTCACAAACCTTAGGCTATGTAACACTATGGAACTTTTCTGTTTGGGGATCCACCACCTGCTTATCGCCATGGGAACGTTATTGATTTGCCTGGGATGTTATCTAACTATTCCCAAGGAGATATGGAGGTGGAGAGAAGTGAATAAAATAAAAGCAGGTCAGGTCTGTGGAGAGGCGAACCAGCTCATGGTAAAACGCAGATTTTTCGAGGGTTTTTTGAGCAATAAAAACACAGTAGATATAGAAGTCTAACCTGCTACTGTGGAACATTCACGTCAAAGCGATAATATCTCCATGGAGACAAGCAAGTGGTAGACAAAGTGGTAAAAGTGTCTTGCCTCAGGACACAACAACAACCAACGAAGCTATTTCATATACTTTAAGCAGCCAGTGAAGTTAAACGGTCAAATTGTTAGAGTTTTATACTGACTTTACTACCTTCTACACTCATACCGTCTTGCCAAAGGTGAGTTAAGCGTCTTGCCAAAGGACACAACAACAGTATTCATCTGACGGAAATGGAACCACGACGCTAATTTGTGGGATCTGACCGCTCTACCAATGCTGTTTATGGCAAGAGCGCGATTGGAACTGACAATTACTACCAACTGAGTTACTGTCGCCAATCCGTGTATCGTTCGTTCGTTCGTTCGTTTTTCAAAGTAAAACCAAAAATAAGAAAACCAAAAAACAACTATTTACTTCATTATTTATCTCTAAAACCAAAATGAAAAAACAGATAACGATTTGTTTTTTTTTTCAGTCTTCATTTTTGTGTGTAAATGAATAATGGAAAAAAGGATAATGGACGTTTCCCATTTCTGTGACTTAAACTGAGATGCCGGACTTTTGCGCCACATAAGGACTGAACCAGGACTAAACCAGGACTACACCAGGTCTAAACCAGGACTGAACCAGGACTGAACCAGGATTGAGTGTTGGGACAGGCCCGGAGTTGCGCCCGCATACAATGTCAAAACTAAGACCGGGACCAGACAGGGACTGAGACCGGGACTGAGACCAGTTTAGTCCTGGCTTAGTCCTGGTTTAGACTTGGTTTAGTCTTGGTTCAGTTCTGGTTTAGACCTGTTTTAGTCCTGTTTTAGTCTTGGCTCAATCCTGGTTCAGTCTTGGCTCAGTCCGTATGCGGTGCAAAAGTCCGGCATCTCAGTTTAAGTCACAGACTAAACTAAACCAGGACTACACCAGGACTACACCAGGACTAAACCAGGACTAAACCAGGACTGAACCCAGAACTAAACCAGGACTGAACCAGGACTAAACCAGGACTAAACCAGGACTAAACCAGGACTAAACCAGGTCTAAACCAGGTCTAAACCAGGTCTAATCTTGGACTAATCTTGGACTAATCTTGGACTAATCTTGGACTTGAGAGAATGAGAGAGAGAGACGGGACCCCGAGCCCGTGGACCAGAGAGCCGTCACCAAAACGTGATTTGGTGACGGCTGTGCTTAGCTCCATGGAGCGTGGAGCTCTGCCCGGTCCTTTCACCTGCGGTCACCTGATGGTCTACGTGGGCGCACCTCCAGGCCTATCCCCGACACTCAGTCCTGGTTCAGTTCTAGTTCAGTTTTGGTTCAGTCCAGGTTCAGTCCTGATTTAGTCCTGGTTCAGTTTTGGTTTAAACCTGTTTTAGTCCTGGGATCAGTCCTGGTTCAGTCCTTGTTTAGTCCTTGTTTCGTCCTGGTTTAGTCCTTGTTTAGTCCTGGTTTAGTCCTGGGATCAGTCCTGGTTCAGTCCTTGTTTAGTCCTTGTTTCGTCCTGGTTTAGTCCTTGTTTAGTCCTGGTTTAGTCCTGGTTTAGTCCTTTTATAGTCCTGGGATCAGTCCTGGGATCAGTCCCGGTTCAGTCCTGGTTTAGTCCTGGTTTAGTCCTGGTTTAGTCCTGGTTTAGTCCTGGGATCAGTCCTGGGATCAGTCCCGGTTCAGTCCTTGTTTAGTCCTTGTTCAGTCCTGGGATCAGTCCTGGTTTAGTCCTTGTTCAGTCCTGGGATCAGTCCTGGTTTAGTCCTGGGATCAGTCCTGGTTTAGTCCTGGGATCACTCCTGGTTTAGTCCTGGGATCAGTCCTGGTTTAGTCCTGGTTTAGTCCTTGTTCAGTCCTGGGATCAGTCCTGGTTTAGTCCTGGGATCACTCCTGGTTTAGTCCTGGGATCAGTCCTGGTTTAGTCCTGGTTTAGTCCTTGTTCAGTCCTGGTTTAGTCCTGGGATCAGTCCTGGTTCAGTCCGTATGTGACCAAAAGTCCGGCATCGCAGTTGAAGTCACAGAAACGGGAAACCGTAATCCGTTTTTTCCATTAAAAAGAAAGTAGTTTGTTTTTTTTTCATTTTCTTATTTTTGGTTTTATATTGAAAAACGAATGATACACTTATTGTCGCCCCTGTGGCTGAATCTGTGTTACAGTTTTTACAATACACTTTAAATCAGCGCTGAATAGTTAAACATGGAGTATTTATGTGGCTATATTTAAAAACATATTGGAACATTTTTGGCAGCGGGACACAGACTAAAATCCTCTCGGATATAAGTAAGAGATAAAGGCGTTTAAAAGGCTGTGGCCCGTCTGTCCCTGTAGACTTTTTACGCCTCTGACACTGAGTAATCTGGGCCACGGTAATGAAAAATACAGAAGTCACCTGAACGCCACATTTGTCATTTGGGGTGAGATGTTTGTGGAGCTAATCGAGCAGAGGTGGGATCTGTCTCAGCGGAGCGACGGAGGCAGACAGGAGGACGAGAGAGGAGAGAGATGGAGGAGAGGGCAGAGGGAGGGATGGAGGGAGAGAGAAGAGAGGAGAGAAGGAGGAGGAGGAGAGAGTGGAGGGGGAGAGAAGTGACAAACGACGGCAGCAGGACGAGAGAGAAGAGAGATGGAGGGAGAAAGGAGGCGAGAGAGAGAGGGAAGAGAGGATAGATGGAGAGATGGAGGGATGGAGGGAGAGTGAAGAGAGAGAGGACGGGGAGAGGAGGGAGGTAGGGAGAAGGACGAGAGAGACGAGGGGGATAGAGAGGGAAGAGAGGACAGAGGGAGAGGAGTGATAGATGAAGGCAGGAGGACGAGAAAGAAGAGAGATGGAGAGGGATGGAGGGAGAAAGGAGGAGAGAGGGAACAGAGGACAGAGGGAGGGATGGAGGGAGAGACAGAAGAGAGGAGAGCTGGAGGACGGGGAGAGGAGAGAGGGAGAGGAGTGACAGATGAAGGCAGGAGAAGGAGGAAGGGAAGAAGAAAGGGAAAGAGAGAGAGGGAGAAAGGGAAGAGAGAGAAAGAGAGAGAGACCAGGGAGGGTGGAGAGCAGTGACAGGTAGATATGAGGAGGAAAAAGAGGAGGGAGAGAGAAAAAGGGAGAGAAAGAGGAAAGGAGAGAGAGCAGGGTGTAGTGAGGAGTGACAGAGAAAGGAGGAGGAGAGAAAGGAAGAGAGAACAGAGAGAGAGTAAAAGATATAGGATGAGAGAGGAGGAAGAGGGGGAAAGAAGAGGAAAAGGAGTGAGAGAAAGGGCAAGAGACAGAAAGGAGATACAGAAGAGAGAGAGAGAAAAAGAGACAAAAAGCAAGAGAGGAAAGAAAGGACAAAGGAAGTGATGGAGGGAGAAAGAGGAGAGTAGAGGGGGAGCGGAGAGAGGGCGATAAGTGACGGAGGAAGAGGGGAAGGAGACGAGTGACAGGTGAAGGCAGGAGAAGGAGAGAGGGAAGGCGAAAGGGAAAGGGAGAGACAAGGAAAGGTGGAGAGCGGTGAAGGAGGTAGATAAGAGGAGAAAAAACAGGAGGGAGGGAGAGAGAGAAAGGGGAAAGGAGAAAGGGTGCAGTGAGGAGTGACAGAGAGAGGAAAAGAGGAGAGAGGCTGCACCTAGAGTAGAAGACGGAGGACGAGAAAGGTCAGAGAGGAGGGAGAAGGATGTAGAAAAGAGAGAAGAGGAAAAGGAGCAAGAGGGATAGAGGGGAGAGAGACTGTATGGGACGGAGAAGGGGAGGAATAAAGACAAGAGAGAGAGAGAAAGAGAAGGATGAACGCCGTTTGGATGAGAGCCACAAAAGGATGAACCGGGGCCTATCCATCTTCACGTCTCTGCGCTCAGTCACAACCAGACCAATAAACCATCTCATGCATTCACAAATCCATCTCTCCATGTTTGGACACATCCATTTTTTTATGTCATCGCAACAGGAATACGGTGAAAATCTGTGGATCTGTGTGTATCGGAGCCCAACCTGAGTAACAACGACGGCGATTTTAAAAAAGTCGTTTTCAGAACACAAAGCTTTTCTCCGTGTCTTCCAAATAACATTGATGAAAGAAGAAAATGATAGCGTTTCTGCTTGTTTCGGCATTTGTTCAAATCTGAGAAAACAAAATGATGAGAAGCTTCCCGAAAATTGTAAAACACATCATAACAATTTGAGACTTTTGAGATTTCACACTATTGCCAATAATATTTCGTCGCCATAGAAACGCAACCAATACCGGATCTGAAAGGAGCCGTGCTTGGTTTTTTACCGTCGTATGAACATGAAAAACGCCAGAGCGGAGTTTTGATGTGACAGCAACTAGCATGCTGACTTTGCACTTCCTGTTTCTGACCCCAAAAAAGGGTTTATACAATATATCTGTACTTGATCAGGAAAAAACAAAACAGATTGACATTTAATGAGGACAACATAGAATTTTTTTTTTTTTTTTTATGCATATTTCTGTTTGTAATGCAAATCAATTCAGACAGTAGACTTTGCTCCAGGTTTTGTTGAGTAAAAAGAGTTCACATATGATTTCTTTTACAACAGTTTCATAATAGAACAGAGCGACTGAAATGACAATTATAAATTTGATTAATTTCACAGCAGGTATTCTCTCTTTCTCTCGCTCTTCTGCCTCTCTTTCCTCTGCTCTCTCCCTCTACCCACTTCTCTTCTCTCTCCACCTCTCCCTCTCTTCTCTCACCTCCCTTTCTCCACCACACCTTTTCTTTTCTCTCTCCTCTGCTCTCGCCGTCTCTCAATTTCTCTTCAGTCTCTCTTCTCTTCTCTCTCTTCGCTCTCTCTCTCCCTTTACCTCTTCTACTCTTTGCTCTCTCTCTCTCCTCTGCTCTCTTCCTCTCTCCACTTCTCTTCTGTCTCTCCTTTCACTCACTTCTCTCCCTCTCTCCACTACACCCTATCTTCTCTCTCTGTCTCTCTCTCTCTGCTCTCTCCCTCTCCCCGCTTCTCTTCTCTCTCTCCCTCCACCTATTCTACTACTCTCTCTTTTCTTTCCTCTCTCTCTCTCTCCTCTCCATCTCTTTGCTTTCTCTTCTCTGGTCTCTCCCTCTCCTCGCTCTCTCTCTCCCTCCACCTCTTCTACTCGTTGCTCTCTCCCCCGTTCCCTCTCTCCACTTCTCTGCTTCTCCACTCCCTCTCTTCTCACTCTCCTCACCCTCATTTCTCCTGCTCTCTCCACCATACCCTCTCTTCTCTTTCTCCATCTTTCTCTCTCCTCTGCTCTCTCCGCCTCTCCACTTCTCTTCAGTCTCTCTCTCCTCTCTCTCCCTTCTCTCTCTGTTCTCTGCTCTCTCCATCTCTTCTTGTTCTCTCTCTACCTCCACCTCTTCTACTTTTTACTCTCTGTCTTCTTTCCTCTCTCTCTTTCTCCTCTCCATCTCTTTGCTTTCTCTTCTCTGGTCTCTCCGTCCCTCCACTTCTTCTACTCTTTGCACTCTCTCTCCTCCGCTCTCTCCCCCTCTCTTCTGTCTCTACTCTGTCTTCTCTTTCTCCTCACCCTCACTTCTCTCCCCCTCTCGCCACCATACACTCTCTTCGCTCTCCATCTCTCTCTCCTCTGCTCTCTCCGCCTCTCCACTTCTCTTCTATCTCTCTCCTCTCCCTCTCTTCTATGCTCTCTCTCCCTCCAGCTCTTCTACTCTTTGCTCTCTCGCTCTCCTCTGATCTCTCCCTCTCTCCACTTCTCTTCCGTGTCTCTCTCCTCTCTCCTTACCCTCAGTTCTCTCCCTGTCTCCACCACACCCTCTCCTCTCTCTCCATCTCTCCACTTCTGTCTCTCTCTCCTCTCCCTCTCTTCTCTGCTCTCTCCCTCCACTTCTTCTACTATCTGCTCTCTCTTCTGTGATCTCCCCCGCTCTCCACTTCTCTTCTGTCTCTACTCTCTCTCTCTTCTCTTTCTCCTCACCCTCATTTCTCTCCCTCTCTCCACCATTCCCTACCTTCTCTCTTCATCTCTCTCCACTTCTCTCTCTCCTCTTTCTCTCTTTACACCTCTCTCTCTCCCTCTCCGTCTCCTCTCTCCGTCCACCACACATATACGTTCCTTCTCCTCATCCCTGCATCCATTCCGACGCCCCGCTGACCCGCTCCTTCTGCTCACAATACGTACACAGCGGCTACGGCAACACCTGCGGGTCAAAATACAGCCACTCGCTTTTCCGCATTAACATAAGAGGCGTCCATAAGGAGATGCGGAGAGGCGAACAGAGCGGTACAAAGAAAAAGGGTCGGGTTAGAGACGCTGTTAACCCAGGAATAACAGCAGTACATGTGTGTCAGATACAGAGCAGCAGCGGGTCACTACTACACTGTCTACAATACCAGACATTATTATGTATCCACCACAGAAGAGCAGGGACGGATCAAGAAGTGGACTAAAGGAGTGTGATGAATCTGTGTATGTATCTGTTTTTCAAAATAAAACCAAAATAAGAAAACAAAAAACTAAAAAAAAAAAAAATTTAAAAAATCGCTTCATTATTTGTCTCCAAAACCAAAATGAAGAAACGGATAAAAATTTTAGTTTTCAATTTTGTGTTTAAATGAATAATGGAAAAAACGGATAATGTCTGTTTCCTGTTTCTGTGACTTTTGAGCTATGGACTGGTCCCCGGACTGAACCAGGACTGAACCAGGTCAAAACCAAGTCAAAACCAGGTCTAAACCAGGTCTAAACCAGGAATAAACCAGGTCAAATCCAGGTCTAAACCAGGAATAAACCAGGTCTAAACCAGGAATAAACCAGGTCAAATCCAGGTCTAAACCAGGAATAAACCAGGTCTAAACCAGGTCAAAACCAGGTCAAAACCAGGTCTAAACCAGGAATAAACCAGGAATAAACCAGGTCTAAACTAGGCCAAAACCAGGTCAAAACCAGGTCAAAACCAGGTCTAAACAAGGTCAAATCCAGGCTTAAACCAGGAATAAACCAAGGTCTAAACTAGGCCAAAACCAGGTCAAAACCAGGTCAAAACCAGGTCTAAACCAGGAATAAACCAGGTCTAAACTAGGCCAAAACCAGGTCAAATCCAGGTCTAAACCAGGAATAAACCAGGAATAAACCAGGTCTAAACTAGGGCAAAACCAGGTCAAAACCAGGTCAAAACCAGGTCTAAACCAGGTCAAAACCAGGTCTAAACCAGGAATAAACCAGGTCTAAACCAGGTCAAAACCAGAACTAGATCAGGACTAAACCAGGTCTAATTCAGGTCTAATCCAGGACTAAACCAGTCTCAGTCTTGGTCTGGTCTCAGTCTTGTCCCGGTCTCAGTCTTGGGCTCAGTCTTGGGAGGTGCACCCACGTCAACTGTCGGGTGACCAGGACTGAGATCAGGACCAGACCAGAACCAGACTGGTACTGAGATCAACACTGAGACCGGGACCAAGACCAGGACTGAGACTGGTTTAGTCCAGCATCGCAGTTTAAGTCACGGAAACGGAAAATGGCTGTTATCCGTTTTTTCCATTATTCATTTAAACACAAAATCGAAAACTGAAAAAACAAATCGTTATCCGTTTTTTTTATTTTGGTTTTGAAGACATGCAGATTGTGACGTGAGCCATAGCGCTCAGCTCCAGTCAAATAAAGCTCATTGAGACTTGCAGTAACAGGGAGAATTTGTATGCAAGTTCCATATTAGAAAAGACCCCAGATTTAAGGACAAAATAGCAAAATTAAAAACTGTTAACTGCGGGTTAATGTGAACATTTTAAGACGAAAATGAGGACCCTGACAGCAGCTGTTCCAGAGAGAAGATGTTTTTTTTAATACAAAGTCTATCGATCTAACAATGCCCATTTATATATCCAGTCTAGAGCTGGGTTAGCCTGATTCATCAGCCGGTTTCACTTCATGGAAACTGTCTGACCTCGCAGCATTAGGATTTGTTCGCTCGACAGTAGGCTCCAACAATCTGGCTAACTAAGAAATTACATCCTATGTCCAAAATTCATGGGCTGTCCCTTTAAGAAGTTGAGATACGATACATACTTTGACACATAGGTCACAGTACAACAAGATTTGATACGGTTCAGTGAAAAACAACGGCTAAACTATGGCTGTGATACTAAAAGTCTGCTAAGTCAACTAAGTTTTACTCAAAAATGTGAAAATGTCAACACCACTGCAGCTCTTACACAAAATAATTGAGTAGCATATACCTATAAATACTCGTGGCAATATATCAATACAGCAGCCCACGATATTGACACTGTATCACTGAATTAAATAATATGATATATTGATACTTCAATATTTTTGCACACCTCAATCCAGGCTATGGTATACATCTGAACTGACATACATCTGACCTGGAACATACATTTTGATCATAACCTGCTTTGAAAACCTGGACAGCGAGAAATATTTTGGATTTTTTATCAAGCTTGAAGTGTTTGTCTTTTCCAAAAAGAGGTGGGCAAAAAGCACTTCCAATTTCATATGCAATTTTCTGACTCCAAAAGTAGACAATTTTACTTCAAATAAATAAAAAATATTATTCTTGGTGTCATCTGAAGCCAATCTGATCTCAGATGCCGGGCTGCAGCAGTATTCCCAGCAGTCTCCTAGCAATAGCTCTAATGTGTAAAGCTGTTGTGTCCTTAGGCAAGACACTTCACCAAGCTTGCCCAGTGTGGATGTGATGCGTGCGTGAGTGGTGGGGGTCTGTCCGGACAGGTAAATGGCGCAGATTGGCAGCCTCGTTTTCTTCAGTCTACCCTCGGGCAGCTATTAAGTGTATTTAAAGGTCTTATATTACGTTAAAGTGACCCTGGTGAGCTTTTAGCAGTGTTGGAATGTTGTTACTAGGGATGGGCATTCAATTACATTTTCTTAATTGATCGTTGAGAGAATTAACAATCGATTTTGGATTAATCATTAACGTTTTGATATTAAAATTATCACCATTATTACTCAACTTTACAACATATAAACTATAGAACCACATCAGCCTGTTTGAGATTATAATGCGTTTAATGCAGCTTTACGCACATTTGTTTGGGTTTAACAGAAATGAAACTTAAAACTGCATGGCTCATCCATCTTCATGATGATGCGGTCTAGCCTGATTCATCAGCCGGTTTCACTTCGTAGAAACCATCTGACCTCACAGTGTTAGGAATCGTTCGCTCGACGGTAGGCACGTACTTTTTTTCATTTAACCATTTAAACATTTAATCGTGACGTATGTAATGTGCTGCTAATTGATATATTAAGTTTTTCCCAAATCCTGTAGGAAGAAGAGCAATAACGTCTTTCCCCTTGATAAAATTCACCAAACATTCTCTTTGTTCCAGCTTTAAATCCTCGATCTCGGGAATCGTTGCCAACACAGAATGTATGACTCTTCACTGACCGGCTGGTGCCCGAACTCACACTTCCAGGGTTCTTGCCAACCGTCTAGTGTATTCTGATTCCTGACCTAGATGCTGGAGAGAAATGAAATTGAGTGGAGGCACTAGGTGGCGCCAGACTGACTAGATGCGGTCAGCATTCTGTTGGAGTAAAGGACATGACTCAGTGGAATATGAGTGTGACACAGGGATGTTGATGGTGATGATGGTGAGTCTGTTCTGTGTGTATCATGTTGGAGATGGTTCATGTTTTCAGAGATCAGACGTGTGCAGGTTTAGCGCAGCTCTTTACACTCATTTGACTCACTTTATTTATGTTTGTCACTTTATTTTGGCTACTGTTGTGATGAAAAGACTGAAGTGTTTGTCATTGAGTGGTAATACACAACTCCAGTGTTTGTGCTGTCATTGTGTTTGTTGATTAAAAATGAACGTGATCAACAAAATTTTTAATGATCAATTACCGATTAGTCAACTAAACATGCCTGTCCCTAGTTTTTACCTCGACAAAAACGTACCTGGATTTGTGTTTTGTTTCATTCACACATGTTTGAGGAATGCAGCATTACTGTATGAGTCTGTCTACATCTCCAAAGCTCAAAATGCTCAGTTCCACCTTGTGATGTCATGAAGCGGTAGTTTTCAAGTTAACAGCTCCTTTTACCTTTAGTTCAGTAGAGATTGTCAAGTCCAGAGCTGAAATGATCCAAATGATTCTAGTGAACGTGTCTGGAGGTGGAACAGGGTGTTTTATGTTCGAGAAAAAAAATTACGAGCCTAAATATGCAGGGTTTGTGAGTTAAACGTGTGAATGAAACAAAACTCAAGTGTGTTTTTGATGAGGAAACAGCATTATAAATAGATCTGACAATAGCGTAATATGGGCCCTCTAAACAGAAAAAAAAGCTTAAGTAAATAGCCAAAACTTAAATACTTATGGTTGAGCTTACTTTATTGTTCTCTGCATCCCACAATGCACCTGGAGCCACTCGAGTATTTTCTTTTGAGCGGTTTAGAAGTACAAATGTTTGGAAATCCCGCTAATTACACACTTGGCTGAGAGGACCAGATTCCCACAGGAGGTAAAGGAAGACACCACTTCCCTTAAACAGACTGGAGCTGTAGCACTGTGTAATTAGCCCATATTGAGTCGGGAGAGGCGAGTTTAGCCCGGTTTAACCCACACCCCCGTGATTAAACCCCCACTGCTGATGGGACTGACAAAAAGGACCGGGGAGGGGGTCTGCGGCGGCCCCTCTCTCCCACGGGACGGGCCCTGTAATCAGCAGAGCCCTTGGAAGCTGTCCTCTCTTACAGGGATCACCGAGGACAGCCAAGGTCAAAAGTTAAAACGAAAACACTTCTCTTACTCGCTATTTAAGAAGCCGATGTTTTGATTTTATTTGATTCATTTTAAAAGGTCTAATCTATGTCACAATGTCGTTTCCTCATCAAAAAAACAAACCTGGAGTTGTGTTTTGTTTCATTCACACAAGTTTAACACACAAATCCTGTACATTTAGGCTGAAAACACTCCACACACCTTCACTAGAATCATTTGGATGATTTCAGACCTAGAATTGCTTATCTCTAATGAATAAAAGGTAAAAGGTAGCGGTTAACTTGAAAACTTCATGACATCACAAGGTGGAGCAGAGCATTTTGAGCTTTGGAGATGCAGACAGACTAATAATACAGGTTTACTCAAACGTGTGAATGAAACAAAACACAACTAACACTCACAATCCACTTTCATACTAGGTCAGGGGTCTCCAACCTTTTTCCTCTGCTGAGCTACTTTTACAAAACGAAAATGCCTTTTATCGGTTTTAAGAAATTGAGTGAATACAAGAGCCACAGCGAGCCTTAGATGAGGTACTGTTAGATGTCTATAAAACATAAACCATTATCTATTTATTAGTGTACAAAGTTAGGCATTAAAATGATACATGTAGAATGGAAATAGGCATTTATTTGATCAAATTTAACTTATTCAGTACGCAGTGTTGGGGCAATTCCACTCATTGCCGTAAACAAACCAGGTCTAAAACAGGTCTAAAACAGGTCTAAAACAGGTCTAAAACAGGATTTAACAGGACTAAACCAGGACTAAACCAGGTCTAAAACAGGATTTAACAGGACTAAACCAGGACTAAAACAGGTCTAAACAGGTCTAAAGCAGGTCTAAACCAGGTCTAAAAGAGGATTTAACAGGACTAAACCAGGACTAAAACCAGGTCTAAACCAGGTCTAAAAGAGGATTTAACAGGACTAAACCAGGACTAAAACCAGGTCTAAACCAGGTCTAAAAGAGGATTTAACAGGACTAAACCATGCCCCATGGACCGTGTCTCCTCCTCTTCTATCAATAATATTTTTTAATACGGTTAAGGAAAATCTGGGCTTTTTATTGTCTTTAAGCAGACAAAGTTTACGTGAAAATATCCACGTCTTTGCTTCTCTACAGCAAATCGAGTAATCCAAAGTCACTTTAAGTACCTTAATGGATTCCGTTACAAACTACATTTTGGTGTGTGTAATCTGTAATCTGTAGGGGAATACATTTTAAAAGTAACCTTCTCAACACTGTCAGCACGATACATAGAATTCCAAAATCCCTTGGTGAGCTACTTGGAAGGGAGTGGAGAGCTACAGGTTATAGATCCCTGTACTAGGCAATGTGCTTGAAGTGTCTTGTCAAAGGACACAATGACAGTTTTTGCGACTGGCGCCCCACTGTGGCACCTGATTTTCCCAGCGGTCTCCCATCCAAATCCTAACCAGGCTCGACTCTGCTTAACTTCTGAGATCAGGCTTTGACGAGTCGGTATGTTAGCTCCAGGTCTGTTTTGGATGAGATAACAACATTACAACCTTGTCCATTTACACATTTCCAAAGCTTCTCCAATAAAGATAAGTGAGCTGAATTTCTGTAATTCTTGTTATGCTTCAGCTCTAAGTGTGTTAAGGCCACTAATTAACAGGAACATAATTAATTCACTCAGTGAGTGATTATAAAGCAGGGTTAAATTTAGCTGGTTTCTAACTTAGATGATTGAAGCATAACGATAATGCACGCTGCGTTTTCATTGTTAATTTGATAGGTGTAATTAATTACATTTTGTAAGTGAAATTAAGGCAATAAAGCTAATATTTTTTAATGGAACTGCTGAAAAACACCAGGCACATGGTCAAAATCCAGCGTATTTCTTGTGCTAGACCGCAAAAAGCAATATGTAACAAGGCTTTTAATTAATTATTTCATAATTTTTGAGTGCCTCGTTTTTTTTCCCACTTAGTAATATGTAACATTTTACTTATTTGAGTAGATTCAGCTTGAGTAAAATAATCTACCAATTAGAGCCGGGTTATCATTAAAGGTTGTATGGAGGATTTTTTTTTTGTTTTTTTTTGTTTCAAGTTGTCAATGATAGCATTATAGAGGTGCAGTAGCCTTGTAATTATGATGACCAAAAAAAAGAGAATAAAAATTCATCAACTCTGGACGTGGTGGGGCTAAACATTTGCCAATAGATAACGACACTGCCTCGTTATCTGTTAGCTGACAGGCTGTCATCAATCTCCCTACATTTCTAGCGTAACTGACTTGCCTGCGCACCGCCGGTACGTGGTTTACGTACGACTGTCACACAGTCCACAGACGCAAGACGCACAGACGCTGTTTACTCCACCAACGCAACAGTTCTTAGCGCTTTTTTTTGACCTATATCTTCCTCGCAGTTCGCACAAAGTTTGTTGCATGGCGACAAGAATCCAGGAGCAGTTAGCCGCAAAAGAAAGTCCGTTTTTGAGGTCGCTGAAAGAAGAAGACAAGAAAAGAGCGAAGCCAAACTAAGGTGATTCTTGTAGATTCATTCCAGCGATGGCGCGACTGAAGCAGACGCAGGGTCTAAAGACTGACGCATTGGTCCACAAATTACTCCTGGACAGGTCACTTCTGCTTATTATGAAAACGTACTTTATTTCCAAGAGCTAGTCAAACGTTTTTCAGGACACGAAAGCGATATCCTATGTCTGAAAACGTAATTTTCAAGGCAAAGAAAGAGTCCGCTTGCTGCTGCGTGTTGTAGCTAGTTCATTCGCACTGAATCTCCGCGCAACCTTCTCTGTCCCCTTTCCTACTCCTGTCCCCGCTGCCCGTTCCGCTCTTCCCCTGCTCCTCACTTCTACGGGCACGGAATCTCTGCGCACCGCTCCCCTCTCCTCTCTCTCTCTCCCGCTCCGCTCTTCTCCCTGCTCCTCACTTCTCGTCCGCGAACGAAATGTCCGCCCCCCCCCTCCCCCGCTCCTCACTTCTCCGCCTTGCCTAACCAACACTGTAGTTAGTTGTTTACAAGTCATGTGCAGCACCGGCTGTAAACAAACCTGTTTCTGGCGTAAGGAGGAGGCGGGAGAAGGCGTTTCTACGTAAGCTGTAGGGGAGGGAGGTGGTTTCACGCATGCGCAACATTTGAAAAAGGACAAACAGTCGCTGGATTCTCGTTCCTTGGAAAATCCTCTATACAACCTTTAAGAAGTTGCCGATATGATGCATACCTCAATACATAGGCCACGATATAGTACTTTTTTCAATACAGTGCACTTTTGATTCAATATGATACGATAAGATAAATTTCACATTGATTGGATATGGTTCAGTGAAAAACAAAGGCTCTGGTACTAAAAGTACTAAGTCCACTGAGTTTGTGCAGAGTTAATATAAAAACACCCATTTTACTCAAAACGGTGAAAATGTCAACACAACTGTAGCTCTCACACAAAATTATTTAGTAAACTATACCTAAAAATACTCTTGGCAATGCATCGATACTCTATCATCAAGTTAAACAATATGATATAATCACTACTACCAATGGAATAAGTCTGTTTTTGAATGCAAGCAACATAGATTTTGCAAATAGTTGTTGTTTTCTTAGGTGTAGCAAGTTGTATTTTCATATTTTATCTACAAGAAGTCAAGTGAAATGTATTCAAATCATGATTAAAACTTTCTTAATTCAAGTAATATTAACTTTGATTTTAGTTTTTGCAGTGCAGTTACCGTAAATTCCGGACTATAAGGCGCTACTTTTTTCTCACACTTTGAACCCTGCGGCTAATAAAACGATGCGGCTAATATATGGACGGATTCTTTGTTTGGCACATTGTCCATTCATATATACAGTCTATGGTTTGGCAACACAGCAGATACGTGCAGTCTTAGTGCAGAAAACCCCGCTGTCTGTGCGGTTCACACATGGATCTAGGATTCAATAAGTTATGATGCGAAATGAACATTAGTGAGGTAAATGACGAAAAGAAAACATCTCAAACGCCAGTATCCAAACATCCAATTATACCTGATTGATAGAACTAGCCGCACCCCCGAAAGAGCCTGAAATCTGCTGAAATCCTCCAAGACACTGACATGATACAGACAGGACAGCGGCTCTTTCTGCAGGAGACATGCGCAGTGGAGCACACGGTTTGAACAGTTATTTTGCGCTTCATACACACACCCTCCTCATGAAAAACACACAAAGAAATGCAGATGATGCAGCTTTTAAGTTCCTTAAAGAAGGAAACAGAGCTGCTGCACGTGAGCTCAGCATCAATGAGTCGATGGTGAGATTTTGGCGATGGCAGCGTGATGAACTGACTCAACACAAAAAGACGACAAAAGCTTTCAGGGGTGATAAAAGCAGACGGCCTAAACTTTAAAAAGTTCTTAAAGACATGGACACCTGCGGCTTATACTCAGGTCCAGCCTATATGTGTACAATTTTAGAATTTTGTTAAAATTTAGTTGATGTTCTTCATATTCAGGTGCGCTCAATAGTCCGGAAAATACGGTAGTTCCAAGCTTTGACACCTATACATTTGGCTCCTATACTGTCCCATCTTTTGCTCATTTACTCAATAAGAGCAATTGTAACCTGACATATTCCTCGATAATACACTTCAGTGAAAGCAACTACAGTCAAATCCAACGCTGTAGACGAGCAGATGTCCTGACAGTGAAGTGCCTTTAGGCTATCATGTTTCCATTTGAGCGTTTAGAACACAGATGTTGTGGTAAACATTTAAGTGTAAAGACATCAGTGTAATATCCATTTGAGGGAGCCCCATACTGAACACAGAGCTCCTCCAAACCAATTACAACCAGATGCCATTGCTCTCTAAGATACTGTACAAGCACTAAAACGGTAGACTCATACACAGATAGAGGAAGGACTGGAGATATAGAGAGAAATTGATAATATTGCAAAAGTTTGAGCTGTGCCAAATCTCAATATCAAGTATGGTATAATGTAGAAATGTAAAAGTCCTATATTAGGCAAAATGGACTCTTGTGAGCAGTGGTGTAGTGGGCATTTTTTAAGGGGGGTATGCGATTTGTGACATCATCGAGGAACCAGGACTGAACCAGGACTGAACCAGCAGAACTAAACCAGGACTGGACCAGGACTGAACCAGGACTAAACCAGGACTGAACCAGCAGAACTAAACCAGGACTGGACCAGGACTGAACCAGGACTAAACCAGGACTGAACCAGCAGAACTAAACCAGGACTGGACCAGGACTGAACCAGGACTGAACCAGGACTGAACCAGGACTGAACCAGGACTAAACCAGGACTAAACCAGGACTGAACCAGGACTGAACCAGCAGAACTAAACCAGGACTGGACCAGGACTGAACCAGGACTGAACCAGGACTGAACCAGGATTGAACCAGCAGAACTAAACCAGCAGAACTAAACCAGGACTGGACCAGGACTGAACCAGGACTAAATCAGGATTGATCCAGGAGGACTGAACCAGGACTGGACCAGGACTGGACCAGGACTGGACCAGGACTGAACCAGGACTGAACCAGGACTGAACCAGGACTAAACCAGGATTGAACCAGGACTAAACCAGGATTGAACCAGCAGAACTAAACCAGGACTGGACCAGGACTGAACCAGGACTAAATCAGGATTGATCCAGGAGGACTGAACCAGGACTGGACCAGGACTGGAACAGGACTGGAACAGGACTGGACCAGGACTGAACCAGGACTAAATCAGGATTGATCCAGGAGGACTGAACCAGGACTGGACCAGGACTGAACCAGGACTGAACCAGGACTAAATCAGGATTGATCCAGGAGAATTGAACCAGGACTGGACCAGGACTGAACCAGGACTAAATCAGGATTGATCCAGGAGGACTGAACCAGGACTGGACCAGGACTGAACCAGGACTGAACCAGGACTAAATCAGGATTGATCCAGGAGAATTGAACCAGGACTGAACCAGGACTGAATCAGGATTGATCCAGGAGAATTGAACCAGGACTGGACCAGGACTGAACCAGGATTAAACCAGGACTGAACCAGGATTAAACCAGGACTGAACCAGGATTAAACCAGGACTGAACCAGAAGTTTTCAAGTCAACAGTTACCTTTCACCTTTAGTTCATTACAGATCAACAATTCCAGAGTTTAAAAACATAGTGGAGCACTTTCTGTATTACCACGTCATCACAAGGTGGAACAGAGGTGGAACTCAGCCTAAATAAACATGTGTGAATGAAACGAAACACAACTCTGGGCACGTTTGCTATGAGGAAACAACATTATAACATACTGTAGATCAGAAAATAGCCCTTTAAAAAATTACCTCATAAAAATAGAGAACCATGGTGTAATCTCCCAAACAAGGATATTAGGGATGTAACAAGAACCAAAATATTGTGATACTGTATCGCCAAAGTTCTCACAATAATATCATGGACCAGCATAATATGTCGAACTACAAGTCTCTTTGCTTAAATGAAGAGTTATGGTGCAGCAAATAGCTAAAAAAAAAGACAGAGGGATCTACATAGACCATGATCCTTTGCTCCATTTCAGTGCAGATTACAAGAAGAAATACCAGTTCTAAGCACTTTTAAGTCTTAGTTCTTTGGATTAAATCTTGTTAAGGCATTTTAAGAGGAAAAAGTAGCACATTAACTGTCTTGTTTGCCTCCACCAAATATCACAATAAATATCGGACCGTGAGATTGAGATATTGTTACATACCTAATCGTGAGTCCTCCCACCATATCGTCAGCTTTCCCACGATATCGCATTAAATATTGCACCGTGAGGTTCACACAGTGATGATATCGTATCGTGAGACTTGGATATCGAAACGGTAAAGGTCACTTGGAAAGGATATACGTGACATTTTTGTATTTTTGTGGTTAATTTTATATTTTGTGTTCAATTTGAACCTCAACCAAGACATTTACAGAGACATTTTAAGTCATTCTTGATGCACTGTTAAAATATCTGAATGCTGTCACTGAGATAAAGCAACATTTTGGTCAATACAGCTCCCCCCTTCCTCGTAGCTCACTTCATTTGACTATAAGCTTTTATGTCAGGCCTATAAGCTTTTACGTCTTATCTCATAAATCATAAAAAAGCTGGCTACATGGCGACAAAACTCTACAAAAAATACAGAACGCAGTGATCAGAGGCGTCCGTCAGTTCAGCAGCTCCCCTCTCACACCGCGCGCCGGGACTTCAGACAATCACAGATAAGACAGAACCTATTATGCAAACGCCGAAAACACGCCTCTTTAATAAGAATTATTTTTGACACTGGCATCCACACCAATCTCATCACACCACACGCGCACATGAATTTGGACAGCACGCACGCCACGTTTGTTTCTTTCTTGTTTTGGCCACTTTTAAAGACTATAACAAAGGACTACAGACACGTTTTGAGAATGAATCCAGATTTTTACGCATTTTTACGCACACAAATGTTTACAAACGCTTATCCCACGATGTCTCATATATCTGCTAAGTGTAAAACGCGTACACAATTAAGGGTTGGTACAAGAAATGTCAATTCAAACGCGCACCAGCGTAGCCAATAGTTCGACTCGTCAAATCAAGTGCGTATCCGAGCACAGAAACGCACGGTTACTCAGATGCTTTTACAGCTTCTCCTTTTCATCCCACGTTGTTTGTGCCACTCGAAATCAATCACGTTCAAACAAATAACGAGCGCGTATCCCCAGTAGACTTAAATGTACGGACTACGTAAACATTTGCACTGGAAACAAACGTGGGTAACTTCTTTCTCACGCGGCGACATTTGGGGATAACCGTAGCGCTCCAGTCCAAACCAGCCACATCGTAAATACAGAGTTGCTTGGGGGAATTTTTTTTTTGGACACTCACCGATCAGCATCGCTCCTCCAAGTCCGTACACGCGCCTCTCCAGTTCGGTGTCGCGTATTTCGCAGCCCGCGCTCGTTTTCCTGCGGACCCACGAGGCGCAGGTGTGAACTCCCGCCTGGCGCGAACTAGTTTGTAAAAGAGGGAATTCCGAGCCGATAGTTCTCCGCGTGGTGGTGACAGTGACGGCCGGGACCACGTATCCAAAGTCCTCTGTCTCCGCACGGTCTCTAAATCCTCACGAAAGCTCCCGTTGGACAAAGCGCGCAGTCTCCAAATGGAAATCCCGTGGCTGCGCTCTGCTTTGGCCCGGAGGAAGCGAAGACTGAGGGGCTGTTTGGACAGACTCAACGCGCGTCTCTCTCTCTCCCCCCTCTCTCTCGTTCTCCCTCCCTCTATCCGTCTCCCTCTTTCCACTCAGCGCCACTTCTCAACTCGTCTCCTTGACACGGGTTAGGATCAAGTTTGCAGCCTCGTTTTTCTGAAAAGAGTTTTTGGAGGAATGCGTATCTCCTTTACCGACATTTTTGAGCCTTTTCAACGTTTGTTAACTCAAGTAGAAATCTAACAATATCACTTCAGTCTTCAGTGAATTTATTCTCATGTATTTACTCTAATCGTATGAAAGGGGCACTACGTAACATTTCTGATCTGCCACATGCTTGTCTCTATAGAGGCGTTATTGCTATGCCTCGAATGCTCCGTAGCATGCCATTTAACTGATCCATCTTAAGATAAGATAAGATAAGATAAGATAATCCTTTATTGTCTCCCATGGGAGAAATTTGTCTTGGGACAGGGGGTAACATGTTTTATCAAAAAACAGGACGACACAACACAAAGCAGCACATAAACAAACACCATAAAACAAAGTAAATATGAGACCAGTATGACCACGAGTGATGCACCAACAGGACCCTTAAATTATCCTTAACAGGCAAACCCTTGCATTCTTCTGTTCTATTAATTATTGGACATTCCCTAAGCCTATGTGCAGTTTTAGTTATAATTATTGCACATTCCCTAAGCCTAGGTGCAGTTTTAGTTATAATTATTGCACATTCCCTTAGCCTATGTGCAGATTTAATTATTGCACATTCCTTAAGCCTATGTGTAGCTTTAATTGCACATTCCCTACAACTATGTGCAGTTTTAGATATAATTATTGCACATTCCCTACACCTATCTTGCATTTATTCAGTTAGCCTGTAAGTACTTTCAAAAATGTTCAGACTGCAGGGCTTAATGCTCAGTTTTTTTGTTTTGTTTTTGTTTTTTGCAAGGGCGTTCACATTTCCAATTAAATGCGACTTGTATGTGATCCCCAGTGTTACGGCCCCACACCTGCCGTGCATTGAGTTTGTGTGTGATTTCATTTCGTTATTGTTTCCCTTGAATCCTCCTTTGAGGGTTCCGGTTCCTGATTGGTGGATTACTTCTGCACCTGGCCAATCCTGCCTCACCTCCTGACTCCTCCCCCTTATTTAAGGAAATCGTCCAGCACCTGTTCAGGGCTGTTGGCCTTGGTGACCCGTCTGCCATTTTGTGTTTGTTTGTTTGTTTAGTTTAGTTCTGTTTTGTGCCTTTTTTTGATTTGGTCACTCGATTCTGTTTGTGGGCTTATGTGGTTTAATTTGGGGAACTTGTGTTTTAGTTTAGTGTGTGTCCCTTTGTTGATCACTCGTTATTGTGTGAGCCTGCGTGACCCGTTGTCTGTTGTTTTGTTTCTTAGTTTAGGTTATTTTCTGTATATTTTAGTCTTTTGTTAATTTACCTTTACCTAATTTTACATTCCTGTTAATTAAACATTATTTAATTTATTCCATTTTACATCTTGGTTTTATTTTTGTTACATCCCTCACCCCCAAACGAGCTTTGTCGTAACACCCAGTGTGAACTTTAAAAGCCCCAAAAGCGTCTCACATGTGCACTGGAGGACACGACGACGTCACACATAGCGAGTGTGCTCAGTGTTTGCAGAAGTAGCCTTAACGCTGAGCTTGTTTCCCAAAATAGGTTCCAGTTCTTCATAAAATAGACAGGTTACACGTCCATGGCCACTTCGTTTGTTTGAGTCTTTAGCCTCCTTGTATTTGGCTCACAGGCTCTTTATTTTTTGTTGACATTGGAGCCAGGACGTCCTGTTGCCGCGCTCGGAAATTTCTTTGGCAATCATTTCAAAAAACGCCCGGTTCTGATAAATCTCCTCTAATTTGGCCTGAATACAGCGATCCCCCCAAGTATGGATTAACTCGCTATCCTCGCTTTCCCTCCGTTGACTAGACTCCGAGCCTGACGTGTCGGTGGGATGAATGCACTTTGGCCGTTCAGACTCACATGTCAAAAGATCAGATATGTATCAGTTTTAGGAGCACATATCCAAGTGTCCTGGGTCACATTTGAAAAAATCGGATCTGTGTCATTCAGACTGTCATTAAAAGATCAGATACAGGTCACATGGGGGCCAAAAAATCAGATTTGGATCACTTCAGTCTGCAATCTGAATGTAAACTGGTCTGGAGATGTCAACTGAAGAACACTGAAGAGCTAAATGCCCTATATTGTGGAACAGAGCAAGCAAAGTATGAAATTCTTAAAATGGTGACAAGCTGGTAGGACCCTTCATCAGAAAAGTTACATAATGCAGCTTTAAAGTGAAACCAAATAAGCCACGGTCTAAACTAGCCCATGGACACATGTGAATCTGGCTTATTCGTATAAAAATAATGATGATAATAGTATTGCCTTGGATTGACAGCACCCCCCTTCAGGCTCACACAGCACAGTACACAGCATTACTCATTCATTCCACAGAGGCAATGAGTGTGAGCTACACTGACTGTAACCAGCTGCCCTGAGGCACGATGAGAAAAATGTGGCAGCTGATCTATGCCAACAAACTCTCTGACCACCACAGATAACTCACACACCACATTCATACATATGTGAGCTTGTCAAGCGTCTGCAGACTGTATAAAGACGTGGACTAAGGGAGCGGAATAAAGCTCAAGATACTAGCAGTTATGGGAGCAAATCTGGAGCCGAGTTTCACATTAGGAATAGAAATTTTTTCACGGATGTGGAAGAAACCTCTGCCACCACTCCACTATGTTAGTATTATTTCATTTCATTTCCATTTCCATTTAGTTAATTACAGCACACATAGTTTAATTTAATTCCTTTATTTAGACTTATATTCTAATTTGGGTGCACACATAATTAAATTTGTTAATTTAAGTCTGAATTATTTACTTACACTTGTTCTTTTTTGTTTTGTTTTGTTTGAGTGGACCAATAGGAGTCGACCCTTGGCGGAGACCATCCATGCTGAACAAAGGGGGGAGCAATATTTAGTTAGTTTTACTAAGTTTGTTTGTCTAGTTTGTTTAAAGTCACTTTATTATCACTTATGATTTTCTGTGTAATACTTACTTGCCTTCTTGTTACTTTGATTAAGTTAGTAGTTTTAGTTAATTATTTAGTGTAATTCTCCCCTCTTTGATTTAACTTACCCCAGTTGGGCCCATTTTTTATTTTTTTAGTCTGTTAAATTTAAACTTATTTTTATACCTCATCTTTGCCTTTCTGTTTGGCCCATTACAAAATAATAGCAAAATAAAAACACCAGGATCATGTATAGTGGGTTAATACAAACAGTTTAAGACCAAAACGAAAAGGCTCACAGCAGCAGTTACAAAGACGGGTGACAATTTTTCAGTGTAAGGTCAAATGGAGCCAGAGTCAACGGAGCTGAAAGTGCTCCCATGGTCACTTCTTATTCGGAACGCAGCGGCTAGTCTATGGCCCCATCCACACTAGTACGTATTAGAGTCGTTTTCATTGTAGATGCAGTGTTCGTTCACATTAATCCAATTGAAAACGGCTCCAGAGACAAAACGATCTGGTGCCGCCAGCTCCCACAAATTCATCTGAGTATGGATCTGATCCAGCACTGTGTGGACGCCTGAAAACGCTGATACACTAACGTAGGCTTATGTGCGGTGAAGTAATTCATGGCCAAAACATTAAGAGGCTAGCATATATGTCCATTCATATAAACGGTCTATGTGTACGACCTGTGGACATATAATCTCTAAAAAGTTTAACATGAATCATCTCTAACGCGATAGAAGCACAAAACAGACTCAACATCAGCAGAACATCCCTCTGTCACAGAAAGAACACATATATTCCACTGAGTCGTGTCCTTTAATCCGTCAGAAGCTGAACCACATCAGTGCACCATAGCGAGCTGTTCTTTGAGTGCTCAGTTTATGCAAATTAGCCATGTGGTTTTAAGTTTAATTTCTGTAAAATGTAAACAAATATACTCAAAGCTGTGTGGATAGGGAAGGCTTGCGGACACAGAAACGACGTGTCTGGATGCAAATTGTTTCCAATACGGTGATACGGTGATTTGTTTCAGTGTAAACGTAGCCATAGTCTATGATCTTGCCCAAGGGCCACAACATCAGTATGCATTGCTTTGAGCTGGGAACAAACCATTAACCTTCCAGTTACCAGTATAACTTCTAAACCACCCATAGGTTTCAGAGTAACGAAAAATTAGCATAATTACCATAACAACTAACTATTTAAAAACAAAATATCACTTTCAAAAGCTCAGAAGTCCTCAAAATGTCGCCTATATGGACAAATCTGAAACCCATGACGTAAAACAAACATAAGAGATTCAAGTCACAAACAGTAGTGAATATTCGACCGTCTCTGCGACATAAATAAGTACAATTGACATGTCAAAGAGTGGAAAGAATCATAAAAGAATACAGGGCACGCGGCGAGGCTTGGATCGTGCTAGTATAAGAAAAGGATAGTAAACAGTAAGAGTATGATACGTTCTTTGACACATTTCTATTGGGCTCCTCTAAACATGATTTGTGAACACTTGCCGAACAGATGCCATTTGTGTGTCCCCTTCATTTGCGCGTCTCCCTTCAGTCGCTTTTGTGTTTTTTGTTGTCAGTGTTCCAAAATTTGACACAGATTCGGGGAGGTTTGATTTGGCGTGAGTGGGGAAAGATACAGCCTTTTTCAATTGTTGTTCAAAGAATAGTAGTATAGTTTTATAGATAAAAACATGAAAGGAAATGTGACTAGACTCGACAATCACAACGGTTCAGATGCCAGTGGGAAATGTAAACAGGAAAGTCAATACTAGCGTTCGAATGTGTGACTCAGTTGATTCAAAGAAGTCCTAGAATTTAATATTGATACACAACAGACTGGCAATTATAGTCATTTGTTCCATTACTGACCCCTTGTGGCTGGAGTTGGCATATTGATTCCCGCAGTGATGGTATCAACTGACATTAACATTTAACACCTTTTGTAAAGTGAACAGATCAATACCAACGTCACAGCACAGAAATCCTTAGTAAATCACAAAAAATACAAAATTGTGGTACGTATTTAGCAAATATTCTCCATGCTACTCTCTGGGTCTTTAAAGGTCTATGTTGTGATGTCACAAAGCAGTATTTTTTTTTTTTAAGTTAACAGCTCCTTTCCACCTTTAGTTCACTAGAGAGTGACAATTCCAGGGATGAAATGATGCAAATGATTCTAATGAAGGTGTGTGGAGTTTTAAAACACACTGGAGCACTTCCTGTTGGAACACATAACATCACAAGGTGGATCGGATACAGGAGTGTTTTCTGTTTCAGAGAAGAACTCAGCCCAGAGTCCTGCACGGGTCCATTTGTGGAGACCAGCACCCGCCCACACCCACTCAGTACAACACCACACCCACGTGTTCACCCGTGATTATATCAAAGTTAAATCCGCACCCGCCCAGATCCGTTAACGTTCCACCCGTTACCTACTCATGCCTGTCATAAATCAGAGTCAGCCCATTAGTCCGACAGCCCAATAGTCCAGGATTAAACCAGGACTAAACCAGGACTAAACCAGGACTGAACCTATGCCGTGTCATTAGTGGATTATAAATATGTACACACTGCAAAGCACAGAGCCGATCGCCAGGACTCCACCAGGACTGAACCAGGACTGAACCAGGATTACCCAGGACTGAACCAGGACTGAACCAGGACTGAACCAGGACTACACCAGGACTGAACCAGGACTGAACCAGGATTACACCAGGACTGAACCAGGACTGAACCAGGACTGAACCAGGACTACACCAGGACTGAACCAGGACTGAACCAGGATTACACCAGGACTGAACCAGGACTGAACCAGGACAGGACTGACCAGGACTGAACCAGGACTAACCAGGATACACCAGGACTGAACCAGGACTGAACCAGGATTACACCAGGACTGAACCAGGAGCTAAACCAGGACTACACCAGGACTGAACCAGGACTGAACCAGGATTACACCAGGACTGAACCAGGACTGAACCAGGACTGAACCAGGATTACACCAGGACTGAACCAGGACTGAACCAGATTACACCAGGACTGAACCAGGACTACCAGAACCAGGACTGAACCAGGACTGAACCAGGACCCAGGACTGAACCAGGACTGAACCAGGATTACACCAGGACTGAACCAGGACTGAACCAGGACTGAACCAGGATTAAACCAGGACTGAACCAGGATTACACCAGGACTGAACCAGGACTGAACCAGGATTACACCAGGACTGAACCAGGACTAAACCAGGACTGAACCAGGACTGAACCAGGACTGAACCAGGATTACACCAGGACTGAACCAGGACTGAACCAGGACTGAACCAGGACTGAACCAGGACTGAACCAGGACTGAACCAGGACTGAACCAGGACTGAACCAGGAACCAGGACTGAACCAGGACTGAACCAGGATTACACCAGGACTGAACCAGGACTGAACCAGGATTACACCAGGACTGAACCAGGAGCTAAACCAGGACTACACCAGAGATAAATCAGGTCTAAATCAGGACTAAACTAGTGTCATTAGAATAAATATATACACGCCGCAACCGCCAAGCCGATCGCTAGGAGGAGTACACCAGCATTGGACTAGGTCTAAACCAGGACTAAATCAGGACTAAATCAGGACTAAATCAGGACTAAATCGGGACTGAACCAGGACTTAACCATGACTAAATCAGGACGCCTCCGCTGATGTTTTGATGTAATAAATACACTAAAATCACTTTGTTAGTCTGGTCTGCCATCGTTACGGGATATGACCAGGAAATGGCACTTGTTTCCAGGGCAACGGACGTCCTGGACACACTTCAAGTATTTAATGTTCTCGTTCATTGTTCATTTGATTCACCTGACCCGCCCGTGTGTAATCACCCACCTGTAAAATTCCAGAAACTTAAAACCCGCCCATTTCAGCAACTGTTTGCGGGTACCCAGTGCAGGACTCTGACTCAACCTAAATACGCAGGATCTGTGTGTTAAACATGTGTGAATGAAGCAAATCACAACTCAAGGTATGCTTTTTTTTGATGAGGAAACAACATTATTACAGAGACGGGAAAATAGTATAATATGGGACCTTTAAATATGGGAATGACAATCAATAGCGAATTTCTTTTTTTCTGCAGAAATTTGATAAATACACTCCAAGGTAAATTATCCAGCTGAATTCATGTCTTTTTTTTTTTCCTCGGCACACCTGGCAATATCTCAAAGAGCACTAGTCTTCCTCGGCACACTATTTTGAAAAGGATATGAATAATATATGAATCCAATTATATACATTGCGATAGGGAACATAACAGTAGCTGGACTTCTCATATCAAAAGCAGCCTTCCAATACTGTAGACTGTTACAAGATTACAAGTTGTACAATCTGTGCTAGATGTATTTTTACAGCAGAAGCAGTAAACATATGTTAGTTAGACCTTAGCTCTCTGCCTTTTTACTGAAGCCAATATAAAGAGATTATTGTTTCTTCTTCATTTTGGAATATGAATATAAGACTTGTCAGGGTGTTTTAAATGTGCACTGTTTTTGGCAGAAGACACGCCAACTATTTGTCTCCAAGGAGATTAGTTATTGCTTTACCTCCAATATTCCAGTTAAAGTTTTCAACCTCAAACAAGCAGAGGATGCCATCAGGCCAGTTTACAGATGAGATCTGTGAAGAATGCATGTTTTTAAAGGTAATTTTGAGCAATAAATACACCCATAATTGAATAAATGCATCTTCTATATGTTTAATACCATATTGTGGAACATTACAGACAAAGCAATAGAATCAATGTATCGTTCGTTCATTTGTTTTTCAAAATAAAACCAAAAATATGAAAATGAAAAAAATACAGTTTTCTTCATTATTTGTCTCCAAAACCAAAATTTAAAAACTCATAATGATTTTTTTTTAGTTTTAAATTTTGTGTTTAAATGAATAATGGAAAAAAAAAAAAAAACATTTCTGTGACTTAAAATTAGACTTAAACCGTATGCGTATGCGCCGCATACGGACTGAAACTGGACTAAACCAGGTCTACACCAGAATTAGACCAGGACTAGACCAGGTCTAATCCAGGACTTAGTCTTAGTCCTGGTCTGGTCCCAGTCTGGTCCCGGTCTCAATTCTGACTGAATTCAGACTGAACCAGGATCAGACTCAAGACTGAGACCGGTTTAGTCCTGGTTTAGTCCTGGTTTAGTTCTGGTTTAGTTCTGGTTTAGTTCTGGTTTAGTCCTGGTTTAGACCTGGTTTAGTCCTGGTTTAGACCTACTTTAGACCTATTTTAGTCCTGTTTTAGTCCTGGTTCAGCCCAGCAATTCAGTTTAAGTCACGAAAACAGGAAACGAGAAATGGCTGTTATCCGTTTTTTCCATTATTCACTTAAACACAAAATCGAACACTGAAAAAAACAATAAAAAACAACATTATCCATTTCATCATTTTGAATTTAGAGATAAATAATGAAGAAAATTGTTGTTTTTTTAGTTTTCTTATTTTTGGTTTTATTTTGAAAAACGAATGAACGAATGATACACAGATTCTATTGCATCTCCGTGTGATTTAAGTGTAAAAGTAGCTCTGGTACAAGTACTGGATCCAGACTAGTTCATGTTGTATATTTTACATGGAAGATGGGCTACTCTACATCTCAGGTCAAACTCAGACCGAGCCGTCCAATCAATTAATTATTTCTGCTTAATTCTGCATGGAGATGTCCCACAGTCTGGTATTACACGGAATTATTACAAGCAGATGGCAAACCCTCCAAAAAAGGTACATAGTTCATGTTTAAATTGCAGTAAATTATCCACTGAGATTTTGACATCATTGCATGCTTAAAATCCATAGCTATTCTGACATTAATAGCAGATAAATCCTACAAATGCGCGTGTTCCTGAGGGATTTCAGTGTTATAAAATGTCATGTTCAGTGTAAATGTGGATGTGAGTATGTCATTAGCGTGCGGTGGTAAGCGGAGCTGGAGCAGAGCCAGAGCCCGTCTCTCTCAGGAAGTTGATTACACACTTTAATTGGTCTCTTTCTGCTCTACACGTCCTCTTCTCTACACCGCCGTGCTTCTTTTCACCTTCTGTATATAATCACGCCTTTGGCTTCCTGTCTTGTACTGCTGACATCTCTCCACTTACAAGCTCAAATAGTCGCATGTGTCATTGATTGCTTTAATGGTTTTGGAGTCTTCTATACAACAAAGTGAACCTCAGCGATTTACAGAGGTGGGTTGAATTCAGTTCATTTTGGGGGTAGTTTTCAGGCTGCATACTTTTACTCCTACATGAGTAATATTTAGTTTGAAGTAATAGTTCACTTAGCGTATTTTTCGAAGTATAAGGCACACCAGATTATAAGGTGCAATATCAATAATGTTGACTTTTCTCATCTATTTTCATACATAAGGCACAACAGATTTTAGGGCGTATTCAGTGAAATAAACGGACGGCACTTGAGACTGATCCCTTAGCCCAGGCGTCCACGATCCATTGGCAGATCGTGACCTAATTCGCCCAGCGTTCCCTCCCTGTCTTGGTGAATGTGGATTATGAATGTGAATGTGGGTGGATAATTTAAGTTTCTTTTGTTTTGTTTTTTTATTTCCTACGATGACGACTCAAATATACATTGAGTAATAATGTGTTTAATGCAGCTTTGTGCACATTTGTTTACATTTTACAGAAATGAAATTGAAAATCACATGGCTCATTTGCATAAACTACAAGTGCTGAAAAAACATCTCACTCCTTGTGCATTGATGTGGTTCAGCTTCTGTCAGACGAAAGGACACGACTCAGTGGAATATATGTGTTCTTTCTGTGATGAAGGCAACAAGGCGACGGCAGCAGTGTGCAGTGAGTCGACACAGAACTATACTTCACCCTTTCCCCCGCGAGGCTCCTGACGACTGTAGCCCTAATGCTCCGTCAATCCATCAAGCGGTGTGGCTTTGTAGCTTACCAAAGTCGTACTAAAGCATTTTGACAGATTTTTGTGTGCCACATAAAATCGGTACAAGATCAGTAAGCACAACCAGAATTAATACATAAGGCACACTGTCGATTTTTGAGAAAATTAAAGGATTTTAAGGGCGCCTTATAGTTAAAAAATTATGGTATTTCACTTCAACTGTCCAACTGTACTTTCCACCCACAGAATCAATGTATGTAAGATGCATGGAATTGTAAAGCCGCTTTGAGCATCTGGAAAATCATTGTAGTAGACTTATACATAAATTTATATATATATATATATATATATATATATATATATATATATATATATATATATATATTATATATATATATATATATATATATATATATGAAAGCCATACTTTATTGTTTTTAGTCATTTTCTTCATCTACTTCTGTTTTCAGCATTGTCAATAAGTCCCAGTTTACTAAGTTGAGTTCTGACTGGGCCTGTCATGATAACACATTTTGAAAATATATACGATTAAACTAATTTATGCCACTGACGTAATAAACCTAAAGCCGGATTATCCCTCAAAATATTCTAACGTACAACACTGCTTAAAAACCATGAGTACTGCAATAAAGAAGACTGAAACACTACCCATTTGTATCTATAATCAGTGATAGAAAGTACTTGCTCAACCATGAAGAAAATCATCTGAAGAACCCTCCACCATAAAGGTTTCACAACGCACCTTTAAATAAACTTTAGAAAACCACATTCCTCTGATTATTTGCTGAACAGTTGACTCCAGACAGTCCCAGTGACAGTCACGACGGGAGCTGCAGGAAAATGGAAATTAAAGCTGAGTGAACATAAACAGTAACAAGCTATTTCTGTCTGATGATTCACAAGTGCTAATTTACTTCCAATGTGTCTATATCTGCACTGCATCTTATCAATGTGTCATCAGGAGGTAAGCACATTTGTACAATACACAATGAAAGATAAGATAGGCATGCAAAAAAACAAAAAAAAAAAAAACAAAGACAAAACTGATTCTTGTGAGTTTTAAGCCATGTTCTAAAATTATTACATACAGGGCCCATTGCTATTTTCTGATCTATTATAATGTTGTTTCCTCATCACGAACATACCTGGAGTTGTGTTTTTTTTAAAGGACAGTCCGATATTTTGGACATATGGCCTCATCCCAAGTTAGCCAGAGTGTTGGAGACGTGTGGAGACACTTTTCCAAACATTCCATCCAGTCCTTGTATTTGCAGAGGTCGCTCGTGTTAGGCTAGTGCATGTCAATGGCCATAGTTATCCTGCCACTAAAAACAGTCTTACGCACTCCACAAAACACCCGAAGCAAATCTATTATTACACCAGACTATTTATTTAAATGTCTGTATCGATAGAATAATTTTAGAAGTAAAACCAACCTTGCATTTGAAGGATTTATGTCTGAGCAGCAGCAGCGAGTTGTACTTCCTGATAGAAAGTTTGGCAGTGGCGGACTGATATATGAGAAAATAGTCCCTCAACATGCGATGATTCATGCGATGCAAGCTTAGTTTTATTTAAAACATTATTCTATTAACACAGACATTTACATCGACAGTCTGGCATAATAATATATTTGTTTTGGGTGTTTTGTGGAGTGGGTAAGACTGTTTTTAGTGGCAGGATAACTATGGCCATCGACATGCACTAGCCTAGCACCAGCGACCTCTGAAAATACAAGGACTGGATGGAATATTTTTAAAAAGTGTCTCCACACGTTTCCAACACTCTGGCTCACTAGGAAATGAGGTTCTATGTCCAAAATTCCAGGCTGTCTCTTTAACATGCAAACCCTGCATATTTAAGTTGACTTCTTCTCTCAAACAGAAAACACTCTGTCCCACCTTGTGATGTCATGTGGTAATACAGGAAGTGCTCCATCATGTTTTTAAACTCCATACACCTTTGCGATAATCATTGGGGTAATTTCAGCCCTGGAATTGCTGATCTCTACTGAACTAAAGGTAAAAGGAGCTGTTAACTTGAAAACTTCATGATATCACAAGGTGGATGTAAACAGACGAAGAACTGATGGTAACTCAAAAATGTGTGAATGAAGCAAAACACAACCCTGGGTATATTTTTGATGAGGAAACAATATTCAAACTTTTCTTAAAGATCACAAGAGTCAATTTTGCGTAATATAGGACCTTTAATGGTAGTAAGACAAAGCAACTCACAGTAAGAACACTTGGTTTTAAAAGCACCTGCAATCAAATGAACACAAGATACGCTCGACACTGCGGAACATTCCAGATCAATTAACAACATCGTCACGGACACAAGCACGTGACGGAGCGGTGGAGTGACGCAGTGCACCTGCTCCCCAAACTACCTCCGCATCTTTTCATATCACGTTTGAAGTTAGTTCTTAGCAGACCATGTAATCTCCCTAATTTCACACTTACCTCGTCTAATATATTCTGGGAGTTATCAGTCTCTTGATTAGGCCCGAGTGGAGCGTACGCCGTTCTGTTCCACTGATCAGGGCTGGCAGCTTGGTACAGATAGTCTCTCTGATATGGAACTTCACATTAACTCAACAGATAAGCTATGGCGATGGCGGTACACTTTTACTCTTTGGAAAACATCTGCGATTTGACAACGAAGAAGAAAGAAAGTTCCACTGTATATATAAGGTAAAGTACGGTGTGTTTGCAGTTATCTCCTGTGCTGCTAAAATACCTGGTTCCACAAACTTTAAAGATACACTGCGTAACTTTGGTGGAGGGTCTGCCAACTGTTTGTCTCCATGGAAATGTTATTGCTGGTTTTTGCTAGAATGTTCCACAGTATAGATTAAACGTATCTATCACAAAAGAGACAAGCAGGTAACAGCTGAGAATGTGCAAAAATATCAAAATATCGATATATCATATTTAATGTGATGATACAGTATCGATATCGGAACTGCTGTATCGATATATCATCAAGAGTATTTAATATTATTTTACTACATTATTTTTTTACAGCTCTACAGTTTTGTTGCTTGTTTAGAATAAGGAAACTAGTTTATGCAACACATTTGACATATTCACTGTTTTGATGATTAAAATGGGTGTTTCATACTCATTTTGCACAAGAAGTGGTTTTAACAAAGTATCACAGTCATGATTTAGCCATTATTTTTTTAAATTGATTTCATCAAATGTGCACTGTATTGAGATATGTATCTTATCGTGATATACAGTAAATAAGTAAGTTTTATTTATAAAGCGCTTTTCACAGACATATTTGACATATGTATCAAGGTATGCATCGTATCTGCAACATCTTAATGATACCCAGCCCTAGTAACAGCACTACACTACATTATGATTCAGATCTGTGGAGAGCCACCCCTATACACAAAAGGAATTATGTATGTATGTATTTTTGAACAATAGAAACACCCGGAATGAATAAATGCTATACACAGAAGGATATGTTTAATATCATACCATGGAACATTCCAGATGGGGGGAGCTCAGAGTAGAGCTGCTGCTCCTCCAGGTCAAGAGGAACCAGCTGAGGTAGCTCGGGCATCTGTTCTGGATGCCTCCTGGGCACCTCCCGCAGGAGGTGTTCCGGGAACATCCTACCGGTAGGAGGCCCCAGGGAAGACCCAGGACACGATGGAGGGACTATGTCTCTCGGCTGCCCTGGGAATGCCTCGGGGTCCCCCCAGAGAAGCTCGAGGAAGTGTCCGGGGGGTTGTCTGGGAGTCCCTGCTTAGACTGCTGCCCCCGCAACCCACCCCCGGATAAGCGGAAGAAAATGGATAGATGGAACATTCCAGGCCAAGCAATAACATTTCCATGGGGACAGGCAGGTAGCAGATCCACCAAAATAGCCATGCAGTGCACCTTTAATATACAGTACTAAAATTCTCACCTCACAGCAAGAAGGTCAAAGGTTGATGGGGACTTTGACCTCATCAACTTTTGACCTCAACATATGGTCATTTTTATAGAGCGCTTTTCTACCTTCAAGGCCTTACATCAAGGAACCATTCAAGCATTCACTCACACTAATACACCAATGTACGCAGACACTTGGGGCAAGGTGCGTGTTTTGCCCAAGGAAACAATGACAGGATTCATCTGTGGGAGCTGGAATCACACCGCCAACCTGTGGATCAGTGGATCTACACTCTACTCAACCAATGCACAACAGCTAAAAACCGAAGTACTTGATCTGAAGATAGGTCCTCGTGGTGCTGCACTGTGGAACCCACTATTACTGAAAGGTTGCTCCAGCAGCATTGAAGGATGGCTCAAATGCAGAGGACAAATTTCTATTTAAAATATATTTTACACATTCTTCGAAACCCCACATAACATGAACGCAACCTGTCCATCTTGCGATTAATAGTTTGCAAAGATTCAAAGAGAAATATTTTGCAGGATTAAAATAAGTAGCCTATGGTTAATGAAGCCAGACGGTGTAATCCCCGGACAGCCAGTGGCATTGATTGAAGGATGAGTTAAATTCAAGCTGCCCCAGACGGCAAAGTTTCTTTCTTTTCTTTTTTGTTTTTTTAAATTTCGTGCAGATTAAATACTTTTTCTTAATAATACTTTACACAATTGACATATCAACGCACCAAAAGCTCTCTAGATCACGCCCACAAAACTTTCTTTTCATTGTCGCGACTCTCCCCTGAAATTGAAAAATTAGTGTTGACACAACACTACACCCCAGTGAAGCTAATTTATTTGTTCTTGTTTTTTTTTGTTTTTTTTACTTTAGTGCAGATTAAATACTTTTTTCTTTATAATACCTTAAACAATTGACAAATCAATGAACCAAAAAACTCTCTAGATTACCACACAAGACCGTCTTTGTTGTTGCGAACCACCTGTCAAATTGAAATATTAGCTTTGATTGACAGAACACTACGCCCTGGTGAAGTAATTTTTTATTTATTTTTTTTACTTTAGTGCAGATTAAATACTTTTTTCTCAATAATGCCTTCCACAATTTAGATACCAACACACCAAAAGCCCTCTAGATCACCACACAAGTCTTTTCATTGTTGCAGCTCTCCACTCAAATTGAAATATTAACTTGGACACAGCGTTACGCCCTGGTGAAGTTAATTGTTTTTTTTGTTTGTTTGTTTTAATTTGGTGCACATTAAATACTTTTGCTTAAAAGTGCACTGTGTGACTTGTTGGTGGTAGAAACATTTAATACCAAACATTCCAGACAAAGCAATATCATCTCCATTAGGGGTGTGCAAAAATATCAAAATATTGATTCAGTTAATGTGATGATACAGTTTCAGTATCGTGGGCTGCTGTATCTATATATTGCCAAGAGTATTTTTTGTACATTTTACCAAACTATTTTGTTACGTCACTACAGTTTTGTTGCTTGTTTAGAGGAAGGAAACTCGTTTATGCAACACATTTGGCATTTTCATTGTTTTGATGATTAACTTTGCACAAGAAGAGGTTTACATGAGATAAGCTTTTTTTTTTTTTTTGAACTGCATTGAATCGAATTGAATTTGAAATATATCGAATCAAAAGCTCACTGTATATGTATCATATCGTGGCCTATGTATCGAGGTATGTATCGTACCGTGGCCTGTGTATCGAGGTATGTATCGTATCGTGGCCTGTGTATCGAGGTATGTATCGTATCGTGGCCTGTGTATCGAGGTATGTATCGTATCGTGGCCTGTGTATCAAGGTATGTATCATATCGTGTTTTATGTACCGAGGTATGTATCGTGGCTTATGTATCGAGGTATGTATCGTGTGTCTTATGTATCGAGGTATGTATCGTGGCTTATGTATCGAGGTATGTATTGTGTCTTATGTATCGAGGTATGTATCGTATCGTGGCCTGTGTATCGAGGTATGTATCGTATCGTGGCCTATGTATCGAGGTATGTATCGTATCGTGGCTTATGTATCGAGGTATGTATCGTGGCTTATGTATCGAGGTATGTATCGTATCATGGCCTGTGTATCGAGGTATGTATCGTATCGTGGCTTATGTATCGAGGTATGTATCGTATCATGGCCTGTGTATCGAGGTATGTATCGTATCGTGGCCTATGTATCGAGGTATGTATCGTATCGCGGCCTGTGTATCGAGGTATGTATCGTATCGTGGCCTATGTATCGAGGTATGTATCGTATCGTGGCCTATGTATCGAGGTATGTATCGTATCGTGGCCTATGTATCGAGGTATGTATCGTATCGTGTGTATCGCGTATGTATCGAGGTATGTATCGTATCGTGGCCTATGTATCGAGGTATGTATCGTATCGTGGCCTATGTATCGAGGTATGTATCGTATCGTGGCCTATGTATCGAGGTATGTATCGTATCGTGGCCTATGTATCGAGGTATGTATCGTATCGTGGCCTATGTATCGAGGTATGTATCCTATCGGCGACTTCTTAATGATACCCAGCCCTACTCTCCATTTGAAAAACATTTGACAGACCGTCCACTAGAAAAGTTACGCAATGCATCTTTAATAATACCTTACACAACTGACACACCGACGCACCGAAAGCCCTCTAGATCACCACACAACAGTCTTTTCATTGCTGCGACTCTCCACTCAAATTGAAATATTAGCTTTGACACAGCGCTACGCCCTGGTGAACTAGCTTCGCGCGGTGCCATTCATCTGGACAGCAGCAGCAGATCCAAAATGGCTCCTCGGGGACACGGTGGATGACATAGGGGCAGCTGGCCTGTGCCACCGCCTCATGCCAACCGTTAGCCTAGCGTCGCCTGGCACGGTCTGACCGCGGCTAATTAGAGACACAGGAACTGCTCCAAGCTTTGCATCGTGCCCGTCCAAGCCAGCACCATTTGTTCTGGCCTATTTGCTCTGTGTTTTAAAATGAGGGCTGCAGCTGGACCAGTGGGCAGAGAAAAGGTCATTGATGTAATTATGAAAATGTAGATTGAAAGAAGAGCTGCAAAATATTGGGAATTTTTCAGATTTTAGTTAAAAACAGCGATATCGATACTATGACGGTATTTTAATATACATTTTAATTCAGTCATTTCAGTTATAAGAAAACAAAAACCACTGTCACTTGGCTCTACTGCGCATGTCTCCTGTAGAAAGAGCCTCTGTCCTGTTTGTATCATGTCAGTCGATCTCACCATTACTTCTGTACCACTGAAAATTAAGACTTTAAACAAAATTATAAAGACAAATGAGAAGACTGAACACAAATGCCCCCAAAAAGAAAATCACATCAAATATGCAGCCGAAAACGGTAATTGAGCAGCAGAAAGAAAGTTTGGAGTGACCGAGAAACTTGTGAGAGACTAGGGAAAAGCGGGGATGAAGAACACAGCTTCACGGCAACCAGGAGGGTGTGTCATGCAACTTTCGTGGAAGTCATTGGATGAATCGACAAAGCCTGGACTTCAGTGACAACTGAAACCATCCTGTCGGGATTCAGAAAGGCCAGAATAATTCTAACTGGAACTAATGCTGAGTCTGACGACAGCTACGTAGAAGAGGAAGCGGTGCTCCGTTTACCTCCGGAGGTCACGGAGTTGCTCAAAAGTGACACTGAGGATGAAGAATTCACTGAATTTGGTGGTCGAGAGTTTGGTAAACTTGTTCTGTTCTTTATGTTGTATTTCTGAATAACTATTCATATGTTACGTTAACAGCCTGTTGTTCTCTATTCTATTGTTATTACTATATATACTGCTATATGTTTTTTTCTTCTTCATGATGCATTTTTGGCTGGTGCAACTTACTCCCGAGCAACTTATAGTCCAAAAAATACAGTACTCAAATGTCAAAAAAAAACCAAAACCCTAAAACTTACTGTTTTGAAAATGCTATTGTCACTACATAATCAGCGTGCATCCTGCTAATTAAACTACTGCACATCGCATCAGGTTTGTCAAGTTGTTTTCATTGTACAGTTTTGTATCATGTTTTTGTATATTTGTGGAGAGTTGTCGTGTGGCAGTTTGGGCGACTTATGGGCGGCGCATTGGACGGAATCTCACAGCTAACCATAAGGAGGGTTCAAAAGGGCCCAGGAGAGATCTCTAAATTACTCAAACAGGCATGAATGACATATAAACCTCTTCAGGCATGTTTTTGATGAGGGAACATTGTTATAAAATGTTAGAAAAAAAAATCCATAATATGCCCCCTTAAATAAAATCACCTTTATTTATTTACTGTGCATTTTTGTCAGATGGAGAACTTTGATGAGATATGTTGAGTATGTTGTGATTATTGCGTCAGCCAGTATTGCAGTATCAATACTTCTGTGATATACTCTTCAGCCTAGAATTTAAATGATCAAAGAGAAAGTAAAAATATGAAAGTGGTTATTTAGTCTGATGTAAACAGTGAGGCAGAAATCAGCAGGGAAATGAACACTTGAAATTTCCACTTGTTTTTAATTAGACGTGTTAGACTTGAATTAATGCTGTATTACCTCTATGCTACTTGCTCATTACAGCAGCAAAACGAAGAATTATCTATAAACAACTGCACGGCTTAATGACAAAATTAACATCTCAGTATTTTTTTTACGTTTATTTAGATGACAGTTATCCGGCTTTTAATCAGAAATGTTCTAAATGCCTTGGTTAAGGTTCAAATATTGCGCAGCAGAGAAGAAATATTTCTTTTTATCCTCATTTAAAGTTTTGTATTATGCAAAATTGACTGAGCTTTAAGTCGTGTTATAACCCTATAAAGCCTGACACATGAAGTAATAGACAGACAGTTCTGATCCTTTGATATTTAACTGTTTATTGGACCTTTCAACAAAATAAAAAAAAAAAAAAAAAAAAAAGATAATTTTTACCATTTTATAAATAAAAAAAAGGTCATATTTGATACGTTAGGCCTTCATGGCCATTTTACAGAACCCAACCATGTTTAGTTTAGGGCTAAACAAAATTGTCTTTGGTGCATTTAGAACTCAGAGAAACTTTTCTGAACATTTCCTTTTATGTTTTTAAATGTCTGAACAGGATGATTTTTATTTTGCCATGTGGTAGGAGAGAAAACTGTTTCAGTCCTTGTTCAAGCACAGATGTACATTACATTTCCCACCATACACGTGTGTGAACTGATTATAAATGTATGTAAAAAATAAATGAGTGTATCCTCTGTATCCTCTGAATCAATAAAATATAGATTCTTAGTTATTTTGTGTGTGAAAATTGAAGAGGCAGGACAGTTGGTACCAAATCGACCATTGTACCATTCAGTTATATTCAAGTCATGTAAAGATAAAAAATCCACCATTATGCAATAATAATAATTATTATTTTAATAATAAATATTTTTAAGGTAACACCTTAGATATGAAATTACTAACAATATTTAGGCAATTCTTTCAATAACTTTTTCAAAATTGACAAAAACAAAGAAAATCACCCCCACCAATGCGGCCAGTTTGAAAATGGCTACTCTGAGCCTGTTATTTACTGAAAACTGTGAAAAGCCCAATAGGGGGCAGCTGACAAGTATTTAATTGTAGGTTTTTCAGAAAAAAAAAAACATTGATTATCTGGGTGGGGCAGAGGTCCCAGAATGTTGTGTATCAAATACAATACAAGCAGCAAAATGAAGAATTATCTATAAACAACCGCACGGCTCAACATCTCAGTAATTTTGACTATTATTTAGATGACAGTTATTTAACTTTTAATCAGAAATGTTCTAAGTGCCTTTGTTAAGGTTCAAATATTGCACAGTAGTGAAGAAATCGTTCCTTTTATCCTCATTTAAAGTTCTATATTACACAAAATTGACTCTCCTGAGCTGTTCTAATGTTGTTAGCTCGTCACAAACAGACCTGGAGTTTTGTTTTGTTTCATTCACACATGTTTGTGTAACACACAAACCCTGCATATTTAGACTAAGTTCTTCCCTCAAACAGAAAACACTCATCTCCAAACAACATTATATGATGGCTTAAAGCTCACGAGAGTCGATTTTGTGTAATATGGTCCTTTTAAAGAACGAGAATATCCATCTTGTCTCATAACCTTTCCGTAACTCATCCTATGGTGTCAAATCTCCAATTGTGTTAGTCAAATTGGCGACATGAATCTTGACTTTACAATGGCCGACTTGGTTAATGATATTTGGTGCTTTGCCGAGTCGGGAGGGGTCCGCTGTGATGACTGATGGAGCCTGGGGAGTGGAGAAGGTCAGGCTGTCAAACTCAAGTAGAAGAAAATTGCATCTTTATAAAACATTGTTCATTGGATATTTTCAGGCCCACTAAGCTCTAACGCTGGTCCCTATTGATACAGCACCAGTGTGTCCTGACCTGCTGATCTTTGAATACAAGATGCAGTAAAAATGAGTTTCTCTAGCACCAGCGCTGTTTTTTAAAATGGTAAAATACGGAGGTTTTAGATAGAAACTCTTAAACAGTTTTTACACCAAGGACCGTGTAAGAAAAATATTTGACACATAGTGCATTCAGTGTACCAAAGATAGCTATTTCGTAGGTTATATGTTTACTGAACTGTTGCAGTAGTGATAAATAATTCAGGAACACTCTATACGACTTATTTAGCCTCATAAACTACTAAAAAGGTCATATATTACACAAAAATGAGTCTTCTGAGCTTTAAACCATGTTGCTACCTTCTCACAAACATACCCGGAGCTGTGTTTCATTCACACATGTTTGAGTAACCTTGCATTATTAATCTATCTACATCTCCAAAGCTCAAAATGCTCTGTTCCACTTTGTGATGTCATGCCGTGATAAAGTTCAAGTTAACAGCTGCCGTTTACCTTTTGTCAGTGTTGGGGAGTAACAGATTACATGTACCGGAGTTACGTAATCAGAGTACAAATTATGAGTAACTGTATTCGGTTACAGTTACTGTTTCAGTGAGTGGTAATTGGATTACAGTTACTTTTTTGAAATAAATGGATTACATGGCGGTATTTTCCTTTTTTCAATTTTGTGTTCAAATGAAGAATGGAAAAAACGGATAACGGCCGTTTCCTGCTCTAGTGGTCCTGCTCTGGTCCCGGTCTGGTCCCGGTCTGGTCTGGTCTCGGTCTCAGTCCCGCTCTGGTCCCGATCAGGTTCCAGTCAGGTTCCGGTCTGGTCCCGGACCTGGATCAGTCCTGGTCCAGTCTGTATGCAAAAGTTTGGTATCGCAGTCACGGAAGTCACGTAAACGGGAAACGGCCGTTATCCGTTTTTTCCATTCTCCATTTAAATGCAAAATCGAAAACTGAAAAAACTAATCATTATCTGTTTTTTTTTTTCATTTTGGTTTTGGAGACAAATAATGAAGAAAATAGTTGTTTTTTCATTTTCATATTTTTGGTTTTATACTGAAAAATGAATGAACGAATGATACACGGATTCAATACCTCTGATGGGATAAGTATAAATCAAAAGAAAATACAAATGCTCAATGGCTGAACCCAATTGCCAAACTAACAATCTGTAGATCAATAACGACCTCTAGACTCACAAATCACACAAATCAAACTTTGCAAACAGCGGGCAACAAAACAAGAGACACGTCAATCACTCAGAGTGGGGAGCTGAAACTGAGATCCAGCTGCGAGGAGGGACAGGCGCACGGCACTTTTAATGGATATGGCAGTGGAAAGTATAGGAACGGGATTGGAGGAGCAGGATGTCAGTCCTCCAGCCAGGCACGACGAACATCGGAGTCAGCCCAACAGCGACGGAACCACACCCCACCAATCAGGCGCCAGGTACCACACAGCATAAAAGTGGTAAAACAAACGGAGTCCTGAGCGAGGTGAAGCCAGGCCGTGAGCCGTAACAACATAGTCTAAAACTTCTCATATGTTTGTGATGAGGAAACAACATTATAACAAAGATCAGAAAACAGCGTAATATGAGCCCTTTAATGGTTTTAAGTCCTCAAAATGGCGTCCATAACGGAAAACGTCATCTGACTGAAACCAACAAAAAACACCTGTAACTGAATACATCTGAGATTATAGAAGTTTAACGCCACACTGTGAGACATTCCAGGCAGTTTCCAGGGACTACATCTCCATGGCGACAAGCAGGTGGCGGACCTATCACGAGAAAAGTTCCACAGTGCAGCTTTACATGTGTGCAGAAGTGTGTGTGTCCACAGCAGCTCGGGTTCACTTGATAATATGATGCAGTGCTGTGCGCGTTGTTGCATGTCTTTGCTGTCACTGGGCTGAGGTCTGGTTTGGACAGGTCTTTAATGTTGGAGTCGCACGGAGAGAGGGAAGGAGGGAGCGAGGGGGGGAGGGATGGAGGGAGAGACGAGAGGGGGGATAAGGGGTAGAGAGAGGAGGGAATGAGGAGAGAGAGGAAGAAAGAAGGAGAGAGTGAAGGTGAGAGGAGGAAGAGTGGAGGGGAAGGGGGGCAAGGAGAAGACAAGAGGAACAGAGAGACAATGGAAAAAAGGAGGGAGAGAGAGAAAGGAAGGGGGACAGGTAAGGAGAGAAAAGATGGAGAGAAAGGGAGCATAGAGGGAGGGGAAGAAAGAAGACAGTGTAAAGAGGAGGTTGATAAGGTGAGGAAGGAGAAAGAGAGAGAGGAGGGAGAAAGGAGGCACAGAAGAGAGAGGATGGAGAGAAGAGAAAGAAGCTACACCCCGGAGCTGAGGGAGAGGAGAGGTGAGGATAATGTGGTGATAGCAGCTGTCACGAGAGGAGCTGACAACAGTGTAACGCCCCGAGACACGTCTTTACCATCAGACTCCTTCATTTACCTGCCTCCTCCCAGAGACACACGACGCACGAGCCTGTGTGATCTCTCTGACAAACCACCATAATAACATTTCAAATCAAAAAATACAATTTCAGCTGAAAAATCTGTATATTACAGATTAAAAGGGCCAATATTACACTGTTTTTTATCTGTGTTATAATGTTGTTTCCTCTTCACAAACAGACCTGGAGTTGCGTATTGTTTCGGTCACACGTTTAACGCACAAATCCTGCACGTTTGGGTTGAGTTATTCTCTCAAACAGAAAACACTCTGTTCCAATTTGTGATGTCATGTAGTAATGCAGGAAGCGTCCAAGTGTGTTTTTAAATTTCATGCACCTTTAGTAGAATCATTTGGATTTGGATGTTTTAAGATCTGGAATTGCCAATATCTACTGAACAAAAGGTACAAGGAGCTGTCAACTTGAAAACTACCACCACATGACATCACAAGAGCATTTTGTGCTTTGACGATGTAGACAGAATAATAATAAAGGGTTACTCAGACATGTAGGACTGAAACAATACACATAGAGTTAGGGGTGTGCATTCACATGAGTCTGGTGATACAATATCTATCACCCTATAAATGTCATGATACGATATATCCCGAGATATCCCAACACTAAAACATAATCAATAGTTACTTCTAATAATATAGTCATGGACACGTTCCCAAGCACAAAAGTGTATTAAATTAATTCATTTATTTATTTGAATCACTGAATCAATTTTTTCTTACACCCCAACATATCGTATATATAGGACCTTTAAAGTTTTCTATATCTTAAGAATCAGAATATACCTTGCACATAAGCCCACTGCTCATTTCTTATTTCATTCTCCAATTTAATTTTCTCAATCATCTATACACTTAGAATTCGTTAGAGTTGTGTAGTTAGATGTTATTTCATATTTAGTGTGTGGTTTTACTGTTCAATGTGTTAAACAACAAAATTATTCCCTGTACTGAGCATCAGTCTACATCTCTGCTAGTGAAAAAAGTTTGGACACCCCTGATCTATACACTTAGAATTCGTTAGAGTTGTGTAGTAATGTTGGTACAACAATAAAAAAATCTGCTACTCTCTAGTGCAGACATGTCAAACTCAGGTCCGGGGGCCAAATTTGTCCCGTAATATAATTATATTTGGCCCACTAGACCATATGAAATACTGTATGTGTTAGAGCTGACCCGCCTACAGATAGGCTATAGAGACAGTATTTATTTAAAATTTTTCATTCATTCTGCTTGTTCAATGTTTAAGCAAAACAATTATAAGAAAAGGTCTAATATTTCATATCTCGAAAGAAGAGAAAACATGCAGATGTTGATGAAATTTTTCAATAAATATTTAGTTTGGCCCATGACTTAGTCCCAGTTTTTACTTTTGAAATTAGAATTTGACACCCCTGCTCTAGTGTGATGTGCAGTTATCTATAGGAGGTGCTGACAACTTCACAGCTCTACTGCATATAGAAGTCACTAGTACAATATGTCTTCTTTAATTTATTCTGGACAGTAAAGGTGATGGGAAATTATATAAAGGTAAACACACCAGATTGTTGTAGGGAGAGTAAAGAGAGATACATTACATTCATTATGCAAAACATTTTAATTAAACATAACATTCCTTATATGTGCACACTAATTGAAGCAGGCTTGCCTGTCCGTGCATTCTTCTCACATAACTTGTACTATAACAGATGCTTACAAACTCCCAGAATGCCTTGTGGTTCAGTCCAGAGTGCTGTAATCAATACGGCGATGACAGCTCCGAATAATGTCCGCCATGTTGTACTGCAGTATGTGATCTGAATGTGAGATAGCCACAAGACTGACAAAGCCGTTTTAAACAGCTCTACTCCCTCCACTCACCAAACGCCTATCGATTTATTTCATTTCTTAAACAGCTTTTTTAATTGCATGCAACTTTATTTTATGAGCGTTAGAAGTGTCGTCTAATGTACAGCTTAATTAAAAGTTAGTTTAGACGCTGTGTGGAATATTGATATTGCAGTGACACCGCGCTGGGGGTGTTGGCCCGCGCATCTCTATTGATGGAATGTTCATCAGTTACCAGTTAGTATGCTGATACAAAGCACACATTAGCAAACACTGCCAAGAAAGTTTTAAGAACGTCTGAAAAGTCAAGGAAAAATATCAACTTGTGACAGGCTTTTTAACAGCACAAATCAGCTATTGGACTATAAGTCACACTTTGTTTCATGGTTTTGGTGGTCCTGCGACATATATATTACAATTTTAACACTGACAGCCACAAGAGAGGGCGGTCTACGCTTGTGTGTCCGTATCTGATACTCCTGTTCCTCCTGTACCACTGTCACTTGGTGCACTACTGCGCATGTCTCCAGCAGAAAGAGCCTCTGTCCTGTCTGTATCATGTCGATTGTACCATTACTTCTATACCACTGAAAATGTTATATTTAAACAAACTTATACACACAGTTCAGAAGAATTACCACAAATGCCCTCAAAAAGAAAACAATATTTTGTAAATTACAAGCTGCAAGTAGCTAAATCTGCAGCCAAAAACGGTAATCAAGCGGCAGAAAGAAAGTGAGAAACTTGTGACAACCAGACAGGTGCACCATGCAACATTCCTGAAAGTCACTGGATGGATCGACAAAGCCTGGACTTCAGTGACAACCAAAACTATCCTGTCGGGATTCAGAAAGGCCGGAATAATTCTAACTGGAACTGATGCTGAGTCTGACGACAGCTACGCAGAAGAGGAAGCAGTGATCCATTTACCTCCGGAGGTCACGGAGTTGCTCAGAAGTGACACAGAGGATGAAAAATTCAATGGATTTAGTGAACTTTCAAGATGAGATGTGAGTTCCTGGTCTCTGATTTTATACAAAATAAATTTCGCCAAAAAAGTGTGACTTATATATGTTTTTTTTGTTTTTTTTAATTCATTATGCAATGTTTGGCTAGTGCAACTAATAATCCGGAGTGACATAGTTCAGATAATACAGTAAATCAATTCTTTATGAGCAGATTTTGTCGAAACAAAGCTCAAATTAAAAACTAATTTGAGTAACAGACCTTCAGACAGAGCTGTGCCCCCAGTTAGCATCACACCCCAGGGAATATTGATGACATGAGCTTCAAAGTATCAATAATGAACAGAATGCAAGACTTAGTAAATTAACATTATTTTGGATGTATGATGGTTGTTGTCGAGGGTTGGTGCCTTAATCTCAGTTCTAATCATTTCTGTACATTGTGTCGTTGAGCAATACACTTCACCCCTTGGCCTATAGTGTGTGTTTGTGTGTGATTGGTGGTAGAAATACAACCACCTATCTGGAATTTTAAAACCAGATAAGATTAATAATGTATTGAATTTTGAGCTTTCTGAGAAACCCAAAGCTCTTAGCAAAATTCATTTTCAGTTTTAAGCACATATACACCAACCAACGTCTTGACTGGGGAATAAATGAATAAAGAAAAAATATTAAAATGTTTCCTTGATAAAACTATTCAGATCAACTTCTGAAAGGTTCTCTATGCGGCTTTTCTGTGTAATACCAGCATCTATTTTATTCACCAAGGCAAGGCAAGTTTATTTCTATAGCACAATTTGTCCACGGAGTAATTCAAAGAGCTTTACAGAATAAGGAACAAATCAAAACACAAATAATCATCATAAAATCAACTTTAAAAAAATAAACCCACTCAGTCATATGCAGCTAAACAGACTGGTTTTGAGCCTGGATTTAAACAGAGTCAAAGCAGAGGTCTGTCTCACATGTTCAGGAAAACTGCTCCAGGTTGTTGCTGCAGAAAACCCAAACACTGACTCCCCATGTTTAGTCCTGATTCTGTGCACCAGCAGGAGGACAGGACTAAACTGGGACTGAACCAGAGCTAAACCAAGACTACAGACTGAGGTCCTCGGTGTGAGATGGTTCACATTCTTATTGTGAACAGGCTCACCTCTCCACACCTCTGACCTTTAACTTGATTTAGCATCACCTTCTTGTCTACATAGAGATAAGTTTAATGCCATATACTGCAAGTAAAGGTATAGCATTTCCATGGCAACAAGGGGGTGTCAAATCCTACACCAAAAAAGTTGTGCCTTCCAACATGTATTCAGTTACTTGTATTGGAGACAGTGTACTGTAGGAAAAAGGCTATTTTTCATCCGCTGGCCCCATAGACCAAGGGTGGGCAATTATTTTTTCCATGAGGCCACATGAGAAACAGAAAATATTATGGAGGGCCAAAATGCTGAACTTAATTCTGCATAATACTAATTGTATTTCTTTATAAAAAAAAAAAAAACAACAGGAAATAGCATTGTTTTGATGAGCTGGTAAGACTGGAAAGAGTTTATGTTATGACTAAGCAATGAAAAAGTGAGGTTGCCAGACAAAAAATGTCATTAAAAAAAAAAAAAAGCAATGCAGCTTTAGTCCATGCATAAGGTAAAATTATAAAATGTTTATTTTGCAATTCCAAATTACTTTAAACGGGCCGGTCAGAATCAACCAAAGGACCACATGTGGCCTGGAGCTGAACAATGCCCAGGTCTGCTGTATAAAGAAGTCAGCTAAGGGAGTCACCTAATAGTGTTCAGCTTCAGTCAAATGAAGCTTACCAAGGCTGTCAGTTATAGGATCGAATTTGAAGCTGAGGTCCATATTCAAATATATTTACGTACAAAATAATGAAATAAAAACATAAGAATCACTTAGAGCGGGTTTATACGAACATTTTTCAAGACCAAAATAACGAGGCTCACAGCAGCAGTTACAGAGAGAGGAGTGACAATTTTTCAATGTGAAGTTAATTGGAACTAGGGCTGAACAATTTTGGAAAACATTGAATTGCGATTTTTCTAGCACATATTGCAATTTTGATTTCATCCACAAGTTTTTTGTTTTTTTTTTCAAATCAAGTTTTAGTGCCCATGATCATCTGCAAACATCACAGAAACTTACATCATACCAGTCCTGCACAAATGATTTGACGCTGGACCTTTCTTTCAATATACTTAGAGTAATAATGTGTTTTTGCTTTGCGCACATTTGTTTACGTTTGACAGAAATGAAACTGAAAACCACACTACTGTTTTGCATAAACTATAAGCTCTGAAAAAAACAGCTTGTTCCTTGTGCTGGCTTCCTGTGAGCTTCAGGATAGATTTTAAAACTATTTTATTGGTTTATAAAGCTCTTAATGGTCTTAGTCCTATTTATTTATCTGATTTGCTTATTGATTTGAGCCCTCTCAGACTCTCAGGTCCTCAGGTAGTCACCTTTTAACGGTCCCAAAAGTCCAAACTAAAACTCACGGTGAGGCGTCTTTTAGCTTTTCCGCCCCCCGTTTGTGGAACAGTCTACCTGAGGATCTGAGGTTCGCTGCCAGTGTTCATATTTTTAAAAGTAAAGTCAAAACTTATCTTTTTAATTTAGCTTTTAATTGAAACTTTAACTTGTTTTAACTTATTATTATTGTTGTTATTATTATAGTTGTTTTAAATTAAATTATCATTGCAATTTTACTTAGTCTCCATCTGAACTTAGCTCTCCATTTTTATTCTTACTCTAACCTTTAGGAGCTTTATGTTTATTTTTTATGTTTCTGTTTAATTTGTTGTATATATGGATGAAACACTGGGGTGGGGGGGTTGCTGCTGTTTTTAATTATTGTAATTTTTCTGTTGCAAATGTATGAAAAGTGCTATAAAAATAAAGTCTGATTGATTGATTGATTGTGCTGGTGATGTGGTCAATTTCTGTAAAGGACATGTGACAGAGGATGTGCTGCTGACGGTGAGTCTGTTCTGTGCTTCTATCGCGTTGGAGATGGTTCATGTTAAAGTTTACACGAACGCCAGGTTTGAATCCTAGCCTTGTGTTGTGGTGGTGAATTACTTTGTGGCGCATAGACCTCGACGCAGATCCATAAATCAAAAGTGACGGTGACAAGGCAACGGTGGCAGTGCAAAAAAAAACAAAAAACATGAAAATTGTTTTGTCTGAGATTGTGTTTTTCAGCCCAAAATGACAGATCATTCAGCACTAATTGGAGCCAGAGTCGATGGAGAAGGAAGCGCCCCCTTGCTTACCTCCTTTCTGGAACGTGGCGGCTAGACTAGGTTATGTCCTTTGATATATAGAGAGTATAGTCTGTGATTGTCCCTGCAGATGTTAAATTTATCTAAACATTATGATCGCTGCCATCACTGTGGCGTAATAGTCTTTCTCTTTCCTGCTGAAACTCCATCTGTTTATAATACGAAATTTGCAAGTCATTTTTGTCGTCTCATTCTTTTTTATTCACAAGTTACACAGCACCCAGCCTTATTTCGTGACTATAACTGTGCAGCAGCTTTGTCAAATCCTTGTGGCGAATTGAAATGGGTGCGCTTTCTGATCCCAAACAACACGCCAACAGCAGCCTAGCGTAATGACTGACAGGCTAATTTATGAAGAAGAAGAAGAAGGAGAAGGGGGAGAAAAAGAAGAGAGGAGACGCCGCTGCTCTTTCTACCTCTCCGTACCACTGTGCCGATTCGAACCATGGCGCTCCTCAATTAGACCGCGCTCTGCCAACCTGCGGGTAAAGGCTTCAGTGGGTAATGAGTGACACACGCCTATCTCCCTCCCCCCTCGCCCTCCATCCCTCCCTCCCTCCGTCTCTCTTCGTCTCTCCAAAACCAACTATTTGGCTCAGTTTCTGCCCTCCTCCTTTCAACTCCATCAATCTTTCAGGGCGCTGTTGTTTTTGCACGTCACTCAAGCTGCTAGACTTTCTTTAAACCTGTTAGCAAATTGTTTTCAGTTATTTTGCCCGCAGTAAATCATCTGTCTTCCAGTGTGCAGTCATTAGCATGCTAATTAGATGGATTTTTGTGCCAGATGCCCATCCTCATTTTATCCAATGGATTGATTAAGCTTCAGCTACCTGCCTATATGCGCCATTTTGAGCAATTTTAACCATTCAGAAATATATTGTTTTGTTTTGGTGTAATTACTATGGCCAGTGTTGTATCTGAACATTCATATTTTGGGCGAATGTGAACAGAACACACTGTATTACTGCCTGATGAACGAACTGCAAACGCGTTCATTCTGATGTCTGAACAGCATGCGCTTCTATTTAACTTTGTTCAATAGGGAGACCAGATTTCTTTAATGTTCCAGGCGAAAAGCCGGCTAAGCAGACTGTAAAGAGCCCATAATATTTAGCAGAAAAACATTCAATCTGGCAACAAAACAAGCCACCACAGTCACATCACCTCATGCGTCATCAAAACAAGGCAAAACACTTGGCGCTCTGTGCATGTCTCCTGCAGAAAGAGCTGCTGTCCTGACTGTATCATGTCAGTGTCTCGTAGGATTTCAGCAGAATTCAGGCTCTCCCGGGGGGCGGGGCTAGGTGTATCGATCAGGTATGAGTGGATGTCCAGCTACTGAAGTTTGAGACATTTCTCATTGTCATTTATGCAGCCACCTGCATTTAACACATTCAGGTTATTAAGACGTATTACACTCACTCATGTTCATTTAGCTTCATAACTTCTTTTATCACACTGTTGTGATAAAGTGTTTTAGTGCTACTGTTGCCACTCCATGTTAACTACACGACAGTGGCGCTTTCTGTACTCAGGCTGCACGTGCATCCACTGTGCTGATAATAATCAGATAATAATCAATAATCATAATAAACGAATAATCCTGTACAGTAGAGGTGAAAGCTGCAGCTGCTACTAGTGTGGACTGAACGAACAGAAACACTGGGAAAATGCTTTTCCCTAAACGCTAACGTGAACTCTGGTTGTATGAGGATTCAAAATTTGAAGATGAAATCTAACACATAGTTTTATTGTTAAAATTGATAAAATAATTGCTGTGGTTCTATACAGGCTGTGGCAATGATACTGAAAAATAATTGCTTGCACCAACATATTGAAAAAAACAACAACAACGATGAATTTGTTCATTTTTGGAACTATGAACAAACTATTAACTATAAACAATTATGACCTATGAATGAACGAATTCATTTTGAAATTTGTGAACTGAACTTTGAACTAATTCATGTAGAAAATGAACTTTCCCATCACAGCCTATGGCAGCAGAGCACAGTGAAACCTACAGAGCAGACTTCATTCATCATTTTAATTACATGGACATTATTGGCATGTGTCAAACTAGGGTCTATCAAATAAATCACTTTGCAGCTGATGTCATCAACAGTCCCTGGAGGTATGATGCTAACAGGGGGAACTATTCTGTCTGAAGCTCTGTTACTCAAATTAGACTTTAATCTGAGTTTTGTTTTAACACAATCTGACCAAAAATAAGTGACCAACTTAAAACTGTTAGATCTGATTTGTTCTGTTATACAAGTCTTTTTCAAATAACATTATAGTCACAATGTTATAAGCATTAGCCATTAGTCTTTCCGTTAGTCTCATCTTTTTCTTGTCACCATGGTTTGTACTTGGTGAACATTCTGCCGTAGTCATCCATGCAAAACTCACCCACCCAGCATGACGCCACTGCAGAGTATCAAAGCAAAGGCAACTTTACTATATTTCAATATGACAAATACAAAAATGTCAAAATACCAAGGGGCTATTTGCGTTATGTTACACAAAGTCCTTGTAATAAAAGTCTTTGATGAGGCTCATGAGCGTGAGATATTTCAAGAACAAGGTGTTACACAACACTGCTAATGCTAGGCAACAGCAGCTAATGAAACATAGTCATGGTGTTATTCAAGGCTTAGTCACCACTTAAAAATAATATGCTTTTTATCAGTCAAGAATGTTTTGTGCAGTTTTGTCTGTGTCATCTTCTATCTATAAATAAAAACAATATACAGGGGTTTAAATGCTAGCCTTTCCTTTCCTGTTGCTGTTTTTTTTTTTTTTTATTTTTTTTTTTTTATTGAGGCTGTGTCATTAAGGAAGGGCATCTGACATACTATTTCAGATCAATATGCAAATCACTTTACATTAGGAGAGAAACATAGAACTGGGTATTAGGCTGTAATCAACTAAATAAATTCTCAACTAAACTTTTTTACCTATTTCTATATTACTACATATAAAACAGAATCATAATGTTAATATTTCAACATAAACTACTTTCATCATTCATGACTGATTATGATCTAAGACCAGATGAACAGAAAACTTTTTTTATTAAAGGGGCAAGTCCAGAATTTTGGACATAGGGCCTCATTTCCTAGTAAGCCAGAGAGAGACGTGCGGAGACACTTTTTTAAATTCCATCCAGTATTTGCAGAGGTCACTGGTGCTAGGCTAGTGCATGTCAATGGCCATAGTTATCCTGCCACTAAAAACAGTCTTACCCACTCCACAAAACACCCGAAGAAAATCTGTTATTACTCCAGACTATTGATGTAAATGTCTGTGTTGACAGAATAATGTTTGAAATAAAACTAACCTTGCATTGCATCAGTCATCACATGTTGAGGGACTATTTTCTCATATATCAGTCCGCTGCTGCCAAACTTTCTATCAGGAAGTACAACTCACTGCTGCTGCTCAGACATAGATCTTTCAAATGCAAGGTTCATTTTACTTCAAAAATTATTCTATAAATATAGACCTTCACATGGACAGTCTGGTGTAATAATAGATTTGTTTCAGGTGTTTTGTGGAGTGGGTAAGACTGTTTTTAGTGGCAGGATAACTATGGCCATTGACATGCACTAGCCTAGCACCAGTGACCTCTGCAAATACAAGGACTGGATGGAATGTTTTGAAAAGTGTCTCCACACGTCTCCAACACTCTGGCTCACTAGGAAATGAGGTCCTATGTCCAAAATTCTGGACTGTCCCATTAAAAGAACTTTATTTTTGTACCCAAGGCTTTTTTACCTAAACTTTTTTTTTTTCTCCGTACCATACTGGAAATTCCTAAGGTCCTATATTACACATGTTTGAGAATCCGTGTATCATTCGTTCATTCCTTTTTCAATATAAAACCAACAATATTAAAGGAAAAAACTATTGTTTTCTTCATTATTTGTTTCCAAAACCAAAATGAAAAAACAGATAACGATTAGTTTTTACAGTTTTCAATTTTGTGTTTAAATGAATAATGGAAAAAAAATGGATAACTGCTATTTCCCATTTCCGTGACTCAAACTGACTATTGTGCCGCATACGGACTGAACGAGGACTGAACCAGGTCCGGGACCAGACCGGGACTGAGACCAGGACTTAAACGGGGACCAGACCAGGACTGAATGTGGGACCAGGACCAGGACTTTGGTTTTACATTGCAAAAATGAATGAACGAATGATCCACAGATTTTTGAGAAACCCTTTATTATTTGTCTGTCTAAATCTCCAGAGTTCAAAATGCTCTGTCCCACCTTGTGATGTCATGAAGTGGTAGTTTTCAAGTTAACACCTACTTTTTACCTTTTGTTTAGCAGAGATTTGCAATCCCAGGGCTGAAATCATTTAAAGGATTCAAGTGACGATGTAAGGCATTTAAAAAAAAACACAGTGGAGCACATGACATCATAAGGTGAAACTGTGCGTAATACGGGCCCTTTAACCCTCTCCAGGCAGGCGTTGCAGATTTGCAACAGCTAAATTCCAAGTACCTACTTACTCCACATCCATATTATATGAGCTTTTTTTACTCAGAAGCTTTTTTTCCCATCCATGCTGATAAACATGGGCAATGCAGACTGTGCAAGAATGGCTACACGCAAACGGCCTGCCAGAAGTGCAAAATACTTTTTTTGTTTACAAAGGATAAAAAAGTCAGAATTGTATATTACTACCCCATATTATAATTTTCCCCAAATATCAGATTTTTCCTGATACTAAAAATTAATTTGAGCCTGAGAGGGATAAAAGACCGAACCCTGAGAAACCAACTGGAAACATGAACGATAAACACATAATGACAATTCTAAAGTGCTCCCATGCTCCCATTGTTGTGTATGAAATGAATGAAACGTCAATAACAAGAAGAGCTAGCCGTTGGTATACAGCCACACATTGGGACATTTCTCAGCTACATGTAAGAATGTATTGAACTGATACACAACACATTGCATTTGCTCTATTCAATTTAAGAGTCAGGACCGCTGTCACAACAAAGCAGCCAATCTCTCCATCTCACCGGCACTACACATCTCTGCTACAAAACAAATGAATTGGAAGAGGCCTGAGCAGCGGACAGTGTGATGGAGGGAGGTAGAGAGGGAGGAGGAGGAAGGAGGAGGGAGAGAGGGTGTCATTCAAAGAGGGGACAGCTCAGACACTGATGGGTGACACTGAAGGGTGACACTGTGAGTTAGATGCCAGCTTTAGTGAGGGGAGGAGGAGGGAGGAGAGGAAGGAGAGAGGGAGGAGGTAGCTCTGGGTGGACAGATAAAGAGATGGGACATTGCAGAGGTCAGCTATTTTAACTGCGTGATGGACATTGACTGAAACTGTGAGTGAGTGCGATGCCAATTATTTACTTTGTGATAGAATTATTATTAAAGGGCCTATGCGTATTTTTATCAATGTCTTAAGGCTGTTTCCTGGACTTGGATTTTGTTTCACTGGCCATGTTTATATGATGTTTTTTTCATTCTGAATTAATTGTTCTGACTTAAAATTTTCTCCTTCAAGTTTACATGGAAATAATAATTCCGAATGGAGGGTTACATGGAAAACACGTTAAATCGCCTTTATTTAATTCTGTTTGTTCTGATTGGACAGGGGACGCACAAATGCATTTATGTCTACCAGAGAAAAAACACTACAGCTGGATACTCGGACTGAAAATCGTGATCTCAGACAACACTAATTTTGGGAGCATCAAAGCAATATATATATATATATTATATATATTATATATAATATATAACACACACACACAACACATATATACATATATAATACATATATATATATATATACACCACACACATATATATATACATATATATACATATATACTATATATATATATATACATACATATATATACAATATAATATATACACACACATATAATATACACATATACACACATATTATATATAACATATAGCCATATATATATATAGTATATATACATATATACATAGCAGAGCCGTGGTGGTTGACATCGCAATACCAAGCGATGGGTAATATCAGGAAAAAGGAACACGAGAAGCTAGAGAAATACCAGGGGCTCAAGGAAGAGCTGGAGAGAGCCTGGAAAGTAAAGGCATCAGTGGTGCCTGTGGTGATCGGAGCACTCGGGGCTGTAACCCCCAAACTGGAAAGAGTGGCTACAACAGATACCGGGAAAAAACAACGGACATCTCAGTCCAGAAAAGTGCAGTACTGGGAACAGCAAAGATACTGCGCAGAACTCTCAAGCTCCCAGGCCTCTGGTAGAGGACCCGAGCTCAATGAGGGTGAGAGACCAACCACCGTGGAAGGTGAGAAACACATTTATTTTTTTTTTATATATACCAATGCATTAGAAGCACAGAACAGACTCACCATCCTCTGTCACAGAGAGAACACACCTATTCCACCGAGTCGTATCCTTTAGTCAACAGAAGCTGAAATATTGAAGCTGTATATTGAAAGAAGCGGAAAGCGGAGTACAGGAAATGTCTGTAGAGCTGTGGTAAAGAGGACCAATCACAGGCCTTACTGTCTGCGTAAATTGGGCTTTACGGTCCAGCGTCAAATTGCCGGTGCAGAACTCTGGCATGATGCAAGCTTCTGTGATGTTTTCAAATGTTCATGTGCACTGAACATTGATTTGAAAAAAAAAAAAAAAAAATGTGGATGACATCGAAAATCGCAATATCTACCAGAAAAAATGCTATTATTTTTTTTCTTAAAATCATTCAGCCCTACTGGATACCGTCTTTTTTGTCATTTGGGTTTTACGTTGGGTGGATTGTTACGCCACGGACACAAACATGAAGCAAACTTTTTCCGCATTCGTTCCAATGATAATCAAGTAGCAACTCAAGAATTCTCTCATCAGCAGAGGAGGAAAAGGGTGAAGGAGGAAGAAGACAAACTGAGTCAACGGCTGCTCTACCTCAGCCCACTTTCAGTATTTGTAATTCTTCAAGCAGGCTTATTACAAAAATAGTTTCGGCTCGATACCAACGTTTGCTCCGGACCGCCATCTTGCAGTGTGTCATCGCGTCAGAAGTGCAACCCAACGAGCATGCGCTGAACGAGTGAAATAATTTTTAAGAAGAATAAACATTTACAAGGTCGAGGAATAAATTAATTTGGCTTTAAAATCAGAATAAACCACCCATTTACTTCGGAATTAAAATGAATCATTTTCACTAGGAATTAAATGTTTACATGGTCTTTTTTAAGCGGAATTTAAATTTTTATTCAGAATTTTATTATTTTTACTCAGAATTAAAGCTCTCATGTAAACGTGGCAATTCACACGTTTAACACACAAACCCTACATATTTAAGCTGTGTTCTTCTCTCAAACAGAAAACACTCTGTTCCACCTTGTGATGTCATGTGGTAATTCAGGAAGTGCTCCACTGTTTTTTTTTGTTTTGTTTTACACCTTCACTGGAATAATTTGGATGAGTTCAGCACTGGAGATGCCAATCGCTAATAAACTAAAAAAATAAAAGGTAAAAGGTAGCTGTAACTTGAAACTACCACTCCATGACATCACAAGGTGGAACAGAGCATTTAGAGCTTTGGAGATATAGACAGACTAATAATAAAGGATTACTCAAACATTTGTGATGAAAAACAAATAAACTTGCAGATGGTAGCTTTATGCCAGCCTTGCTATGGGTTTAAACTCTTCCTTCACTGCACTTCTGGAGCAGAGACTGAGTTGAAATGGCTCGATTTTGTTTCTAAAATTGTCGTCTTTTTATCATATAGCGCGCTGAATAGTCACAGGTGTTTATCAACCAAATAATATTGACATTACAAGTGGTAGCAGTAAATGTGACAGTGTTTTCTTGTCTGTCAAAAATAGCCGCTGCTCACTGCCCGAGCACAAAACCGCAAATAATCAACTATTTATTTCCACTTGGGTCACACTGAAGCAAACAAGGCCGACAATCTGCCCCAACAGCCTCAGCAAACTGAAATCCTACCACCAAATAATCCTAGAAAAACACATCTACCACCCGCCGCCCTGAAAAGCTCGGATCGAGAACACACACTGCTTCAGTATTTTACAAAGATGTGAGTCCGATCACCAGCAAATCTCCCAGAGTTTAGATGGGCGTGACTGACAGGTGGATTAGCCAATCAGAGAAAGACATTGGCAGTTTATGTCAAAACAAATATAGCTGCTCACGAGGAAAATAATATAGAGTAAAAAATATAACAAGGGACTGAAAAACATTGTGGATCTTTGCAGACTCAATGAACAAAGCGCTAAACGAATGAATATGAGGTGTGAGAAATGTGATTTTGTTTGTAAATCATAGGTGACCAATCGGCTCCTTAGTTTCACATGTGTCACTGAAATGAATGAATCTGATTGGACGATTATGTTGGGAGAGGTGACCAGTAGGGTTGTGAAAAGTATCAAAAATCAGATACTAATCGATACTAAAACTACATACTCATTTCAGCAACTATCAGTAATAAACATCATCATGAGATTCATCAGAAATAGTGTTAGACCACATGGTATAATAAAAAATAAATCTCTTGGTTTGATATTATCACGATATATCCATCTCACAGTACAATAATTATTGTGATATTTTGAAGAGGTTAATATAATTGTAGCTATAACTTCTTTGTGTCCAAAACCAAAATGAAAAAACACATAATGATTTGTTTTTTTCAGTTTTCCGATTTCATGTTTAGATGAAAAAAAAACAAAAAAAAAAAACAGATAACGACTGTTTCCCATTTCTGCAATTTAAACTGTGATGCCGGATTTTTGCGTGTATACGGACTGAACCAGGATTATAACAGGACTAAACCAGGATTAAACCATTTTCAGTCCTGGTCTGGTCCCAGTCTCAGTTCTGGTCTTAATCACGGTCTGGTCGTGGTCCCCAGTCTCAGGCCCGGTTTGGTCCTGGTCTCAATCACAGTCTCGGTCCTCGGTCTCGGTCCTCGCCTCAGTCCTAGTCTCAATCTCTGTCTGTCCTGGTCCTGTTCCCGGTCTCAGTCCTGGTCCTGTTCCCGGTCTCAGTCCTGGTCCTGTTCCCGGTCTCAGTTCTGGTCTGGTCCCGGTCTTAGTCCTGGTCTCAATTCTGGTCTGGTCCCGGTCTCAGTCTTGGTTTCAGTTCTGGTCTCAGTCCTGGTCTCAATTCTGGTCTGGTCCCGGTCTCAGTCTTGGTTTCAGTTCTGGTCTCAGTCCTGGTCCTGGTCCCTGACTTAATCCTGGTCTGGTCCCAGTCTAAGTCCTGGTCTCAGTCCTAGTCTGGCTAAGTCACAGAAACGGGAAACGTCTGTTATCTGTTTTTTCCATTATTCCTTTAAACACAAAATCGAAAACTAATCGTTATCCACTTTTTCATTTTGGTTTTGGAGACAAATAATGAAAAAACTGTTGTTTTTTCATTTTCTTATTTTTGGTTTTATATTGAAAAACGAATGAACGACTGATCCATGGATTCTCTAGGTATGTCTGTGATAATGAAACAACAAAACATAAAACATAGATCAATAAAAAGCGTAATATGTTCCCTTTAATATAGCACTTTACAGCACCAGTCTGGCACAGGCAGCCTCCTCTCTGGATACAGCCCATAATGTGTGTCTCAACGGGATTTCACTGTTTACATGAGGAGAGCTTCGTGGGCGATGGCTGGCGAGACTTCACACTTGGCTTTTAACAGCTGCTGGGAGGAAATGAACATGACTAAAAATACACAAATGTCTCCTGCACCTTCTCAGACACCAATAAAACCACAATCACATTTAACTCTCTTTTAATAAGTCCTACTGAATTAGAGCGTATTAAAAGTTGCATCGTCGGAAGAACCGGGATCGTAACGTGGGAGGATGAACGCGGGGATCTCAGAGCGGAGTCGCACGGTGGCACACTTAAAGTCGTTCTAGGTGAAGCAGCAAAAAGGGGTCTATGTATTTCAATGCATGTTTTATTTATTTTGGTTCAGTCTCTAGTCTCATGCCAGAAACTTCACTCATCATGTCTGTGTACTTTTGTGTATTTCTTTTCATTCTGTTACTTGTATTGACAGATTCACTTCCAAAAATGACTGACCTACTGTACGTTCAGAGTGCAAAACTTAATGCTCAATTTGGAGTTTTTAAATCTGTGAAATACGATTTTTTTTGCAAGTTCGTTCACATTTCCAATTAAACGTGACTTGTATGCAGTGTTGGGAAGGTTACTTTTAAAATGTAATCCCCTACAGATTACAGATTACACACACCAAAATGTAGTTTGTAACGTAATCCATTAAATTACTTAAAGTGAGTAACGTAATCTGAGTACTTTGGATTACTTGATATTGTCATGCTTTTTAAAACAACATGAATGTAGCGACCACATCCTGAACATTCTCATTGGTTGTCTTCAAATTGTCTGTTGAGCCCAAGTCTCCATGAACAGACATTTGTTTGCTGTAGAGAAGCAAAGACCAGGAAATCTTAACATAAGATAAATCTTCTTAAAAAGAATAAAAAGCCCAGTCTTTACTAAACTGTATTAAAAATATTACTGATAGAGAAATGATTTTTATATGAGATCACTGCTGCCTTAAGGTATGTCCACCCTACTGTTAGTGTCATATTGTTTAGACCTGATTTAATCCTGGTTTTAGTCCTGGTTTTAAGTCCTGGTTTAGTCCTGGTTTAGTCCTGGTTTTAGTCCTGGTTTTAGTCCTGGTTTTAGTCCTGGTTTTAGTCTTGTTTTAGTCCTGGATTAGTCCTGGGTTTAGTCCTGGTTTAGTCCTGGTTTAGTCCTGGTTTTAGTCCTGGTTTTAGTCCTGGTTTTAGTCCTGGTTTTAGTCTTGTTTTAGTCCTGGATTAGTCCTGGTTTTAGTCCTGGTTTTTGTCCTGTTTTAGTCTTGTTTTAGTCCTGGTTTAGTCCTGGTTTAGACCTGGTTTTAGCCCTAGTTTAGACCTGATTTAGACCTAGTTTAGTCCTGGTTTTAGTCCTGGTTCAGACCTGGTTTAGACCTGGTTTAGTCCTGGTTTTAGTCCTAGTTTTAGTCCTGGTTTAGTCCTAGTTTAGACCTGGTTTTAGCCCTAGTTTAGACCTGATTTAGACCTAGTTTAGTCCTGGTTTTAGTCCTGGTTTAGCCTAAAATGTGAAAACAGGAACATACCGCTGTGTAACCCATTTATTTCAACAAAGTAACTGTAATCCAATTATCACTCACTCAACAGTAACTGTAACCGAATACAGTTACTCATAATTTGTACTCTGATTACGTGACACCGGTACATGTAATCTGTTACTCCCCAACACTGCTTGTATGTGATCTCGAGTGTGAACTTGAAACGCCCCAAAAGTGTCCCGCATGTGCATTAGAGGACACGACGACGTCACACACAGCGAGCGGGTTCAGTGTTTATGAACGTCGCCTAAACGCTGAGCTTGTCTACCAAAACACGGTCCAGTTGTTTGTGAAATGGAGGTCCTGAAAAACAACTGCAGACTCAGTGAACAAAGTACAAAACAAATGAATTCGCAGTGAGAGAAATGTGATTTTGTTTGTAAATCATAGGTGACCAATGAGCTCCTTAGTTTCACATGTGTGACTGAAATGAATGAATCTGATTGGACGATTATGTTTGGGAAAGGTGACCAGTAGGGTTGTCCAAAGTATGAAAAATCTGATACTAATCGATACTAAAACCAGTATCAAAACTATTACTACTGAAAGAAGACCTCTCCTAAACAGTTTCATCTTGAGATTTATCAGAAATAGAGTGAGACCAAGTCATTGTTTTGCAAGTCTCAAGTAAGTCTCAACTCTTTGACCTCAAGTCCGAGTCAAGTTCCAAGTCAAAGACAGGCAAGTTCAAGTCGAGTCTCGAGTCACTGGCCCATGAGAAGTCGCCTAAACGCTGAGCTTGTCTCCCAAAATACGAAAATACGGTCCAGTTGTTCGTGAAATGGACACGTTACACATCCACGGCTGTTTCGTGTGTTTGAGTCTTTAGCCTTCTTGTATTTGGCTCACAGGCTCTTTATTTTTCGTTGACATCAGAGCCAGGACCCCTCCAATTTGGTCTGAATACAGCGATCCCCCCAAATATGAATTAACTCGCTAAACTTGTTTTCCCTTCATTGACTAGACTACGAGTCCGACATGGGGGTGGGATGAATGTGACCTGGCCGTTCAGACTGAAGTCACATGTCAAAAGATCGGATATGTTTTGGTTTTAGGAGCACATATCCAAGTGTCCTGGGTCACATTTGAAAGAAATTGGATCTGTGTTGTTCAGACTGTCATTAAAAGATCAGATACAGGTTTCATAGGTGTGAAAAAATCAGATTTGAGTCACTTCAGGCTGCAGTCTGAACGTAGTCTGAACGCCTTACAATGTTGTTTCCTCATCACAAACATACCTGGAGTTTCGTTTTGTTTCATTCACACACGTTTAACGCTCAAACCCTGCATATTTAGGTTCTTCTTTCAAACAGAAATCCCTCCACCAGAATCATTCGAATAATTTCAGGCCTGGAATTGACAATCTCTACTGAACAAAAAATAAAAGGTAGCTGTTAACTTGTGCTAAAAAACTAGTTCTTCATGACAGCACAAGGTCAGTACTGAAAAAGCAGCTTGGATGAGCTGTGAAACGTCTTCACTCAAAAACTTTTTGTGGAGTGAATGAATAATGCTCTGTAAAGCGTCTGTCCAGTGTCCAGAAAAGCGCTATATAAAAGTGATGTATTATTATTATTATTTTGTCCACTTGACTGAATAGGATTTTTCTTTTCCTTTTTGAGGGATTACACAGACACTAAGGAAAAGCCTTGATACTCTTAAATGGCAATTTCAATGGGCTTTATTCACTCTTATGTCACAAAACCAGAAGACATTTGAAAACATGCAGATGACGACTTCGTTCCCTTGGGCTCTGTTGGCGATAGTAACTGAGAAAATCTGAGAAAAATGTGAAAATGGCCCAGTTTTCTTCATCTAGATGTCACTGTATTCTTTCTTTTTTGCTTTGATGAATTGTCTGTTAATTTATGTATTATAATATGTCTAACGTAATTAAAAAATAATAAGAAGAAAATAAGATGAAGATTAAAAAAAAAGATATGTAGAGTTCCGTTATGTTTGTCAGATCATCAGTTCCAACCAGCTGCCTGGAAGTGCGATTAGGGTCCCGTCCCCCATGGAAAGCTTTGGCAGGTTGAGAAGACGCTTCTGCTGAGTCCATGGTTTTATCACATGCCCAGTGTCGGGAACTACACCAGCAGTCATCATCCACATGCTTCTAAATGTCTCCCAGTAAGTGTGAAAAGAGCCCATACCACAGCGATTACTGTGTTTTCAGACTATAAGTCACACTTTTTTTATGGTTTGGGTGGTCCTGAGACTTATACTCCAGTGAGCCTTATATATTAAAATGTTCACACTGACAGCCTCGACAGGGTGCTCTAGGTTTGTGTGACAGTATTTGCTGCTACTATTACTGACACTTTGTGCATGTCTCCTGCAGAAAGAGCCGCTGTCCTGTCTGTGTCATGTCAGTTGATCGCACCATTACTTCTGTATCAGTAAAAATGTGAAATTTAAACAAACTTCTAAAGACAACTGAGAAGACTGAACACAAATGCCCCAAAAAACAAACTCATATTTTGCAGATTACAGCTGCAAGTAGTGAAAGCAGTAATTGAGCAGCAGAAAGAAAGTTTGGAGAGGGAAACTTGTGAAGGACTGGTGAAAGGCGGAGATGGAGAACACAGCTTCACGACAGCCGGGTGGGTGCACCATGTTACTTTCCTGGAAGTCATTGGATGGATCGACAAAGCCTGGACTTCAGTGACACCGAAACCATCCAGTCAGGATTCAGAAAGGCCAGAATAATTCTAACTGGAACTGAGCCTGACAGTAGCTACACAGAAGAGGAAGCGGTGCTCGGTTTCCCTCCAGAGAGTCACAGGAGTTTCTCAGAAGTGACACAGCGGATGAAGAATTCAATGGATTTAGTGATTTGGAGTGAGATGGAGAGTTTGATAAACTTGTTCTGCTCTGTTGTTTATGTTATATTTATCTGAAGAACTGTTCATATGTGACATTAACAGTCTGTTGTTCTCTATTCAGGTGTTATTACTATAACTTGCCTTTCAAGATGAAATGTCGGTTCTCGGTCTCTGATTTTATGAAATTTATTTCCCCCAAAAAGTGCAACTTATAGTCCAGTGTGACTTATATATGTTTTTTTTCTTCTTCATTATGCATTTTTTGGCTGGTGCGACTAATACTCTGGAGCAACTTATAGTACAAAAAAAAAAAAAACAGTAGTTTTATTTCTAAACAATAGAAAGTAATTTTCATGACTGTAGAATAATATTAGCTTATACTCAGTTTCTTATTAATGGTATTAGTTTGAATAAAGATCAAGACTCCTCTCCGTCTATGAAGGAAAGGTCAAATTTGATGAACATTCTTTTCAGCTTTTTAACACAGGTGGAGAGAGCGCAGGGAACGCATTACTTCTTCTAACAAAAGTGACTTATTACATTTGAGCTTAACGCACCAAAATATCTAAGAATCAACAGAGCCACCTGCTCCGCTCTGCTCATCCTGCTCCCGTTTAGCATCACTGTCACATACGGCCTGTGCCACAGACATGAAACACCATAGGCTCAAAGAGAGACGGAGGGAGGAGGGAAAGGAGGACCGCCGAGAGAGAGAGAGAGAGAGAGAGAGACGGAGCAGCGGGAGAGGGAAAAGTACAAAAAAGCGAAAGAGGGAGAGAGACGGTGAAGACGAAGAGAGAAGAGGAAGCGCAGGAAGAGAGAAAGAGAGCAAAAGAGAGATAGAAAAGGACACCAACGAGGCTTACTAGGGAATAAAACAAGACAAAACAAAGACTTAACTAGGACAAGAGAAAGAAAGACAATGGGGGGAAGAAAGAAAGAGGGAGAGAGCAGAGAGAAACAGAGAGGGACCAGCATTAACGAGGGAAAGGAAACCCAAACAAAACTAGAACTAAACTAGGACAAGAAAGAGAGAGAGAGAGAGAGAGAGAGAGAGAGAGAGAGAGAGAGAGAGAGAGAGAGAAGAGGGAGAGGAAGAGGGAGAGGAGAGGAAGAAGATCCCCAACATAAATTAATCATCAATGCATTTCAAGGCCACGACTTGGGGTCACAAGGGGACAAAAGAAGAGAGTTCAAAGACTGCAATTTGAAAGAGAGAGAGAGAGAGAGAGAGAGGAAGAGAGAGAGAGAGAGAGAGAGGGAGAGGAGGAGAGAGAGAGAAAGAAAGTGAGAGAAAGAGAAAAAAGAGACAATAGAGAGAGAAAGAGAGATAGAGAGCGAAAGAAAGAAAGAGATAGAGAAAGAGAGCGAGAGAGAGTAAACAAGAGAGAGAAAGAAAGAGAGACAGAGCAAAAGAAAGAAAGAGAGTAAGAAAGAAAGAGAGCGAGAGAGTAAGAAAGAGAAAGAAAGAAAGAGTGAGAGAGAGAGAAAAAAGAAAGAGCAAGCAAGTGACAAAGAAAGAAAGAGAGACAGCGAGCAAGAGAGAGAAAGAGAGAGACAGCGAGCAAGAGAGAGATAAAGAGAGAGAGATGGCGAGCAAGCAAGAGAGAAAGAAAGGAAGAGAGAGAGAGAGAGACAGCAAGCAAGGAAGAGAGAAAGAAAGAGAGAGAGACAGCAAGCAAGAAAGAGAGAAAGAAAGAGAGAGAGACAGCAAGCAAGAAAGAGAGAAAGAAAGAGAGAGAGAAGAAGAAAGAGAGAAGCAAGTAAGGAAGAGAGAAAGAAAGAGAGAGAGAGAGACAGCGAGCAAGAAAGAGAGAAAGAAAGAAAGAAAGAGAGAGAGACAGCAAGCAAGAAAGAGAGAAAGAAAGAGAGAGAGACAGCGAGCAAGAGAGAGAGAGAAGAGAAGACCAAGCAAGAAAAAGAGAGGAGAGAGCAGAAGCAAGAAGAAGAGAGAAAGAAAGAAGAGAGAAAGAGAGAGACAGAAAGAGCAAAGAAAGAGAAAGAAAGAGAGAGACAGCAAGTAAGGAAGAGAGAAAGAAAGAGAGAGAGAAGCAGCAAGAAGCAAAAGAGAGAAGAAAGAGAGAGAAAGAAGAAGCAAGCAGAAGAGAAGAAAGAGAAGAGAAAGAAAGAGAGAGAGACAGCAAGTAAGAAAGAGAGAAAGAAAGAGAGAGAGACAGCGAGCAAGAAAGAGAGAGAGAGAAAGAAAGAGAGAGAGACAGCGAGCAAGAAAGAGAGAGAGAGAGACAGCAAGCAAGAAAGAGAGAGAGACAGCAAGCAAAAAAGAGAGAAAGAAAGAAAAGAAAGAAGAGAGACAGCGAGAAGAAAGAAGAGAGAGAGAAGAGAGAGAGAGACAGCAAGCAAGAAAGAGAGAAAGAAAGAGAGAGAGACAGCGAGCAAGAAGAGAGAGAGAAGAGAGAGAGAGAAGAAAGAAAGACAGCAAGAAGCAAGAAAGAGAAAGAAAGAGAGAGACAGCAGAGAAGAAAGAAGAGAGAGAAAGAGAGAGAGAAACAGAGAGCAAAGAAAGAGAAAGAGAAGAGAGAGACAGCAGAGCAAGAGAGAGAGAGAAGAGAAAGAAAGAGAGAGAGAGAGAGAAACAGCAAGAAAGAGAGAGAGAGAGAAGAGCGAGCAAGAAAGAGAGAGAGAAGAAAGAGCAAGCAAGAGAGAGAGAGAGAGAGACAGCGAGCAAGAAAGAAGAGAGAGAGAAACAGCGAGCAAGAAAGAGAGAGAGAGAGACAGGAGAGAAGAAAGAGAGAAGAGGAGAAAGGAGCAGTGAGAAGAGAGAAGATGAGGAGAGATGAGAGGAGGAGGGGTGAGGAGGGGTGAGGAGGGGTGGGGGGGCGCAGGTGGGAATCCTAATGTCTGCTCTGAGTGGAAAACACCATCACGTCATTGGCTTGAGTGACGTAACCGCTGCCAAGAATAAACAAGGATGAATTTGGATGGTAAAAACATCTCTGGAAATAATGGATGGGCTGGAGTTAACAGAGCAAAGCCAGTGCTCCAGAGCCAACATCATTTAAAACAACTGCAGGGAAAACCATTCACCGCAGATGAAATGACTATTTCAAACACATTAAAGGTCACATATTAAGTGCAATGGGCTCTGGTGAGATTTAAGACATGTTATAATGTTGTTACCTCTTCAAAAATATTCCAGGAGTTGTGTTTTGTTTCATTCACACGTGTTCGAGTGACCGTTTATTATTCGTCTGTTTACATCTGCAAAGCTAAAGATGCTCTGTTCCACCTTGTGATGTCGTGAAGCGGTAGTTTTAACAAGTTTGTTCAGTAGAGATCTGTAATTCAAGACCTGAAATGATCCAAGTGATTCTAGTGAGGTTTATGGAGTTTAAAAACACAGTGGAGCAGGTTGAACAGAGTGTTTTCTGTTTGAGAGAAGAACTCAGTGAAAGTGTAAATGAAACAAAACACAACTGCATTATAACAGTGATCAGAAAATAGCATAATATGAGCCCTTTAAATAGCAAAAAAAAAATAAAAATACTTGTAAGTTGGATGTATTTTAAGTTATTTCAAGAGAAAATGGTGAAACAAATAACTTTAAATACTTTACTATTAAACTTTTAATTTTAAATAACTGATTCCTATAGGCGAGTTTTATTGTTAACAAAAGCGCGCGTTGCATGCTGGGAAATTATTTTGATCAGCGGCAATAAACACTAATTCAACATGACGGACAGAGCGAGAAAGCATGTAAAGGGTATTGATCCCGGTTATTTATCCACTCTAACGGCAGAGGACCCAAGACCATTTGACCAGAAATTGATCATAAGCATCGATGGAGCCAAATCACCCTTTTCAACCCCGACAAAAGGTGGACCAAACCAAATTTCTGGTCTGAATCGCCAACTACCTGGACAAATATTCACTTTGGCGACATCCACAATGACTTGGTGGAAACTCCTGGGCCATTCACAGCAGAAAAGATGAAAACCTCCAAGAGTCTCGAAATGAATGAATGTTGAACTTGTTGGAGTCCACGGTTTGTTAGGATCTTCTACGTTTGCTCTGCGAATGTTTGAAAGCCGTTTAATTCACCGTTAGTGGTTCTTTTCACTCAGAATACGAAAAAGACATTTTCCTTTTTCCGTGCTTCTATTTGTGCATCCGATAATGCAGCAGGAATTTACCATTATCGGGGATAAATACGTGAGGTTACGCACTGTGTTTGATGCTATTGTGTTTCTTGCCTCCGACCAAAATATTTCCCAGCATGCAACGTGGGCTTTTAATAACAATGACGTCAGCTGAAACTCGCCTATATCTTGCATTTGTTCAATTACAGTTACTTATATTGCTCAAAAAATACCTTGAAAACCAGGCATTCGTAATAAGCAATGTCACCTCTCCACAGATCTGAGCTGTAATTTGGCCGTGTGAGTCATCTCTTGTCTCCATGCATAGATAAGTTTAATGCCATACTGTAACTTCCAGGGCGAGACAATAGCATCTCCATGGTGACACGCAGGTGGCACAACGTCTATAAGAAAAGTTACATAGTGCAACCAAGCCCCGGGGTTTCAAAAAAAGACAAATATCGCTGAGCTCAATGGCGCATGATTCCAGATTAGGCTTTAGTCCGGCGAGGTACTTCTGGTGGCTCTGGGCCGAGCATGTAGCTCAGTACTGCTCTTTTCTCCTGCAGACACACGCCAATGCACGTGAACGCACACACAGACAGTGCCGGGAAGGTGACTTTTAAAATGTATTCCCCTACAGATTACAGATTACACACATCAAAATGTAGTTTGTAACATAATCCATTAAGGTACTTAAAGTGAGTAACGTAATCTGATTACTTTAGATTACTTGATTTGCTGTAGAGAAGCAAAGGCCAGGATATCGTAACATGAGAAGTTTTGTTTGCTAAAAGAAAATAAAAAGCCCAGACTTTACTTAACCACATTAAAAATATTATTGATAAAAGAGGAGGAGACACGGTCCGCGCGGCATGGTTTAGTCCTGCTCATCCTGTTTTAGTCCTGGTTTAGTCCTGTTTTAGTCCTGGTTTAGTCCTGTTTTAGTCCTGTTTAGTCCTGTTTAGTCCTGGTTTAGTCCTGGTTTAGTCCTGTGGTTTAGTCTGTGGTTTTAGTCCTGGTTTAGTCCTGGTTTAGTCCTGGTTTTAGTCCTGGTTTAGTTGGTTTAGTCCTGGTTTAGTCCTGGTTTAGTCCTGGTTTAGTCCTTGTTTAGTCCTGGTTTAGTCCTGGTTTTAGTCCTGTTTAGTCCTTGGTTTAGACCTGGTTTAGTCCTGGTTTAGACTTGGTTTAGACCTGGTTTAGACCTAGTTTAGACCTGGTTTAGTCCTGGTTTAGACTTGGTTTAGACCTGGTTTTAGACCTGGTTTAGTCCTGGTTTAGACTTGGTTTAGTCCTGGTTTAGTCCTGGTTTTAGTCCTGGTTTAGACTTGGTTTAGTCCTGTTTTAGTCCTGGTTTAGACCTGGTTTAGACCTGGTTTAGACCTAGTTTAGTCCTGGTTTAGACTTGGTTTAGTCCTGCTTTAGTCCTGGTTTAGTCCTGATTTTAGTCCTGGTTTAGCCCAAAATGTGAAAACGGGAAAATACCGAAGTGTAATCCATTTATTTCAACAAAGTAACTGTAATCCAATTACCTCTCACTGAAACAGTAACTGTAACTGAATACACTCATAACACTCATGTTACTCATAATTTGTACTCTGATTACTTAAAGTCGGTACATGTAATCCGTTACTCCCCAACACTGCACACGGAGCGCAGTCTTGTGTATCACATGATCGCTTTAACCAATCAGAGTGAGAGGAGCTAGAGCGGAGCCTGAGCGAACAATTATAAAGCGTTTTTTAAGACAACTGAAGGATTCTGAGCTGAGAAAACATTTATGAGTAGTAAAAATCACCAAAAAATCTGACATTTTTGAAAGTTGTAGGTGACCTGTCCACCGAACATGAGCAGTTTGTGATTACATTGCCTCTATGAGAAAAATCCTGTCTCAGTCCAGAGGATTTTTTCTGCTCAAGTACCAGTGAGTGTCACTACGTCAACTGGAGGCAGCTACAAGCAGCAATACCTTTATCCAGTTATTTTAATAGATCCATGAGTGCAACTTTAATTCTGTAATGAAATACACCAAGTCAAGATGATTTAAGCCTGGTTTTGGTTGTTCTCGCTGCAGGTGTTGGGATGCAAGTTGAGAATGAGAATTTTCCGTGCATGGATTTGTGTTGATCTAAAATGCATTCATTTGGACTGAATTTATAATTTCAGAAAAGTCCCTAACTAAGTTTTTACGGAAAACTCCATAACGTAATTGTCTTGGGGTTACATCCTCACTGCCAAGGATAAACAAGGAGACATTTGGCTGGTAAAACAGTGGAAATACTTACTGTGGTTCACTGTGGTTGATGTTAGTTAGGGTCCCAGATTATGTGAGATTTCTAAAACATAAAGGGTTGCTTCAAAATGTAAAACATACCCAGATCCTTCAGTCCCGCACATTCTACAATCAAAGACAAAACTGAGTAAGTAAATAGTCCGTGGATTTATATAGACCCAAAGCGTATTACAGAGCGTTATTCATTCACTCCGCACTCGGGGGTGGGAAGATACTGTTATAGCCACAGCCGCCCTGGGGCAGACACCACTTTTATACTAGGCAATGTGGGTGAGGCGTCTTGCCTAAGGAAACAACAACCGTTTTCGCACCTGTGTTTTTCCCCTGGAGGCTCCCATCCAAGTACCAAACAGGCCGGACCTTTCTGAGCTCCTGAGATCTGACGAGAACGGCCGCTGAACCACGTCTGATAATAATAACAACAATATAACAGAACATTCGTTTAGAAAATCCTGTCCTCTCTTCCTGCGCTCACACAAATGAATGAATGAAAGGAGTTTTACAGCAGCGGTGTTCAAACTAACTCGTGTTATCTCCTGGCTCTCCGGCTGAACTGTCCCAAATCATTATCAGCAGAACTCGTGTACCTCTGTCAGTGCTGATACTCTGCACTCCGCTGATGGACTCTGTTACTGAACACTGCTCTGTGCTTCTCCTCTGGTTGTGTGTTTGGATATGAGGCTCTCTGAGAAACACACAAACCCTACAGATGTTTTTAAACTCCATACACTTCAACTAAATTCAGAAGGAGCTGTATTTGACGAGCCATCTTCAGAACTGTCCCAAACATGTCAACAAGGTAAATACTCCTCCTACTGAATCTGTGTATCATTTATTCATTCGTTTTTTCAATATAAAACCAAAAATAAGAAAACGAAAAAAACTATTATTTTCTTCATTATTTGTCTCCAAAATCAAAATGAAAAAACTGATAAAGATGAGTTTTTTCATTTTTCGATTTTGTGTTTAAATGAATAATGGAAAAAAACGGATAATGACCAGTTTCCCATTTCTGTGACTTTAGCCAGACTAGGACTGAGACCAGGACTTAGACTGGGACCAGACCAGGATTAAGTCCGGGACCAGGACCAGGACTGTGATGCTGGACTTTTGTTCCGCATACAGACTGAACCAGGACTGAACCAGGACTAAACCAGTGTTTGTCAGGATGGGCCCAAAGGTGCGCCCGTGTACAATGTCAGAACTGAGACCGGGACCAGACCAAGACTGAGACTGGGACCAGACCGGGACTTGGACCGGGACCAGACCGGGACTGTGACCGGGACCAGACCGGGACTGAGACCGGGACTGAGACCGGGACTGAGACCGGGACCGAGACCAGGACCAAACCGGGACTGAGACCGGTTTAATCCTGGTTCAGTCCTGGTTCATTTCTGGTTCAGTTCTGTTTTAGTCCTGGTTCAGTCCTGTTTTAGTCCTGGTTCAGTCCTGTTTTAGTCCTGGTTCAGTCCTGGTTTAGTCCTGGTTCAGTCCTGGTTCAGTCCTGTTTTAGTCCTGGTTCAGTCCTGGTTTAGTCCTGGTTCAGTCTGTTTTAGTCCTGGTTCAGTCCTGGTTCAGTCCTGTTTTAGTCCTGGTTCAGTCCTGTTTAGTCCTGGTTCAGTCCTGGTTTTCAGTCCTGGTTCAGTCCTGTTTTCCTGGTTTTAGTCCTGGTTCAGTCCTGGTTCAGTCCTGTTCAGTCCTGGTTCAGTCCGTTTTAGTCCTGGTTCAGTCCTGTTCAGTCCTGTTCAGTCCTGGTTCAGTCCTGGTTCAGTCCTGTAGTCCTAGTCAGTCGGTTCAAAATGGGAAATGGCTGTTGGCTGTTATCTGTTTTTTCCATTATTCATTTAAACACAAAATCGAAAACTGAAAAAAAATAATTGTTTTTGTTTTTTTCATTTTGGCTTTTGAAACAAATAATGAAGAAATCAGTTGTTTTTTTCATGTTCTTATTTTTGGTTTTATATTGAAAAACAAATGAACAAATGATACACGGATTTTACAGTATTGTCTTTATAAAGAACCCAAGAAGTTAATTTACATGAGACCACCAAATGAACAGTTTTGGATTCAACTAAACTGTTTGTTTTGTCTAGACTCCTAAACAATTACAGGTTTCTCATTCGGTAAGAACATTCTAAAAAAAAAGCTCACAAAAGTCAATTTTGTGTAACATAAGACCTTTAATGCAAAATCGTTGAAGGAACAAATGTTGAATAATTTTGACATTTTGTGCCAATTAGAACTGATGTAGATCATCCCGTACACTAAATCCAATTATGTGAATCAATGGTGCGCTGTATAAGAAATTAATATCTTTATGCACAGATTTAAAGCACTATCCTCTTACCATAAACCACATGAAATAAATCTGAAATGTGATTCTTTGTGAACGCCTCCATAGCTGCACAAAAGAGGAGTTAAACAATCAATGGAAATGAAGCGTCCGAGTGGCGTTCACCTTGACAAAAGAGCTCCTGTCTTTGGTCTAGATAAATAATACAATGAGACAGGAGCGAGCGCGTGTGAAGCCGCCCAGATAAAAGAGACGAGAGTTAGTGCGTAGGACGAGTGGAGCATTGTCCACTGGAGATAAGCCCATTCACCGCCAATGGGAGCGCGAACACAAGCAGAGACCTACCACAAGCTCGGAAGGAAGGCCATAGTAGCATTTGTCACTGTCGTATCATATTAAACAAAAGAGAGATCTGATATTTTTATAGTAGAAGCATTTGAATGTACAGTAAGCTCAAAGGAATACTATATATATGTGTGTGTTATAAGGTCTAAGTCTGGTTGAATCTAATCAGAACTGCATAATTGGACCGAAATCACAATGGTTGAATGGTGTAATTAGCAACTGACTGCAAATATTCTCATCTATAGCATCAAGGTTGACTTTTTAAAACCTGCAAACCCTGGCCTGTAGTTTATGCTCTGAATTGTGTAGGGTTCTCGGTACGTGCGGGGTTAGAGTGCCTCGTCTCAGATGCATTCCGCTGTTCACAAAAATAACATGAACTGAATTGTAATTTTTTAACACTACGCACATCGCAAATATAAAAATGCAATATTGGGACTAAAGGAAAGACTCTGTCCTCAAAACTGATTACTTCAATACCACAATGAAATAAAAAATAAAAAACAACTCCGCCTGTGGGGAGGTCCAGTTTTGTTATGTTTATGTATTTTATTTTATCAGTATCTTGTTTTTAGGGCTGCAAAATTAATCACAACGTAACTGAAACTGCAATTTGAATTTGAATTTAAATCAAAGTACTATATTTTCCTCCAGACAACAAAATATTCTGTCTTATTCTGCAATAAAAAAAAACTGTACAAACTAGAGATGGGCACGATTAGTCAACTAATCGATTATTGATCCTTAAGACTTCTGTCGATCACATTCATTGTTAATTGACAAACTGAATGTAGGTTGCTGTGCGTAGTGCAGCGTAAGGACATGAGGCTCTGTCTGACAGCGCAAACACCAGAGCTGCATCCTCATAGTCCCACGTTTGGGCTCTGGCGCACCTCCTTGGAGATCACTGTACCACTCAGTGAGTGTGTTTACATGCACATCAGTGTCCTGGGTATGATCGGGTTTTTTGAGTATCCCGGTTTCGTCATGGTGCATGTATACACAGTATCCCAGTTACATGTATACACAGTATCCCGGTCACTGCAACATAAAGTTGAGTGCACATGTGTCCAAAAGACACACTCGTCTTTTCATCACAACAGTAGCCAAAATAAATAAAATGACCAACATAAATAAAGTGAGTCAAATGACTTTAAATAAAGAGCTGTACTAAACCTGCACATGTGTATGATCTCTGAAAACATGAACCATCTCCAACACGACACACACACACAGAACAGACTCACCATCATCATCAACATCCCTCTGTCGCAGAGAGAACACTCATATTCCACTGAGCCGTGTCCTTTAGTCCGACAGAAGCTGAACTGCATCAGTGCACAAGGAAAGAGCTGTTTTTTTCAGCGCTTATAATTTATGCAAATGAACTGTGTGGTTTTAAGTTTTGTTTCTGTAAAATGTAAACAAATGTGGCAAAGCTGCATTAAACACATTATAATTTCAAACAAGTTGATTTGGCTCTATTGTGTTTCTGGTTTATATGTAGTAAAGTTTGGTTTATTTATGCAGATTATTAATAGTAATAATAATTACAATAATTGTAATATAAAAAACTTTAATGATTATTTAAATAGTTGATTGTTAATTCTCTCAACGATCGATTAAGTACATTTGATCAGATGCCCTTCCCTGGTACAAACATCTAAATTGTGATTCTTGTATTTTTCTTGTCATTTCAGTCTTTTTGTCAGTTCCTCCAGATGCATTTATAGATGCACTGAATATATTTTTGGTTGAGGGTCCATCACCTATTTATGTTTATGTTTATGAATATGCCATTGCTCTGCTTGAAATGTTCCACTGTATAACATTAAACAGCTGCTATACCTTACAATTACTCAAATACAAGTGGTTTCATAGCTTAAAAATACACAGTAAAACAGGCATTCTGACTGTGAGTGGGGTCGCCTCTCCACAGATCTGACCTGTAACTTGGTCTTGTTTGGTCTCAGTGAAGATAGAAAGGTTTAATACCACACTGTGAAACATTCCAGACAAAGCAATAAGCATTTGATGGACCCTCCACCAGAAAAAACGCTAGTAGTTTTGATGATTTTAGTATTGATTCGTGTACTTTACTTTGACAACACAACTCGATAATATCCACATCCACAAAACTCTATATACGCAGCCACAAATAACGCTCTAAAAAGAACATCTCTACCCCTTCAGTCAGGACACAGCTGTTTATATGTCACTCTCCATCAGACCGCAAGCCTAAACTTCGCGAATAAGTGACATTTGCGGTGAATCAAAGAGCTGCTGGCCGCCCCCTGTCACCGCCAGCGCACCATCACACTGTAAACATGTGGAAAACACGAGGGCCAGGACCCAATCTCTCTCCGATCTGGTCCGGAGAAGGGGCGGGAGGGGGGTATTGGAGGTAAGGTAGGAAAGAAACACAGTCTTCACTCTGATCCACTGATACAATAGGAAAACTTTGGGATTTGATTTGGCTTTGGAAATCTGATGTACCTGATGGTTTGCCTGGAAAATTTATTGACATCAGGAACAGTAAATGCGAACGAATATTAGATTAAGACAATGGAAAAAACATGGGGACTGGTGTGTTCGTGCACGCTACAGGCTAAAGAGCAGTTCAACCAGTTTACAGCGAAGGGGTAAAATAGAGCTAATCTTTATTGTTACTTCAAATATAATAATGTTTATAGGTCCAACATTATGCAACATTGACTCTTGTGAGATTTAAGTCATGTTAGAATGTTGTTACCGAGAGGTGGGGATCTGCAAGTCATGATTTAGATTCGAGTGAGACTTGAGACTTGAAAAAATGGATTAAGACTTGGGACTTGACTTGGACTGGAAGGTCAGTGAATTGGGACTTGATTTGAGAAGACTCGATGCGTCTCCTAAAAACATATGCTTTTAGAAAATACTTTTCTCTTTACAATTGATAAATGATAAATTGATAAATGAGGTGCTTTATTTTTCCCTGCCACTTCTGTATGATACTTTGGATGTAGCTGAAGTACTGTGATGGTATCCTCAAATGTACTACAGTAATATACACTACAATTCAGTAAAACAGAGGGAACTCCACAGAACAATAGAACATGATCCTTCCATTTGAGTGCAGACACGACAAAATAACTGTTATTAAGTTCTCTTAAATCTGAATTCTTTCTGTTCTGACCGTAATAATTCACACTAAGATCTTGTCAAGACATTTAAAAAGGAAAAAATTGCATTTCTATAACTCTTACATACATACTCATATATAAAAATACCATGAATTTTAAGTACAATTTAGCTTAAAAGTCATAGAAATTGCAAAAATTTACAGACTTGAAATGGCTTGATGCTCAAAGCAGACAACTTGGACTTGACTTGGACGTAAGGGTCAGTGACTCGAGGATTGACTTAGACTTGCCTGTATTTGACTTGGGGTCAAAGACTTGAGATTTACTTGAGACTTGCAAAACAACAACTTGATCCCACCTCCTCAAAAACATACCTGGAATTGTGTCTTATTTCATTCACACATGTTTGAGTAATCCTTTATTACTGGTCTGTTTACATCTCCAAAGCTCAAAATGTTCTGTTCCACTTTGTTTTTCAAGTTGACAGGCAATTCCAGGGCTGAAATCATCCAGATGGTTCCAGTGAAGGTGTATAGAGTTTAAAAACACAGTGGAGCACAACAATCTTCTAAGATAAGATTGGTCATTCTCAGGGTGGTATGGCTATTAAAAGTTCAATGTGTACTCACAGAAATGACCAGTACTACTTACTATACTTCAACCACTATTACTCATATTGGTGTATTTGCATTTGCGTAGGTTTGGCACCAAATGATTCTGAAAAAAGGGGCGATTTGGCAAAAAAGTGCAAAAAAGAAGAAGTAGAAAATGCAGATGCAGATGCCGAGAGCAAAAACATCTTGGAAATTGACCACGTTGGAAAGACAGGTGTAATTATCTACGTAGGGAGAGATCGAATTCCAGTTTCTGTGTTGTTCAGACGATCTTAAAACTTTTTTGACGGTGTTTGTTAACGTCTCCATGGTAACTGCTAAACATTCCACTCATAGATTTACATGTAAAATACCGCCAAATAATATTAATACTCAAGCTGTATCTATTTTTTTTTTTTTCAAATCCTGCTATGCAACTACTACCCCATTTTCACCTAAGACAAGAAACTACTTTAAGTCCAAAATATTTCCTCAAAAGCGAAACCGCGTACAGGCCAAAGTATCAAGTTGAAATAAAACTAATATCTCAAGAACTTTGGATTGTGAATAGTAAATCTTCTGTGGTCCATTAAACAGCATGATGAAGCTGGTTAATGCAGCGTTCCCACTCTAAATCTGAACATGGATTATACTCTGACATTTTTACATGCGCCATAAAGACACATATTTAATTTAGAAACCCATAAAACACAAACGGATCATTTATTTGACGAGGATTTCTTCTGTCTGTGTGAGATGTCTTTGCTTTAACTCACCAGTCCATGTCGGTTACTATGGCATCTATAGTTATTGATTTGTGCGGATTTGAGTTGGACAGAAGATCACTGAAGTCAAGCCCCAGACTGTATATGTTTTTGTAAGTTGGTCCATCAGAAAAAAACACATTGCTGCTTCATAGTTTTGTCACTTTCTTTCATCTTGATTCAACCTGTATATAGATATGTGTGGTAAAGTTATAAAGGTATATGTACTCCTTCAAGGGTCATATTACCATTTTCTGATCTATGTTATAGTGTTGTTTCCTCGTCAAAAACATACCCAGAGTTGTGTTTTGTTTCATTCACACATGTTTAACACACAAACCCCGCAGATTTAGCAGAGGTGGGGACTTCAAAGTTGTGGCTTGGACTCAAGTCAGACTTGAGTCACTATTTCTAGGACTTGAGACTTGACTTGATAAAATGAAAGGACTTGGGACTCGACTTGGACTTGAAGGACAATGACTTGGGACTTGACTCGGATTTGAGGCCTGTGTCTGGAGAAGCACTTTTAAATCTGAATTCTTTCTATTCTGACCATAATGATTTCTACAACTCTTATATATTCTATAATTTCTCATATATAAATATACCTTTTTACAGTACATTTTATTTTTAAATTCTCCCTCAAATTATTATTATTTTTTTTAAGTACAATTTATCTTAAAATTCATATAAATTGCAAAAATCTAAGCTGGTTTAAAGACTTTAATGACTTGAAGCTCAAAGCAGACGACTTGGACTTGGATTTATGGGCCAGTGACTCGAGACTTGCCTGTATTTGACTTGGGACTTGATTCAGACTTGAGAGTTGAGTCAAAGACTTGAGACTTGAAAAACAATGACTTCGTCCCACTTCTGATATTTAGGTTTAAGTTCTTCCCTTAAACAAAAAACATTCTGTTTATAAAATCGATTCAGATGCATTTTGAATCGATTCAAGAATTGTGCAATGAAGCATCACTGAATTTATTTTTTCTTCCACCCCTACACAACAGCTATATATGCGTACACAAATGGACAAATATCAGATATCAGTATCAGCTAAAAAAATCCATATCAGTTCCTCCTTACCAAGCCTGATTCATCAGCCGGTTGTTTCACTTTGTGGAAACCGTCTGACCTCACATTAAGATTCATTCGCTCAACTTCTTTATTTGACCAATCGCTGCTATTTGGTCGTGATGTATGTAATGCGCTGGAACGCTCAGTGGTGTCCAAGCAATTGCTGGCACAACAGTAAACAAAGCAGAGAATGAAAATGTCTGTCAAAGATCATTGTCAATAAAAATACGAAGTTTGTATTTTACAAAGGAAATCCAAAGGAGGATAGAGTATGCAGTCAGTTGGTTCAGCTCTTTGCTTATTGGCTGGTGCGTGGTCTACTACTTCCGGGGTTCTTGTAAACCATCTAGTGTATTCCAATTCCTGACCTAGAGAGAGAAATGCAATTGAGCAGAGGCACTAGGTGGCGCCAGCCTGACTATCACGATATATCACTGAATCGATTTTTTCTTACACCCCTACACAACAGCCTAATATGTGTATACAAACATGTAATAAATTATTTCATATCACACATTTTGGGGCAGCAGCAGGACAAATATCAGACCTGTCTCCACAAAGATGTTTCTGCTTTGCCTGGAATGTTTCACAGTACAGCATTAAACCCAAGGCAAGTGGCATCAACAGACAAACTTAAAAGTAAAATGTACAGAGATATGACTACAGCCCAAATTAAGAATGCATGGTTTTCAATGTATATTTTCATCAGTAAACATCTGTAATTAAATCAATACGAGATAGATAAGTTTAATCTCATACTGTGGAATATTCCAGGCAAAGCAGTAACATTTATTTATCCTCTGTATTTATTGTGCTACCACTATTAGCACGACCGCGATCACTACTTTATAACGTTCATCTTGTCTGGTTAAGTCCTGATAATTAAACTTCTTAATAAGTTTTAGTTCATTAGTGAGAAGAATTTACCTCGACATGTTTTGGCTGCGAGCTGCTAATAAGTTGTCTAACTAAAGGAAAATAAAACGATACCCGACAGTGATCACAACAGTTTCAGAATGGGACATACGACAAAAATAAGCACAGGGTAACACTTTAGTTTAGGGACCACGTATTGAGCTTAGCTATTAGTTGGTATTAATTAAACACTTATTAATGCTTATTAAGATTTCAGTGTATGTACAAAAACATCTATTGTAATCGCCACTAGATTAACGGGAAGAAAAGAGTTAATGGGTTAGTACTCGCAAAATATGGCCTTAGACAAAAATGCATCGAAAGTACTTTATAAATACTAACAAACATGTAATTAAGCACATTTTACTATTAACTAACTATCAATAAGTGGTCACTAAACTAAAGTGTAGATATTACGCTGCTTTCTGATTTGTTATAATGTTATTTAATCGACAAAAATTTACCTAGAGTTGTGTATGTTTTACTTCTTTTCTCAAATGGAAAACACTCTTGTGATGTGATGTGGTCATACAGGAAGCGCTCCACTGTGTTTTTAAACTCCATACACTTTCAGTAGAATCATTTGGATGATTTCAGGCCTGGAATTGTCAATCTCTACTGAACTTAAGGCTGTACAATTATTTGAATTTTGATCGTGATTTTGATTTGTGTGTCAACTCATCTCCAAACTCATACAATCAAGTGAAACAATTTACTTTATTTTGGGCTTTTTTTTTATATGTAAAGTATATTTATTTATTTATTTATTTATTTTAACATAGAGATTGTAGGACAGCTGGATATATAGTTTATTTTGGATACATTTGTTTTTTTTATGCCTTATTTCATGTTCAAAGTATATTTTATTCATTTTATGTTTAATACGTTGCAAAACTGCTCTAATAATCCGTGTATCATTCGTTCATTCTTTTTTCAATATAAAACCAAATATTATTTGTTTCCAAAACCAAAAATGAAAAAACTGATAACAATTAGTTTTTTCAGTTTTCGATTTGTGTTTAAATGAATAATGGAAAAAATGGATAATGACCGTTTCCCGTTTCCGTGACTGTTAAACTGTTATTGTAGTAGTAGTAGTAGTAGTAGTCGTTGTTGTAGTAGAAGCAGTAGCAAGTTAAACTGCGATGCCGGACTTTTGCGCCTCATACGGACTGAAGCAGGACTAAAACAGGACTAAACCCAGTCTCAGTCCCAGTCTGCTCCCGGTCTCAGTCCCGGTCTCAGTCCCGGTCTCAGTCACAACCTGGTCCAGTCGCGGCCTCAGTTTTTAAAGTTTTGAATAAATTATCAATAACAAAGTGTTTGCTGAATAAATGCATTGTGTAACTAAAAAAAAAAAAGCGTTTGAATAATCATGATTTGAAAATAATCATGATATTTTTTCCATAATCAAGCAGCGCTAACTAAACTAAAAGAAAAGGCAGATGACATCACAAAGTGGAACAGAGCATTTTGAGCTTTGGAGATGTAGACAAACTAATAAACCAGTGTTACTCAAATATGTGAATGAAACAAAACACAACTCCAGGTCTGTTTTTGATGAGAAAACAACATTATAACATCACAAGAGTCACATTTGCGTAATAGAGCATCTTTAATTAATCCTGTTTAATTTGAACTTTTCACAAATAATAAATCACTGACATTTCCAAGATGGCGTCTTGAAACAAACTTGACAACAACAACAGCCCAATGGCAAGTTTGTCTAGTGTTATATTTTCATCTAGGCTCACATCTCATTCTGTCACCCAGTGCCCTTGCGTGAGGCGGGTCGTGCGGGTGCTGCGGGCGCCTTCACGTGGCATCACTTCCTGTCGGGACATATAAGGACACGGGGTGAGTTTAATACAGATGACTTTGGACAGCACCCCCTCTCTGTCTGGAGGCGAAACAGAAGGCACTGGACCAAAACACAATCTGGTTTTCTCTCTCTCTCTTTTCCTGCCTCTCGTAGTCGCTTCTTCTCTGCTTCTCCATTTCTTCCTCTTTCAAGCCCTCTCTCCCTTCCCTATATCTCCTCTTATCTTCTGCTCTCGCCATATATGTCCATCTCCCTCTGTCTCTTTCTCTTTCCTTATCTTTCACTCTCTCTGCCGCCTCTGCTCTCTTCCTCTCGCTCTCTCTGACTACATAACACACCTCTGTCTTTTCCCCATTTTCTTCCTCTCTCCCTCTCTCCTCCTCTATGTGTCTCTCTCTGTCTCGTTCCTGTGTCTCTCTTTGCCTCTCTATGTGTCTCTCTCTTTGTGTCTCCTTCTTTGCCTCTCTATGTGTCTCTCTCTTTGTGTCTCCCTCTTTGCCTCTCTATGTGTTTCTCTCTGTGTCCCTCACTGTGTCTCTCTCTTTGCTCTCTATGTGTCTCTCTCTTGTCTCTTCTGTCTCGTCTCTCTCTTTGCTCTCTCTATGTGTCTCTCTCTCTTCTGTGTCTCCCTCTTTGCTCTCTGTGTTTCTCTCTTGTCCCTCCTGTGTTTCTCTCTTTGCCTCTCTATGTGTCTCTCTCTTTGCCTCTCTATATGTCTCTCTCTTTGTGTCTCCCTCTTTGCCTCTGTGTGTCTCTTTCTCTCCGTCTCCCTCCCTGTGTCTCTCTCTTTTTGTCTCCGTCTCTGTGTCTCTCTCTCTCTTTGGCTGTGTGTGTGTGTCTCTCTCTCTCTCTGTCTCCCTCTCTCTTTGCCTCTGTCTCTCTGTCTCCCTCCCTGTGTGTCTCTCTTTGCCTTTCTATGTGTCTCTCTCTTTGTGTCTCCCTCTGTGTCTCTTTCTCTTTGCCTCTCTGTGTCCCCCTCTGTCTGTCACCCTCTCTCTCTGTCTCTCTCTTCCTCTCTGTGCCTCTCTCTCTCTCTTTGCCTCTCTGTGTCTTTCTCCCACTCTGTGTCTGTTTCCCCCTGTGTCTCTCTCGCCGTCTCTCTACTTGCCCCTCCCTCTTTCAGTCTCTCCTCATCTCTCCTCCCCCATTTCTCTCTCCCCTTATCTATCTCTCTCTGTCTCTTTCTGTGTGTGTGTCTCTCTCTCTGTCTTTCACTCTGTCTCTTTCTCTCAGTCTCTTAATCTGTCTGTCTCTCTCTCTGTCTCTCACTTTGTCTTTCTCTCTGTCTCTCTGTCTGTGTCTCATTCTGTTTCTTTCTGTCTCTCAATCTGTCTGTCTCTCCCCCTCTCTCTTTCTCTGTCTCTTTCTCTCTGTCTGTGTCTCACTCCGTCTCTCTCTGTCTGTCTGTCTGTCTGTCTCTCTCTCTGTCTCTTAGTCTGTCTGTTTCTGTCTCTGTCTGTTTCTCGCTCTGTGTCTGTCGGTTTCTCTCTGTCTCTCCCTCCCTTTCACTCTCTCTCTGTCTGTGTGTCCGTCTGTCCGTGTCTCCAGTCACACAAACAGGACTAAATAAAAGCCAGAGGTGGTGCGTGGACAAACGTGCGGTGAATATGTAAAGTGAGAGCGTCGAGTGAGCACCGTGAGTCACCCTTCAGAAGCACACAGCCGGACTCTCTCTGCTCATAATTATATTCACAAAGTGACACTCGGACAAAGGATAAGGCAGAGGAAGGGAATTAAAATGTGGATGAAGTACCTCAGTGTAGTAAATAGTGTAGTAAATCATGACTGCTACTTCTACTGGTGCTGCTATTACTACTAGAAACTACAATACAAATACAATAGAAAAGGACTAACGTTTAAAAATGTGTGCGTATTCTTCTACTACTACTTCCGCTGCTGCTGCTACTACTGCTACTGCTACTACTACTTCTACTGCTCCTACTACTTCTACTACTACTGCTACTACTACTACAACAACTACTACTGCTGCTCTCGCTACTACTACTGCTACTGCTACTACTTCTACTGCTGCTACCACTTCTGCTGCTACTACTTCTACTACAACTACAACAACAACTACTGCTGCTGTTCTCGCTACTACTACTGCTGCTGCTACTACAGCTACTACAACTACTACTACTACTACTGCTGCTGCTACTACAGCTACTACTACTACAGCTACTACAACTACTACTACTACTGCTGCTGCTACTACAGCTACTACAACTACTACTACTACTGCTGCTACTACAGCTACTACAACTACTACTACTACTGCTGCTACTGTTACTACTACTGCTGCTGCTCCTGCTACTACTACAACTACTACTGCTACTACTGCTGCTGCTGCTACTGATGCTGCTTCTACTTGTACTACAACTACTACTACTACTACAACAACTACTACTACTACAGCGACTACTACAACAACAACTACTACAACAACAACTACTACTACAACAACTACTACTACAACAACTACTACTACTACTACTACAACTACTACTGCTACTACTGCTGCTGCTGCTACTGATGCTGCTTCTACTTGTACTACAACTACTACTACAACTACTACTACTACTACAACAACTACTACAACAACTACTACTACTACTACTACACTACAACTACAACTACAACTACAACTACTAACTACTACTACTACTACTACTACACAACAACTACAACTACAACTACTGCTACTGCTGCTGCTGCTGCTGCTGCTACTGCTGCTGATACTACCGCTTCTTCTACTGCTACTACAACTGCAACTACTACTATAGATGAATGAATGAAGTTATTTGTGTGATTTGACCATTCAAAAACAGCACTGGAGTAATATGCGTACATTGTTGTAGTGACTGGAAATAGGCTGCACAGCTCAAAGCATGTTGTTTAGATTACGCATGAAGTTTTATACAAATTGAATAAATCTAAATAATAAGCAGACACAGAGAGAGTAATAAAAACTGCTTGTGCATCTGTCAAGGTTCAGAAATGGACTCAAATTGATTATAAGGTTTGAGCCGAGCAGTGGGAGTCTGGGCTGAAGTGTCCTTATTGATTTGTTTTCATTTTCCTGTCAGTTCTTCAATAGTCCAAAATGCTTTCGGTGGCAAGTCATCAAAAAATATAATTGTATACTAAAGTTCAAATATCTCCAGATTCTATACATCTGTTGGTTTTTCCACTCAGACTGGCTGTGTGTACATTACAGCTTTTCTCCATTCAGCTGTACGGGAGAGGCCAGCCAATACATGTACTGCATAGTAAAAATAGTAGTAGGTAGTGGGTCGTAGTAGTAAGCAGTAGGGAGTAGGAGTAGTAGGTAGTAGTTGTGGTAGTAGTAGTAATAATAGGTCTTAATAGTAGTAGTAGTAGTAGGTAGTAGTAGTAGTAGTAGTAGTAGTAGTAGTAGTAGTAGTAGTAGTAGTAGTAGTAGTAGTAGTAGTAGTAGTAGTAGTAGTAGTAGTAGTAGTAGGTAGTAGTAGTAGTAGTAGTAGTAGTAGTAGTAGTAGTAGTAGTAGTAGTAGTAGGTAGGTAGTAGTAGTAGTAGTAGGGAGTAGGTAGTAGGCAGTAGTGAGTAGTGAGTAGTAGTAGGTAGTAAGTAGGTAGTAGTAGGTAGTAAGTAGGTAGTAGTAGTAGTAGTAGTAGTAGTAGTAGTAGTAGCAGTAGTAATAGGTAGTAGGAGTAGTAATAGGTAGTAGCAGTAGTGGGTAGTAGGCAGTAGTAGGTAGTAGTGTAGTAGTAGTAGTAGTAGTAGTAGTAGTAGTAGTAGTAGTAGTAGTAGTAGTAGCAGTAGTAGAGGGGTAGTAGTAATAGTAGTAGTAGCAGTAGTAGTAGCAGCAGTAGTAGAAGAAGCAGTAGTAGGAGCAGTAGTAGTTGTTGTTGTTAATATTTATTGTAGTGCTAATGACTGTAGTAGTTGTAGCAGTAGTACTAGTAGCAGTCGAAGTAGTAGTATAGTCATAGAGGTAGTAATAGTAGTGGCCCAAGATACAGTGTAAGATTTCTTTGCTCTATCCAAACTTTTAAATGTCAGCTCTACATTCAAACTTCTGACACGTCTTTGCTTTTCAGGTGAAGACGTTTCAGTTACACAAAGATCCACTGTCAGCGTGTATTTATTAAGAAGCCTTTGACCAGGAGCTTTGATTTCAGAGAGCATCTTTTATCACTTTCACCATTGATGTTTTATAGATTATAACACAGGCCCCACACAATACCCTCCACAGCTCTGAATGACTCCATCACTATGTACAGACAGTCGAACTGGGAATCAGAAAGTCCATGACAATTCAATACAATACATAATACTCACGATAATATCAAGAAATGGTGATACATGTGATAATATAGTGCACATGGTACTCTACAATATATAGATGTATATTTTTAAGAACTAAATACATTTAAACAACAGTATTTCTTTGTTAAACCACTACCTGCACAAACTGAATATGAAACACACCCAACACTGAATATTTCATATAAATACAGCAACTCACTCGTCAGGCTGGTGCCACCTAGTGCCTCCAATCCATTTCATTTTTTCTCCAGAGACTAGGTCAGGAATCAAAATACACTAGGTTTGCAAGAAACCTGGAAGTGCAAGTTCGGGCACCACCCAATCAGTGAAGAGCCATATATTCTGTGTTGGCAACGATTCCCGAGGTTGAGGATTTAAACCAGAACAAAGAGAATGTTTGGTGAATTTTATCAAGGTGAAAGACGTTATCGCCCTTCTTCCTACGGGATTTGGGAAAAGCTTAATATACCAGTTAGCCCCGTTAGCGGTGCATTACATACGTGACTACAAAATAGCAGCGATTGGTTAAATGAAAAAAATTACCTGCCTACTGTCGAGCGAACGAATTCTAATGCTGCAAGGTCAGACGGTTTCCATGAAGTGAAATGATGAATGAGGCTAGGAACTCACGACACTGTGTAACCAAATTTATCATCATGATATATCGATATTTCAATATTTTTGCCTACCCCTACAAAACAGTATATGATGACAGATCTGGGGAAAAAAAAAAAAAAAAAACTTAAATCAAAGCATTTCATTTTGGTAAATATAATGAACAAAATGTATTTTCTTAATTTTTTTTCAGTTTCAGTTTCCTATTTATAGGTAATAATTTTAGAACTCAAAAGATTGAATATTTGGTTTTCATTTGTTAATTGCTATGGCAACAATGTTAGATTTTCACCACTTTGAAACGCACTGATTCATTTGTTGTACTTTAAATGATGATTGTGTACATGCAATTTCATTTAAAAATATATATATCTATTTTGTGGTCATAGACTCAGTGATCCCTGTATGTCTCTTCTTTGCCTGACCTGCCAGTCAAATCCAGGTTTAGAACCATGGGGGCCTCAAACCTCCGTGTACTTGGGATAATTCAGTCATCACCACTAACTTGAAGCATATCTCTGTCAAAAAATAATGCAGAACAAAATACAGACCTTTTTTTTAACCTAAAATAAATAATAGTTTGTTGCGTCGCTTGTTGATTCTCCCTCTGTGCTCTACGCTATATTCTTTCCGTTTTATGTTTCATGCATGCTCCTCATTGGTTAACCCGTCTGTCAATCATGTCTCAACAGAATCAAGGAGACTGGATACGGCTCCAGACCCACATGTCTTTGTAAAGTTTTGTCAAAGCTTGCGGTTTTGGCTGGTCAGGTAAGTCTTGTCTCACCCCTACACTTTCCTTTTCTTGAATGACCTCACTGCCTTCACCCCATGTGCCAAACGCAGTAGAATTATACTCGTAAATCACTGAAATTCACAGATGGCAGATGCTATGAAACCACAACAGAAGTTTAAATTGCAAAATGGAGTTTCGAGCATCTGCAAGTCCTTCTCTTGATTAGACAGTGACAAAAAAAGGACTGTCTAAAAGTGGAAATGTACATGGAAGAAGCTATGGCACTATTCCAGTGACAGCAAGTTTATTTACTCTTCTACTCTGCTCCTCTCCTCTTTCACAACCAGAGCCTGACAGAAGCTACTCCCTCTCTCCCTCTACAGAAAAAAGTTTTTTTTGCAGTAGTAGTAATAGTAGTAGTAGTAATAGTAGTAGACTATTTTGGATATTAAATCTCAGATATTCACCAATAGTTGATGTAGCAACAGCAAAAGACCATTTATTTTGGATGCTAAAACACAGATGTTCATGAATAGTGGAAGTAGTAGTAGTAGTAGTAGTAGTAGTAGTAGTGGACTATTTATTTTGAATATTAAATAACAGATATTCACCAGTAGTGGAAGTAGTAGTGGTAAGACATAGAAGTAGTGACAGTAACAGTAGCAGTAGCAGTAGTAGTAATAGTAATAGTTGTAGTAGTAGTTCTTGTAGGCTAGTAGTAATAGCATTAGTAGTAGAAGACTCTTTATTTTGGATACTAAATCACAAATATTCAACAATATTGGAGGTAGTAGTGGTAAAAATAGTACTAGTAGTAGTAGTAATAGTAGAAATAGCTGTAATAATGGTAGTAGTAGTAGTAGTAGTAGTAGTGTAGTAATGGTAGTTTCAGTAGCAGCAACAGCAGTGTTAGTAATGGTAATAAAAGTAGGAGCTATTTATTTATTTTGGATATTAAATCACAGATATTAGATGTAGTAGTGGTAAGAAATAGTAGTAGTAGTAGTAGTAGTAGTAGTAGTAGTAGTAGTAGTAGTAGTAGTAGTAGTAGTAGTAGTAGTAGTAGTAGTAATAGTAGTAGTAGTAGTCCTGGTGAAGTAACAGAAAATAGTACTAGTAGTAGTAGTAGTTCTTTTACTTTGCTCCTACTGTCTCTCACAACCAGACCCTGACAGCAGCTACTCCCTCACTCCCTCTCCACATAAAGGTTTTTAGTAGTAGTAGTAGTAGTAGTAGTAGTAGTACTAGCAGTAGTAGCAGTAGCAGAAGAAGCTATGATACTATTCCTATGACAGCAGGTTTATTTACTCCTCTTCTTCGCTCCTCTCCTCTCTCACAGCCGACCCTGACAGCAGCTACTCCCTCTCTCCCTCTCCACAAAAAGCTTTCCTCTCTGGCTGTTATAGCTTGACACAGAGCACACTTTGGGAACACATAGCGAGGAGTCGGAACCTTTCTTTTCACTTTTAAGAGGGAGACGGAGCAAAATTCCTGGGTCGAGTGGAAGCTAACAGACTGGTGAAGTGTGGGGCGGGTCGGTGTCTCATGGTGGCACAAAGTGAAGAAGTTTCCAAAGAGGTTGTCCAGAGAGATTTGTTCTATTTCTTTTCAGATGGGTTAGACTTAGTGGTAATAGTATTAGTAGTAAGAGATATTCACCTATAGCAGTGGTAGTAGTGGCAGTAGTAATATGAGTGGTACTGGAGGTGGCGGTAGTAGTAGTAATAAATCAGTAGTAACATAGTGGTAAGTAATTTTAGACTGATAGTAGTTGTAGTAGTTGGAGTAGTCGTGGAATTAAATCACACATATTCATCTGTAGCAGCAATAGTAGTAGTTGTAAGTACTTGTAGTAGTTGTAGTAGTGAAGTGTAGTGCGGGGCGGGTCAGGTGTCTCCCTGTGGCACAAATTGAAGAAGTTTAGTAGCAATGTAGTAGTGTAGTAGTAGTAATCGGGCGGCAGTAGCTCATTTGGTAGAGCGTTTTCTGGTTGGTGGTTCGAATCCCGCTCTCCACATAAAACATCATTGGTTGAGCGGTCAAATCCACTGACCCACAGGTTGGCAGTGTGATTCTAGCGCCCACAGATGAATGCTGTTGTTGTGTCCTTGGGCAAGACACTGAACCCACCTCACCCCCAGTGTGTGCGTACGCTGGTGTGTGAATGGGTGTTTTCTTGTTGTAAAGAGCTTTGAGTGCCTTGGAGATGGAAAAATCACTATATAAACATGTGACCATTTACCATTTAGTAGTAGTAAAAGTCGTAGTAGCAGCAGCAGTGGTAGTAATGGTAGTAAAAGTAGTAGTTAACAGACTGGTGAAGTATAGACTGGGTCAGACATGGGCTAATAGTAGTTGTAGTAGTAGTGATAGACTATTTATTTTGGATTTTGAATCACAGATATTCCACCAGTAGTGAAAGTAGTAGTCGTAAGAAATAGTAGTACTAGGAGTAACAGTAGCAATAGTAGTAATAGTAATGGTAGTATAACTTCTTAGGTTCTTTTTAAAGACAATGCAGTAAAGTGTATTTACCTTGTTGACATGTTTCGGCTGCTAGATCAAGCCATCTTCAGATGTGTCACCGGTGTTGGTGGTGACGTGTCGTATATCAGCTGTTGTTACTTCCTGTAGGCGTGGTCAGCCTGATGGACCTGGCAGGTCGCTCAGACTGACCACGCCTCCCGTCGCCCGGTGTTCTCTGGAGGAGGGTGTCCCAGGTGTGTGAAAGGAGGAACGCTCCGTCATCACGGTTAATGCTGTCCGTGCCTCGTTTTCTGATTTCAATGGCCTCCATAATCCAGCGTTTGAACTTGTTGTTCAAACACTATTTGTTGTTGTTGTCTGAGTGACCTGCCAGGTCCATCAGGCTGACCACGCCTACAGGAAGTAACAACAGCTGATATACGACACGTCACCACCAACACCGGTGACAGTTCTGAAGATGGCTTGCAGCTAGCAGCCGAAACATGTCAACAAGGTAAATACACTTTACTGCATTGTCTTTAAAAAGAACCTAAGAAGTTAAAGTATATAAGAAGACATAATGAACATCATTGGCTTAGTAATGGTAGTAGTTGTAATAGTGGTAGTAGTAACATTAGCAGTAGAAGACTATTTATTTTGGATAATAAATCACAGATATTCACCAATATTGGAGGTAGTAGTAGTAAAAAATAGTAGTAGTAGAAGTACTAGTACTAGTAGTAGTAGTAATAGCAGTAGTTATGGTACTAGTAGTGGTAGTAGTAATGGTAATAAAAGTAATAGTAGTTAACTGACTATTTTGGATACTAAATCACAGATACACATCAATATTGGAAGTAACAGTGGTAAGAAATAATAGTAGTAGTGGTAAATTATTTGAACAATAGAATGTGATTTTCAACATTAAATCATAGTACAGTCGTCCCTCACTGTAACAAAGTTCACCTTTCATGGTCTCGTTGTTTTTCAGATTTTTTTCAGTGCAGTTTTGCATGTTTTGATTTTTTTTTTTTTTTTTTTACAGCGTAAGAACATGCATTGTGTTCCTCCCCCTGCATCCTGATTGGTTAACGGACTGTAGGCCATTGTCAGTCAATCTTCTCCATGCCATGTCTTCTGTATGCCGTACTGTACAGAATGCATCCTGCCAAATTTACATAAATGTTCGATCTCTAGCAGTGTGACTCTGAAGTGCTGTATGTTTGCAAGATTTCTCCTCGACAAATCCCACAATGTCGACGAAATGTCCTGCACCAACAAAGACTCCTGCGGTCGCACATAAAAGGCAGAGGAAGACGCTAACCATCGCACAAAAAGTTGGACTTCTGGACACGCTGATGGACGGTAGAAGTTACGTGGCTGTAGGGCGCCATTACGGAATAAATGAATCTTCGGTTCGTCGCATAAAGAAGGAAGAAAATAACACAAGGACGACAGCTTCAATAAGTTTTAAGAAGGATGCAAAAAGGGTTGTAACTGTCCTGTCTGAGAAAGTGTATAAAGTGTGTGGTGAGGGGTTTTACAGCCTTAAAACAGATAGAATAATAGTAAAAAATAAAGCTGACTACTTTGTGGATTTCAGGGACTATTGTACTTTCTTTTATATTCCCATGTGGTCTTATATCTGCGTAGTCCCTCAGTGGTCCAAGTAGGTTCCATCATGATCCATAGGCGTATACTAGTCGTTTTGATACAGCTCAAGATCATTCTAAAACTATTCAGAAAAAGTTGATTCCTGTCCGTTTTCCATATCGATACCTGCTCAAATGAGTCTCAACCCTCGCTAACAGACTGGTGAAAAGTAGGTCAGGTCATATCTCTCACCGTGGTACGAAGTGAAGACATTTCCGGGGCGGTTGAACTTGCCACTGTCCTGAGAGATTCCTTGTGTTTATTCTGGATTCTCTGGGCGTCTCACATGCAGGTTCTAACCCAGAGACTAAAATCATATTGAGTGATATATGAGCTCAGCTGTGCTACAATGGTTAGCACATTTCTCTGAGTAATAACGAGAGGCATTAATCATACGCTTCACTTATGGGGCTGCATTTCCACTGCTTATTTTCTGTAGTGTATTAGTTTTATTTAGCGTGATTTATTCCTTGGGCAAGACACTTCACTTTACAGTCCCAGAATGAATGTGTGTGATTATAGAGGTTGAAAGTATCATTAGTTAGCAGTTTAGTCAGTACTGCCTTACTCTAGGTTGGCTGTTTAATCCCTGCGACTGATAATACTTGTGTGGTGGTGGTGGTAAGTCTTTGTGTCACTAGGCAAGGCGCTTCACTTTGCACTGGTTTAGTCCTGGTTTGAGCCTAGTTTAATCCACATATAGACTTGTAGACTTAGAACATTTTACTGAAAGTTAATATACATCATCAGGAACTCAAAAATCAAAGACTGTCTATATTCTTTTCAGTTCTATATTGTTCCATCTATTGATACTTTTCAGAGACATTAAGCTGGGGGTGTTCCATGTGTATCTCTACGGTACAAAACTACAAAACTAAAGAAATAATACAAAAATGCAAAACATTTTCAAATTTTCAGGAGAATGGTCAATACAAGGGTTCATTGTCCTGTTTCAACAACAACAAAAAAAAGGTGAGAGTGACTAATTTTATTTGAGAGGGACTTGTTTAACAGTACAAATGAGCTCAAATAAGTCAGTTCTTTATGGTCAGCCTGTGTTCAAACAAAACTCAAGTTAAAGTAAGGCATGCAATTTATCAAATTCGAGTTGAAAACGATTTACGTGCTGGTGAAAGTGAGGATCCGGGCGTGACGACTGTAGTTTTGCAAGGATTCACGTGGTGCCCCCGCAAGCTCTTGCTGCCCTACGCGCTGTGCATAATGTGCATAATGGGAGCTAAGGTACTGATTATATTCATAAACTCACGGAGAAGCGCGTATTGCAGCAGGACTCATATCTGCCTCACTATTTAACAGCTATTTCTGCTGCTGGTCTTGTTTTCTCCACTAAAGCATTAGCTCTGCTGCAAGACATGTAAACAAACACCATGGTCTCAAACCTGTTCGGTTGTGCAAGTGTGAGTGCAGAACACAGAACCCAACGCAAATGTGTTTGAGCACGGCACAGTTCTAAAGTCCTAGTGTGAATGCGCCCTAAAGCTTAACAAAGATTATTTTGGGATATTTTTTTTTAGAAATGAGTATATTTATTTCATTTTTAAATGTTGAGATTGTAGTACAGCTAGATATACAGTTTATTTTGTATACATTTTTCTATGCCTTATTTCATGTTCAAACTATATTTTATTCAATTTATGTTTTATACTTCACAAAACTGCTCTAAGATGCTCTAAACACAGTAGCCTATATTTATTTTCAGTTTGAATGTTTTGCGTAAATTATCAATAAGAAAGTGTTTTTTTTAGAGAGCATTGCTGAATTGCTGAAAATGCATTGTGTAACTAAAAAATAATCCATTGAATAATCGTGATTTCAATATTGACCAAAATAATTGTGATAATGATTTTTTCCATACTCGAGCAGTTCTTGGTTAAAGCCTAACTAGAGTCACAACGCTTCAGACAGAGCAGCTCCTCCAGTTAGAATCCAACCCGCCGTGAATACTGATGACGTCAGCAGCTGCAAAGTATCAATACTGTCCAGCCTATTAATTAAACCCACTGAACACAGTATACAGCTGCTCTTATGTTGCTCTTTTCTCTCACTTCTCTCAATGACACTAAAAGGATTTACATGAAGAGCCCGGTGATCTGGGAGCTGCTGCTGTGATGCGCTTGGCTCATGACCTCCTCTGGGCCTCACCGTCGTACTGCCCCTGTGTTCATTGTTCTGTCTGCAGCATCTGTCAGGTCCGATAACAGGATTAGACCAGCCCCCATAGAGCTGCCCGAGCTAGGATTAACCAGCCACAACTATACCATCATACTGTACATGTCACTGCAGTGTGGAGGTAATATTAACTCAACTCAATCCTCTTTCTAGACCTTTGAGAAAAACACTAAAGAAAATGCTAGGTGTGCCGCAATAACTTCTGAAGTGTGATATATTGAAGAAAATATAGACAATAAAGGATCACTGAATGCTTTTATGCCCCTAACAAGATAACCCTAAAGCAGGATTACCCCCCAAAAAACCATCTCCTGTCACAAGATCTCATGAGAACAAATTGCCACAAGATTGAAAACACAAGAGAAAACTGATCTCGTGAGACTTTTTTCCAAGTGTCCACATTTAGAAGTACTGGTGAGGTACATTTTTTACAGTTCCAAAACAAGTACTACAATGGAAACAAAAATATGAAATCAAAGAAATACAAGAAAATTGTGAGGCCAAAACTGGAACTTGAATCATGAAATTTATATATTAGGAATTAAGTTCAAATCTCGTCTTGTCTCGTGCTCATGGACCTATTTCATGTCTTGTCTCGTCTTTGAAAATTGTATCTCGTTCCATCTCTAATATATGTACAGTATTCTTAAAGAACATGAGCTGCAACGCATAAACACTAGGGGTGTAAAGGTACACGTATTCGTCCCGAACTGTGTGCGGGACGTTCAGTTTGGTGCAGGGCTGTGCATGAGTGAGTTTGCGCAATTTGTGTGTGTTTACATTCCGGTACTACACGTGCACAGAAGACTCAGCTCTTTAATATTCACAAGGGAACTCAACCATGATTGGGGTAGCAGTGTCCGCAGTGCTTAATAGTTATGGCAGCCTTCCCCCCCCTTATGTCCTCCCGAATCACATAAATCCTTGCAAAACTATGGTCGTCGTGCCCTGGTCCTTACTTTCGCTTTTCACCAGCACCAGCACATCTCTGCTCCTCTCTTTGCATTTATTTAATTTTTTGTATAATGTTAAAACAAATTGTTGATTTAATAAAAACACAAATAAACAAGCAAATGGTTTTACATTTTGTTCCCATACTGTACTGATTAATCGAACTAGGGATGGGCATGATTAGTCGATTAATCTATAATTGATCATTAAGAATTTCATCGATTACGTTCATTTTAATCGACAAACCGAATGTAGGTTGCTGTGCGTAGAGTGACCAAACAGGGGTCCGTACATGTAGTCTCTGCTGCACTCAGAAGGAGCGAGCAAACACAAACAGTCGGTCAGTCTGCAACGTACCGAAGCACAAATGCGTATTTAATGATGACTTGTACAAGAAATTCCACACTTTCTGTTGCATTCGGGACATGTGTGAGTCCATGTGCACAGTGTACAAAGCAGCACATATGCTTTGCTGTCCAGTAGGAAAAAGCTTTACCAGGTGAGAGTCGCGCAATGTCGATGACGAGTCCCCACCTCCCTCCCCCCGTACAGTGTCCTGGTTTTGACAAACGCAAATCTGGTCACACTAACCTGTATTCCACTGAGTCATGTCTTTTAATCCGACAAAAATTAACCGCATCAGTGACACAAGAGCTGTAGTTTTATCTTCGCTGAGTTTATGCAAATTAGCGATGTGGTTTTAAGTTTCGTTTCTGTGAGAGTTGCGCAAAACTGAATTAAACATACATTATAATCTAAAAACGGATTTGATGTGGCTCTAGAGTCGTTACGGTTTATATGTCGTAAAGTTGAATTTATTTATGCAGATTAGTAGTGCAGATAGTAATAATAATGATGATCATTTTAATATAAAAACGTTAATGATTAATCGATAATCAATCGTTAATTCTTCCAACGATCGATTAAGAAAATTTCATCGAATGCCCATCCCTAAATCGAACCATGACCTCAAAACCGAGGTACTTACCGAACCATGATTTTTGTGTACCGTTACACCACTAATAAACAGAAGTTATTTATTCAACCTTCTACAGCTCAAATCTTTAGAAAAGTACTACAAAAAGTTCCCCAATAGTACAAAGAAAAAGTACCACAATAAATACTGACCCCCCAAAATAACTGTTCACTCTATCATGTTTTGAACAATAACTCAATATATTAATTATCGTGACCCAACAAATGAAATTCAAGATGTTTTTGCTCAATAACGTCAAATAGTGCCAGGTAAAGGGCTAAGTCATCTGTACTGATGTAAGAAAGACTGTACTTTTTGTCACCTGTCAATCAATCTCTGAAGCAAGCCATTCATATAAAGACACTCTCTCTCCTCTGTCATCCTGCCAACTTTCAGCTATGTAGCACAATGCCTATCTTCACAGCAACAGTAGAACCATCGGCCTCTTCAGACTTTCCACCCCCTCTTATCATTTTCAAAAACAGATTTATATTTCCCTCACCGTATTTGAGATCAACCCTAATGTTTATCTATTCAATAAAGTTATTAAGTATTGTTCTAAGAGTGCACTTTGCAAGCTTTCTTTGCTTGGAATGTTCCACAGTATGGCATTAACTGTATCTATCTTACATTTATCCAATTATAGGGGTCTGCAGTGCTAAATATGGTGGCGTCTCCTCTTTATCTTCACGGTCATGAAAAGGTTTAACGCCATCCACAGGAATTTTCAAGACAAAACAATAACATCTTCACGGGGAGAAGCACGTGGTTGACTCTCCATCAACAAAGTTACATAGTGCATCATTAAATAGTTCACGTTTCATTTTATTATTACCCTCTGCCTACCATAGACATATTTCTAATGAGTACATTGCTCTTTTAATATCAGCTCTTCTATACGTAATTGAAACCTATGGTCTTTATAATGGGTCATGGCTGAGTACGTATGTCCATTCAAGCTTTTCTCTTCCTGCTGTGGATGCGTCTAACGTCCCATCTTTTCCACAACATTACATTCTTCATATGTTCAAGAGCTCCCGAGTGCCTGGTTCACTGTAAGGGCACAGTCGGATACAGGGCCGTGAAGAGCAGAGTCAATCTACTGTGATTATCCGGACGCTACACCAAGGTCGAGCTAAGGGCCATCTCCACCTGTACACGCGTGTGTTTTTCATGAATAATGCATGGATCTCTTTATCTTAATTACAACTGTCCTAGTTTTCTGAACTAATAACCCGGTCTGGAGATGAGGAGCGTGATCCGGGCCTCTTGTACATGTGGTCTGATGAATCCTGGGATTAAGGCTCCCATGAAAAATAAATCTGCAATATGGGTTTACTCAAAGTCAGACAGGAAGGCTGCGGACAAAGTAAGTGTGTACTGTGTAGTTCTTTCATGTTCTGTTCAAGTGTTGCTGATAGGAGTCAATATGAACTCTTCTTCCCTTTGGTACTTTACAGCTGATGTCACATTCCCTGGGGGTGCGATGCTAACTGTAAGCACTGCTCTGAAGCTGATCTGAAGCAATCTGAGCAATCTGAAGCTTGTTAGACTTTAGTTGGAACTACAACAGGTGAGATGATGTGTGCCAGAGTCCTGCACAGGTCCATTCTATGAGACCCGCACCCGCCTGTACCCGCTCAGTACAACATCACACCTGCCCATTAACCCGTGGTTATATCAAAGTTAAATCCGTACCCGCCCGGACCCGGTAACATTCCACTCGTTACTCACCCGTGCCCGGGATAAATCAGATTCAGCCCATGAGTCCGACAGCCCAATAGTCCAGGACTGAACCAGGACTAAACCAGTATCATTAGCATAAATATATACATGCCACAACCAGGTCTAAACAAGGACCGAACCAGGACTGAACCAGGACTGAACCAGGAGCACAGCCACCAAGCCAATCACCTCCACTGATGGGTTTTATGTAATAAATACACTAAAGATTCTCTCAGCCTGGTCTGCCATCGTTTCAAGAAAAGACTGCAAAATGGCACTTGTTTCCAGGGCAACGGACATCCTGGACGCTCATCAAGTATTTTTCTCCCATTCATCATTCATTTGATTCACCTGTTACTAATTACTACCCGCCCAAAAAATTCCAGTACCTTTTCAGCAAATATTTGCAGGTACCCAACAGTTTTTCAGTCAGTCACTCTCACCTTATTGATGAAAATCAAATGAATGCTCATGTTGATCAAAGGCTCCAAAAAACGTGTTCTTTATATCCATTTAGCATTTTTCTTGAGTTTTAAAAAAGTGTTTTGATTTTAAAACACTTCCCCAGAGAGGCGTTCAGGAGGCATCCAGAACAGATGCTTAAGCCTCAGCTGCTCCTTTGGACATGGAAGAGCAGTGACTCTATTCTGAGCTCCTTTTGTGTGACTGTACTCCTCACCCTATCTCAAAGGGAGCGCCCAGCCTCCCTGCAGCCGAAACTCACTTGGATCACTTGTGTCAGTCATCTTGTCCTTTCAGTCATTACACAAAGCTCATGACCATAGGTGAGTAGGATCGAGGACTGAGCGGTAAATCAAGAGCTTTGCCTTTAGACTCAGCTCCTTTTTCAACACAATAATACGATATACTGATACAGCAACTGCATCACCGTAGATGTTGCACCAAAAATAATAATAAATAAATAAATAAATAAATAAAATAAATATATATATATATATATATATATAATATATATATATATATATATATATATATATTATATATATATATATATATATGGGGCAATATATATATGGGGGCAATGAGCCAACCAGTGTGGGTCCTTGGGCAAGACCCTTCGTGCTACTGCCCACCTCATACAATGATGAGAGAGAAAGAAAACGTATGACATGCCGGCTCAGACGTCGCCCGGCCAAACAAGGTCTGCATCAGGTGCTGGGGAACCAGGGCACCTTGATGAAAAATGGGCTACTGGAACACGGCGGAAATGGGCGAGATGCGAGAAACAAGGCTCTGTTGGAATGCTACTACTACAGTAACCCTAGGCAGAGGGGTTACATGAACAGGATGTGGGAGAAATGGTTATTACGATACCCACAGTCCAAGCTAACGGCCAAACAACTAGTAGCTCAGTGTTCCAACATCCACAAACGGCAACTGCTATCACAACTAGAGATTGATGAGGTACAACACAAATGCCACGGCAAGGGGGAACCAGTGTGCCAGGTCAGAGGGGAGTTGACACCAACTCCCCAACCAGAGATTGGGTACGAAACCCCAATAAGTATCACGCTGAGCGAGGCAGCGACTGACCTGAAAGATAAGATCATGGCCCGAATGAACACAAGGCAACCCCGATGCCGGTTACAGAGGCTAAGTGAAGTACCATCTGAAAGTCTCCTAGACGATGTGAATGCAGCACTGACAGTGATCCCTACCACAACAATCACTGAAACCAATGAGCTGATATACACTTCAGCAGCAGTGATCCTAGATGTGTTGGGCTATAAGAGCAACCATGGGAGCCATGCGATACAATACCCACCATGGCAAAGACGGTTAGAGGCTAAAATCAAGGAGGTGCGGAGAGAAGTGAGCCAACTGTCAGAGGCCCAGAAAGGTGCAATGAAAAAGCAAGTGCCCAAGAGGTACAACCAGTTGCCCATACCTGAAGCACTCGAAACTGCCAAACAAAGGCTCCAAGCCTTGCCCAGCCGCCTAAAGAGGTACACACGAGATAACGAGGCCAGACGAATAAACCGGCTGTTCGCAACGTCGCGAAAGTGTACGCTCAGTGGCAGGGTAATAACAGCAGAGCAGACCCACCAAGGCTGGAGACTGAGAGGTACTGGAAAGGCATATGGGAAAGGGAGGCATCACATAACACCGATGCACAGTGGCTGGTGGATCTGAGAGAAGACCACAGCAACCTCCCTGAACAGAATCCAGTCACCATCACAGTGGCAGACATCCAGGGAAGAGTCTCAGGTATGAAAAATTGGACCGCACCGGGCCCGGACATGATCCATGCGTACTGGCTAAAGAAGCTCACTGCCCTCCACGAGCGCCTGGCAGCACAAATGAACCAGCTGCTAAGGGATGGGACTCACCCTGAATGGTTAACCCAAGGGCGTACGATCCTGATCCTGAAGGATCCCTCAAAGGGTGCAGTCCCATCCAACTATCGGCCAATAACCTGTCTCTCCACAACATGGAAGCTCATGTCAGGCATCATTGCGGCTAAGATAAGTGGGCACATGAATCAATACATGAGCGCAGCACAGAAGGGTATCGGCAAAAACACCAGGGGAGCCAAACACCAACTCCTGGTTGACCGAACAGTCGCCCGCGACTGCAGAACCCGTAAGACCAACCTGTGCACTGCCTGGATTGATTACAAGAAAGCCTACGACTCAATGCCACCACACATGGATCACTGAGTGCTTGAAGCTGTACAATATCAACAGGACTCTAAGGGCGTTCATTGCGAACTCGATGCGGTTGTGGAAAACCACCCTTGAAGCCAAGGGGAAGCCACTTGCACATGTGTCCATCAAATGTGGCATATACCAAGGAGACTCACTGTCCCCACTACTGTTCTGCATAGGCCTGAACCCTCTCAGCCAAATAATCGACCGCACTGGCTATGGATACCGACTCAGAAACGGGGCCACCATCAGTCACCTCCTCTACATGGATGACATCAAGCTGTACGCTAAGAGTGAGCGAGACATCGACTCACTGATCCACACCACAAGGATCTACAGTACAGACATTGGGATGTCATTCGGGCTTGAGAAATGTAGCAGGATGGTGACAAAGAGAGGGAAGTAGTCCACACAGAGGGGGTGTCACTCCCAGAGGGAACAATAGCAGACGTTTGAGGACAGTTACAAGTACCTTGGTATCCCACAAGCAAGTGGCAACCTCGAAGAGGCAACAAGGAAAGCGGCTACGGCCAAATACCTGCAAAGAGTGAGGCAAGTCCTTAGAAGCCAGCTCAATGGCAAGAACAAGGCGCAGGCAATCAACAGCTACGCCCTGCCAGTGATCAGATACCCTGCAGGGATTGTAAGCTGGCCAAAGGAGGAGATACAGACCACAGATGTTAAGACACGAAAGCTCCTGACCATGCATGGAGGGTTCCATCCCAAATCCAGCACCCTGAGACTGTACGCAGGCCGGAAGGAAGGGGGCCGAGGACTAGTGAGTGTGGGGAACCACTGTCCAGGATGAAACATCCAAGCTCCTTGAGTACATCAAGGACAAGGCCCCGGCAGATGAGGTGCTCAGAGAATGTCTCAGACAGTGGGGTCCAGAGGAAGAGGTGCTGGAGGGACCATCATGGCAGGACAAACCCCTACATGGGGCGTACCACCGGAACATAACTGAAGTGGCTGATATCAAGAAATCCTACCAATGGCTTGAGAGGGCTGGTCTGAAGGACAGCACAGAGGCACTGATCCTGGCTGCTCAGGAGCAGGCCCTGGGCACTCGAGCAATAGAGGCCCAGATCTACCACACCAGACAAGACCCACGGTGTAGACTGTGCAAAGAGGCTCCTGAGACAGTCCAGCACATAACTGCGGGGTGTAAGATGCTGGCAGTGAAAGCATACATGGAGCGACATAACCAAGTGGCGGGCATAATGTACAGAAACATCTGTGCAGAGTACGGGCTGGAGACCCCAGGATCAAGGTGGGAAACACCTCAAAGGTTGTGGAGAATGACCGAGCCAAGATCCTGTGGGACTTCCAGATACAGACTGACAGAATGGTGATGGCGAACCAACCAGACATAGTGGTGGTGGATAAGAAACAGAGCAGAGCCGTGGTGGTTGACATCGCAATACCAAGCGATGGTAATATCAGGAAAAAGGAACACGAGAAGCTAGAAGCTAGAGAAATACCAGGGGCTCAAGGAAGAGCTGGAGAGAGCCTGGAAAGTAAAGGCATCAGTGGTGCCTGTGGTGATCGGAGCACTCGGGGCTGTAACCCCCAAACTGGAAGAGTGGCTACAACAGATACCGGGAAAAACAATGGACATCTCAGTCCAGAAAAGTGCAGTACTGGGAACAGCAAAGATACTGCGCAGAACTCTCAAGCTCCCAGGCCTCTGGTAGAGGACCCGAGCTCAATGAGGGTGAGAGAGACCTACCACCGTGGAAGGTGAGAACAAATTTTTTATTTATATATATATATATATATATATATATATATATATATATATATATATATATATATATATATATATATATATATATATATATATATATATATATATATATATATATATATATATATATATATATATATATATATATATATATATATATATATATATATATATATATATATATATATATATATATTATATATATATATATATATATATATATATATATATATATAATATATATATATATATATATATATATATATATATTATATATATATATTATATATTATATATATATATATTATTTTTTATTATATATACAGAAAGACTCACCAGGTAATATAACCCCAATTTAAAAAAAAAAAAAAATGTCCTGCTGCATAAATGACCAAACTCACAACAAACAATGAAATCTGTCTAAAGTGTTGCTAAAATACTTAGACAACACTAAAAAGATCCACTGGTGTCCCACATGTCTCCTTTGACGTAAAACGATATCTGAAGGCCTCTTGTCACATTCACAGTTCTAAATGGCTCTAGTGTGAACGTGTTGGAGGTGATACTAGTACAGCCCCATGAAACCTGAGCTCCAGTCTCTGGACCTAACACCACCACACACTTTTAGCTGCTGAAAATCCCTCACTATCCCTGGACCATAATGTTTACAGGTAAACACAAAACAAACAGTGCAGAGCTGTCCAAGAAAAGTGGAGTATTGTTTGGGGGTATTTTTCAGCAGAAATGACCAAAGCAATTTGCTTCAATCTGACAGTGATTTAGCTGTTGAAGTTTTATTTTAGCTCAGAAATTACAGCAATTAAAACCACAGGAGACGGCTGGTGTGGTTTCTTTTGTGGTTTTGAAATGGAGGCGTTTGGTTCTGAGAGACAAACAGATTTCACCGCCATGTTGCATCAAATAAGGAAGCATCTGTTAGAATCTCACTTTGATAGTATCATGATTAAAAGCATTATTTTGTGGCTAAAGCTTTTGATGGGTAATTTGTATCTGTTTTGAGGTGCAAACTTGTTCTTGTTAGCTTTATTTTATTTAAAGGTGTGCTATGCAACTTGGGGGTTATGTTATCTGTTTGTCTCCATGGTGATAAAATTACTTTGCCTCTATTGTACATGTACAGGTGCTATTAGTGCTCAAAAATACTGTTAAAATATATATTTTTTACCAAGAGTGGGTCACCACCACATCTGTTATGACCTGTTATGTGATTTGGTTTACATGGGGATAAATACTGTATGTTTAATGCCATACTGTGGAACCATCCAGGCAACGTAAACTCCATCTCCAATCTCCATGGAGACAATCAGGTGGTGGACAGTTCTACAAAAAAGTGACAGTGACAAATATTGAATTATCAATATATCATATTGTTTAATTTAATAATACTGTATCAATATCGTGGGCTGCTGTATCGATATATCACCAAGAGTATTTTTTTGTGTATTTTACTAAATTATTTTGTTACAGCTCTACAGTTTTGTTGCTTGTTCAGTGGAGGAAAACTCATTTATGCAGCATATTTGACATTTTCATTGTTTTGAGGATTAAAATGGGTGTGATTCATAATGAACTTTGCACAAGACGTGGTTTAACAAACACTTTTAGTATCACAGCCATGATTTAGCCTTTAATCTTTATTGAACGATATCAAATCGATTTGAAATATATATCGTATTGAATCATATCAAATCGTGTCAAATCGAAAGTGCACTGTATCGAGACATGTATCATATCGTGGCCTATGTATCAAGGTATGTATTGTATCAGCAACTTTCCAATACCAAATATGAAATGAGTATGAGCGCGCTTCTAGCTCCATCGATTGTGGCTTCAAATTACTTTACACAGAAAAACTGTCACCCCTTTCTCTATAACTTCTGCAGTGAGCCTCGTCATTTTGGTTTAAAATGTTCATATTAATCCACTTTTTATAATTCTGGTGCTTTTATTTTGCAATTTTGCCCATAAATAAATTCCTTTTCCTAATATGATATGATGATGATGATGGTCTCGGTGAGCTTCATTTGACTGGAGCCGAACACTAAGGGTGGCATCGCACTCTCTTAGTCCACTTCTTTATACACCTTAAATAGTTCTTTTTTATTTTTTATTTTTTTGTATTTAAGGTACTGTCCAATCATGACGAAGAATGACATCCTTACTTTGGGTTGCCAGATTGTAGAGCTAAAACCACTCGTGTGAAATCGTTAAATCTTTAGAAGTACAAGACAATTCATCAACTTCCTTTACTCTAATAATAAGAATAAGACACAGAATAAACGGTCTTGCTCTGAAACATGAACTTACATTGTGTGTTAATGGATGAGTGGATATTAAGGTTAGACATGCAGGGATGTGAAGTGAGGTTGGAGAAATTGTGTTTTTGGTGCTGTCGTTGAAAAGCAGAAGCGCTCGAGGCTGAGAGCTTTGAAGAACACTCTCCGTCACCTCCAAGACAGCAGGAGATACATCCAGGAAACTCAAATATAGGGCATCAAAACAAGCACTACACCCAATAGACAAGTATATATTTATTTTTCAGATTTCCAATAGGGTTTTATCAAGTGTTTTTGTCACAACAACAAACAAATGCTCTATGTATTTTTTTTTTTCTTGTATTATTTTCTTCTTTATGATGGGGTCAACCTCATGCTTGTTTCCATGAGATGTTATTGGTTTTCCAGGAATGTTCCAGAGTATGGCAATAAAACTTTACGTCTGTTTCTACCTCAGTTGATGACGCCAGGTCAAATTACCGGTCAGATCTGTGGAGAGGCGACCCTGCTGACAGTCGAAAGCATGTTTGGGGTGATCTAGCAATAAAATCACCTGTAACTTGATGAATGCGAGATGTACAAGTTTAATGCCATACTGCGGAACATTCCAGGTAACATCTCCCATGGATTAAAAAAGTTACAGAGTGCAGCTTTAAGCATTGCGTCATATGAATGTGAAAATCATGTGCTGTCACACGAGCAAACACCATTCACAATTTTTGCTTTGCACAGCATGGGAAATCTGACATTTTCTTTTTAAAATGTCATTTCATGTTTTTAAAATCTGAATTTTACATTTGAAATAAATGCCCACTTAGCTGGATTGCTTTATCCTGAGTTATTTGATTATATTTACTTATTGAAGGAATATGTATGTATGTTTTTTGTTTTGTTTTGTTTTTCACTTAAAAATTCATGGATTACCATCACTTTACTAATCAGTCTAATTTCCACTTGGGACTGGACAGAGTCAGGGAGGACAGTTGCTCTCGTCCAATCAGAGAACAGCATCACTACCTCATTGAAATAATACTGACGCAGGCTCGGGCTCATGATGACTTTATGTGCCAAATATACACTGTCCTATTGCTTTATCTTGACTTATTTGACTATATTTAATTCTTGGGTGAAGATTATAAGGTAATATGTATGTTTTTGTTCCCCTCCTGCCCTGATCTTGTAAAAGTCATCCACACGCTCATCTTCTCCTGTCTAGACTATTGCAACTCCCTCCTCTCCGGCCTTGACTCCAAATCCACCTCCCGCCTCCAACTGGTTCAGATCGCAGCAGCTGAACTCCTCACTGGTTTGAACAGACATCAAAACATGACCCCTGTTTTATTTCCCTTCATTGGACGGGTTTTAGAATCGATTTTAAGATTTTACACATCACTTTTAAAGCTCTTTTAGGTCTTGCATCAAGTTACATTTCAGAACTTTTAACCCTGTACGAGTCACTCCCACAGCCTTATCCTCAGGCAGGTCCCTGTGGCTGTTCCAAAGTCCAGGCTCCAGGCGAAGGGTGATCACGCATTTTCAGTCCTGGCACCTCAGCTTTGGAATGACCTGCCTGAGGAGATAAGGCTCGCACTATCAGTATCATCTTTTAAATCACTTCCTAAAGCCCATTTTTATCAGTTGGCCTGTTTAACTGGTTTAAGCTTGATTTTCATCCCTAATTTATTTATTTATTATTCTCTTTATTTAGATTCATTTATTATAATTGCATTGTTTGCATCATTGTCTGTTTTTGTATGCTTTTTGTAAGCTATTTTTATGCTGCTTGTAAACTTTGTAAAACCTGTAAACTTTGTAACCCTTTGTAAACTTTGTGAACCTTTGTAAACTTTGTGAACCTTTGTAAACTTTGTGAACCTTTGTAAACTTTGTGAACCTTTGTAAACTTTGTGAACCTTGTAAACCTTTGTAACCTTTGTAAACTTTGTGAACTTTGTAAACCTTTGTAACCTTTGTAAACTTTGTGAACCTTTGGAAACTTTGTGAACCTTTGGAAACTTTGTAAATCTTGTAAACCTTTGTAGACCTTGTAAACCTTTGTTAAGTTTATAAACATTTGTAAAGATTGTAAACCTTTGTAAACATTGTAAACTTTGTAAACCTTGTAAACCCTTGTAAACTTTGTAAACCTATGTAAACTTTGTAGACCTTGTTCTTAAAAGTGCTTCATAAATAAAGATTTTTTAAATCATTTTTATTTTAATATTTAGGTTTTTCACTTAAAAATCCATGGACTCTTTCAGTAGCTTGATTACCATCACTTTACTAATCAGTCTAATTTCCACTTGGGACTGGACAGAGTCAGAGATGACAGTTGCTCTCATCCAATCAGAGCACAGAGTCACTACCTCATTGAAATAACACTGACGCAGGCTCGGGCCCATGAAGACTTTATGGTTTGTGTCCCAGTTTGGCTAAATCCAATTAAAAGCAGGCTTTCATGTGAGCGCACTTCATTACAGGCGTAAACGCACAGCTCAGCCCACAGAGGCAGGGATTAGCCTAGCCGCAATTAGCTCACAGGAAATGTTAGCTCTCAAAATGCAGTGTAGTTCACAACAGAAGCAGGTTTAAGTTGTCCGTGGCAGATTAAGAGAATAGACCCTCCAGAGTAAAAGGCGTCAAAAGGTCAGAGTGTTTGAGAGAGACACTGTAAGACTATGGAGTGGATATTAAAGGGCCCATGCTACGCTTTTTTCTGATCTATGTTATAATGTTGTTTACTCGTCAAAAAACATAATTAGAGTTTTGTTTTTTTATTCTGACACATTTAACACACAAAACCTGCTGCACATTTAGGCTGAGTCCTTCTCTCAAATTGAAAACACTCCAGCTTGTAAGTTTTTGATACGGTAACATTATAACATGGCCTAAAGAGGCAATTTCATGTAATATAGGACCTTCAAGTATCAAGTTTTATCCTACAGCAGAGATCTCCAACCTGTAGCTCGAGAACTACCAGATCTCCACCCCTTTCCAAGTAGCTCCCCAAAGGATTTCTGAATTATAGATATTGTGTTGAATGACTCAAATCTGATGAACTACCTTTGTAAATGGATAATTTTGATGCCTAACACAAAAGATATAAGATATACAAATCTTATGGCATAATATCACCACAATATTCGATACACAGTACGATATTTCTTACGGTATTTTGGAGAGGCTAATAGGACTGTATTCAGGATACTTTTTGCTTTTAAAATACTTTGACAAGACTATGGTGCAAATCATTTCTGACATAATCCAAAGAATTAAAGCAATAAACATTTCTTCAAGTTGTCTGCGCTGAAATGAATCATGGGATATGTAGTTCCCTTTGTTTATTAGCTGCTGGGACTATAAAACAATGCATTTAAGCAAAATAGCTTGTAATTCAGTATACTGTGACAGCTCTCGATACTATAGGAGAGTTTCATTGTTGACAAAAGCGCGCGTTGCATGCTGGGAATTATTTTGGTCGGCGACAAGAGACAGTAATTCAACATGACGGACAGAGCGGAAAAGCATGTAAAGGGTATTGATCCCGGTTATTTATCCACTCTAACGACAGAGGACCGAAGACCATTTGACCAGAAGTTGGTCATAAGCATCGATGGAGCCAAATCACCCTTTTCAACCCCGACAAAAGGTGGACCAAACCAAATTTCTGGTCAGAATCGACAACTACCTGGCCAAATATTCACTTCGGCGATATCCACAATGACTTGGTGGAAACTCCTGGGCCATTCACAGCAGAAAAGATGAAAACCTCCAAGAGTCTCGATGTGTTGTTGAACTTGTTGGAGTCCACGGTTTGTTAGGATCTTCTGCGTTTGCTCTGCGAATGTTTGAAAGCCGTTTAATTCACCGTTAGCGGTTCTTTTCACTCGGAATACGAAAAAGACATTTTCCTTCTTCCGTGCTTCTATTTGTGCATCCGATAATGCAGCAGGAATCCACCATTATCGGGGATAAATACGCGAGGTTACGCACTGTGTTTGACCGCTATCCTGTTTCTTGCCTCCGACCAAAATATTTCCCAGCATGCAACGCGGGCTTTTAATAACAATGACGTCAGCTGAAACTCGCCTATTGTGAGGTTCGTGTATCTAACTGGTTTGTGGCCATACGGACTCAGAAGCTCAGCAAGGTCGGGCCTGGTTGGTACTTGGATGGGAGACTGGTGGGAAAATCAGGTGCCACTTGGGGTGCCAGTCGCAAAAATTGACGTTGTATCCTTAGGCATGGCACTTCACCTATATTGCTTAGTATGAAAGTGGTGTGTGCGTGAGTGTTGGTCGGAGGGGGTGATGCCGCAAATTGGCAGCCTCATTTCCGTCAGTGTGCCGAGTGTGGAGTGAATTAATAATGATCTGTAAAGCATCTTTGAGTGTCCAGAAAAGCGCTATATAAAACTGATTATTACTTTATTATTACTAACTGTTCCCCATCTAACGCTTTCCTATGCGCAGTTTCTTGTGACCGCTAAAATGAGTAGCTCTTTGACATTTTCTTTTTGTAAAGATAGCTCAACGGAAGAAAGAAGTTGGAGATCCCTGAAGTAGTATCATCATTGTGAAGCTCTAAGCAAGTACTAATTAATAGCTGTGGGAGTATGGTAGCAATATTGGTAATTTTCCTTGCTCTAATAGTATAATCAATCCTAATTTTGTTCATCATCTATATTCTATTTGACCAGAAACATTTTGAGACAACGTTTTTCTATTCCGCTGCATTGAATTACTGCACAGAATAACAAAGGATTCTTGAAAATGTTACAGAGACCCTGAGGCCGATGTAAAGCAGTGAGAATTGTACACAGTGTTTGGAGTGTGTGATCGGATGTGATGGGTCAGAGGATTTCACACGCATTTATGAATGTTTATTTTCGGCAGCGCGAGCCACGCTAATCTCCACTGTGCGCCCCAACGATAATACTGATTAAAAGCTAATTATACGCTACAGATTTGGCCTGTGGTGACGCGGGGGCCGATTGGACACGGCTTGGACCCCAGCCGAAGTGCACGCCTCTGGGCTTCGCATCCGCTCGACTCAGGGGCAGATGTGGAAGTGAGGAGAACACTGCTGCTACTGTTGAGAGATGGAAACTGTCAAATTACCATAATAGAAAATTTATGGCTCGAAGTGAGTAAAAAGTGATGAATTGAAGTCTGTTTGGGCAAATACCCACTGTTTTAAAGATGCACTGTGTAACTTTCTGGTTGGCAGTTCGTCACCTGTTTGTTTCTATGGATACGTCATTGCCGTTGCCTGGAATGTTCCACAGTATGACATTAAACAGCTCTAACATATGTTTATTCAATTACAGATGATTTTAAAGCTCAAAAATACCTAGAAAAACAACATTCTGACTGTGAGCAGGTTTGTCTCTCCTCAAATCTGACTTGGTTTGGTTTGGTCTCCATGAAGATAGAAAAGTTTAATGCCATACTGTGAAACTATGGGTGTAACCATACACAAAAATCATGGTTCGGTACGTACATCGGTTTTGAGATCATGGTTCGGTTAATTTTCGGTGCAGTATGGGAACAAAATGAAAACCATTTGCTTGTTGTTTATTTGTGTGTTTACTAAACCAACTTGTTTTAACATTATACAAATGGGAAAATAAAATAAATGCAAAGTGCTGCTTGGTAAAACTAATAAGTTATATTCTCAAATAAACGATAAATTTATGAAATATTATAAAAAATGTACTCCTTGTAAACACTAAACAAAACTGTTAAAAAAGTAAAGCACAGCACTAACAGTTCCAGCATGAAGTTTTACCCAATCTTCATATTTTTGGCCAGAAAAATTTGATTCTGTGCCGGCAAAAGGCAAAAGTGAGGAAAGTAGTGTGACGACTGTAGTTTTGTGAGTATTCAAGTGGTTCGGAGGGACAATTGCTGTCAAGGTGACCGCCTTAACTATAAAGCACTGTCAAAATCTGTCAAACACTGTCACCCCAATCACAGACGAGTTCCCTCATGAATATTAAAGAGGCAAGCTTTCTGGTTAGCTGCACGTGTAGTGGCGGATTGTAAATACACACAAATTGCGCCAACTCACTCATGCACAGCCCTGCACAGAGACCGTTTGGCACGAATACATGCACTGTTACACCCTTATGTGAAACATTCCAGACAAAGTAATAACATCTCCATGGAGACAAACATTTGATCGACCCTCCACCAGAAGTCACACAATGCACCTTTAAAGTATTTTTTTTCCACAAAATCACAGCAAAACAGCATAAGAAATCAATAGTTACACCACATATTAAGCTTAAAGTTACTGCGGTCTTTTCAACCTGGAGCTCTTCTGAATTTGTCAACACTTAAAAATACCAACGTGATTCAGCCTTATTGGGTTTTCATCAGGGCACATCAAAAGAACAAAATGCCTGCCTCTTTTATACTTGGAAGTCAGATTCACACTAACCCTAGCCCTCTGAAAGTGCTTAATTACTCAGTGAAGAACTAGGATTCTCAGAAAGTAAGGAGTAACTCTGGACACGGCAAACCTTTTCAAATGAAGTACTTTAACTGAACTACTCTGTTTTTCATGTTTGAAAATCAGGTGTTCATGAATTCAGTCTTGTGTCTGCTTTATAGTATTAATCTATGAAACCCGTGGATCATTGCGTAATCATTTGGACATACATTTTAAATTGCAATATTCATCTAAAATGACTTAATAAAAGAAATGAGTTCACTGACTTCCATGTTCTTCCAACTGTGGTGATTCAAAGAGATTTTTTTCTTCTTTATTTTCACATATATCTGCATAAATAATCAGCAATTCATAATAATCCATTTGTATTTTGGTTTAAAAAGCAATGTAAAAATGTTTATGGTTTTATATTTGATTTAAAAGAAAGAAATTTAATACATGATTTGCACATTTGGGGGCACAATACTTCCTTTTTGTTTCTTTTTTGTTTCTGTTTTGTTGAAAATAAAGAAAGAGATGGTTGAAGCAACAGGGTAGCTTAAAGTTGTAAACATGTAAGACTCATTATTAGTCGTCTTGCTTTTGTGAAGAGGTTAAATTAGTTACAAGGAGCAAATGAAGTCTACGTTCAGACTGCAGGGCTTAATGCTCAATTCAGAGTTTTTTGTGAAATCCGATTTTTTTTGCGAGTTCGTTCACATTTCCAATTAAATCCGACTTGTATGTGATCTCCAGTGTGAACTTTAAATGCCCCAGAAGTGTCCCGCATGTGCATTAGAGGACACGATGACGTCACACACAGCGAGTGTGCTCAGTGTTTACGGAAGTCGCCTAAACATGGATCGAGCATTAAGCACCTGGCGATTTTAAAGTTTCTGTCGTACCGGAGCCAGAACATGTACAGCTTATTTGTTTTCAGGAGGAGATTGAGAAGGAGAAGGACAAGAGTTTTGGCCATGGCGTTTTGTGGGGCAGTCAAGGCAAGAGTGGTGGGATTGCGATGTGCTTCACTGCTTCATTCACACAGAGTTCATACACAATTTTCATATGACGAGAAGAACGTTTGTGTACATTTGTGAGCGCCTACTTGTACCACTCTCGCAGGAGGAAACACGTCTTCAGCGGTCTATTTCAATGAGCAAAGGCATCGGCATCGGGCTGTATTGGCTCGCAATAGGTGTTTGTTACCGCACAGTAGTCCACAGTTCAGACTCAAAATGTCAAAAGATCGGATATGTATCGGTTTTAGGAGCACAGATCCAAGTGGCCTGGGTCACATTTGAAAAAAAATCGGATCTGTGTCGTTCAGACTGTCATTCAAAAATCAGATACAGGTCACATAGGGGCGAAAAAAGAACTGATTTGGGTCACTTCAGGCTGCAGTCTGAGCATAGCCCAAGACACTGCTGAATCCTATATGTATCACTGATCAGAAAATTGGAGAACAAAGTAAGTACCGTATTTTCTGGGCTATTAGGCGCTCTGGATTATAAAGCGCACTGTCATTAAATGGTCTATTTTCAAACTTTTTTCACAAATAAACCGCACCGGACTTTAAACGAAACACAACAGTTGGATGGGTCAGTGGGACTTTGTTTGGCGTGTTCACGGTGACTCTGGGCTTTGTTCAGTTGTGGCGTGTAGGGAGGGGGCTGTCTGGGACCAACGGATTGTTATCGTGTTCACAGTGACTCAGTTGTTCAGTTGTGTCTAGAAGCGGCACATTGGACTCCCTTTTTCAGTTCGTTCCTTCGTTCCGTTCCTCATCCGTGTGGAGTGATGAGTGTGGCTGTGGGTGTGTTTCGCTGTGCGGTCGCTGTCTGCTCCGTGTGTGTTTGCGTGTTCTGCGGGTTGTGCGGCTTTGTAGTTTACTTTAGTTGTGCTGGGACACCCGAGTGGATTCATGTATGGATTGCGGGGCGCGCAGTCGATTTTCGATAGCGTTAGAGGCTTAAGAGCGCGTCTCATAGCCCGGAAAATACGGTAGTACAGAGAAGCGGACATAAACCTGAGACAATGATCAGCAACATGGCGATTAAAAGGATAATAATGAAAAAAAAGTGAAACATGTACTCCAAATACAACTTCAAGGGGGTAAATGATGAGTGAAAACAATTAAACACGTTTAAAAGCTCTGAATTCTCCATAATCCGTCTCCTTTAAGGTTAATCAAGGTGACGTTATTATTATAAAGGTGTTCGTCTTTCTGTCTTCAGTTATTACAGCTGTCAAACCCCCTAAAGCGCCCCGTCCATTCCTGCTCCAACGTCTCTTATAAATAGCTCGTCCTGTGACTAATATGCGTCTATACGATTGACTTTGACGTGCTCATCTCCATAAGAAATGTCTACAGGCTACAGATGACCTACAGCCCTCCACCTCCACCCCCCCTCTCCTCCTCCACCGACACAGACTGGAGCAGGTTAATATAGACTCACCACTGGGACGGCAAATATACAGTGTGTCCTTGGCGATGTTTTATTATTATATTCTCTATCGGCGTCCTGACCCAGTGGAACAGTCTAACCCCAATACTCCCAAAACAATATCTGAGTAAAATTTGTCTCCCAGCTGCCTAGGGGACATCTGACAAAATCTTACAAAAACACGCTGTATTCCAATTTCGGCTGTCTTAAAAAAATGTGAAAAACAGAACTAGTTTGTTGTAAACTGTTGACAGCTTCCAAATATGTGCCTCACTTTTGTAACACTTTCATAGCATCGTCATTCTTCGCTCACAGACATTCATTTATGGGCTAATTTCACAACTTTCAGAGCGGTTTTCGCAGTCATTGTAAAGCTAGAAGCAACTAGCATGCTAACAGCGTATCTGCTTTACTTCCTGGTTCGTAGACGATAAAAACGCTTTAAAATTAGATGGAATACAGCAATAGCTTGACTATATGTACTGATATTACTTAATACTACTACAACTTAATACAATTACTACTACTACTACTACTACTAGTACAATTTACAACTACAACTTACTACTACATCTCTACAACTACTACAACTACTACTACAACTACTACTATAACTACTACTACAACTACTACTACAACTACTACAACTACTACAACTACTACAGCTACTACAACTACTACAACTACTACTATAACTACTACTATAACTACTACTATAACTACTACTACAACTACTACAACTACTACAGCTACTACAACTACTACAGCTACTACAACTACTACTATAACTACTACTATAACTACTACTATAACTACTACTATAACTACTACTATAACTACTACTACAACTACTACAACTACTACAGCTACTACAACTACTACAGCTACTACTAAAACTACTACTATAACTACTACTATAACTACTACTACAACTACTACTACAACTACTACAACTACTACAGCTACTACAATTACTACAACTACTAGTACAATTTACAACTACAACTTACTATTACAACTCTACAACTACTACAACTCTACAACTACTACAACTACTACTACAACTACTACAACAACTACTACTACTACTACAACTACAACAACAGCTGCTGCTGCTGCTGCTACTACTACTACTAGGCAATAAAAACACCCATAATTGAATAAATGCATCTTATATAAGTTTAATACCATATTGTGGAACATTACAGACAAAACAATATCATCTCCATGGAGATGGACCGCCAACCTGAAAAGTTACTCAGTGCACCTTTAAGATAAAGTTTAAACAAAACTAAAATAGGTCAATGGTTAGTGTATATTAAAAAAATACTATTTGAAATACACATAATGTAAACAGACATACATTTTTTTCCACATTTCTAGTGATTTCAAAGCAAAATTTTATGGGCACTGGTTCACAAGGGGTTTGCCACTTTGCCATTGTTGTGGATTTTCTAAACTGCAAACAATAAAAAAACTGGAAAAGTTGTCTTGAATCAAAGATTTATTAAGCAATTGTGCACACAATTACAAAGCTGTCTCAGAGTCGACTCGCCCTAACCTAAAACATAGTGATATATACAGAGTTTTTACACCCCACCAGGAGGCAGATCCTCAGAATGATACAGTTCTATAGGCTAAGATCCTTTTCAGAAGACACATAAACCTGATAAAACTTTGTTGTTTTCTGTTTGTTTTAGGTAGTTTTAGGTGCTTTAGGTTTGGTGTCTTGTTTTAATGTTTATTATGTCTAAAAAAAGAACTTCAGTTTATTTTGTAATATACACAGATACATGGTCCAATCAGAGTAATGTATTCTGAATATTTAAGATACTTTTACGTCGAGTCGCATTTAAATTATAATGTAAAAACGCAAAACAGAATTAATAACGGTCCACTGTTTTATTGTTTATGCATTTCCTGTCACTTGTTGTAAGTTAAATCCACACGTTCACACACTACAAGAGCTTCGTTTTCTATTTTTCTCACTGATTCTGTGTAGTTTGAAGTCTAAATTGTGTGATCAAGCACCATGTATTCCTTTGATTTTAGAAAAGTAACTGTATTCTGAATATGACAAAGTGTCATATAGTACAGTGTTTTTATACCACAGAATGATGCAGTCCTATAGGCTTCTGGAGAGGACTGCTCTTCAGAAGACACATAAACATAATAAACATATAAGTGAATAGCGGTGTAACAATAATCAAAACATTGTGATATCGTATCGTCAAAAGTCTCTCAATAATATCGTGGACCATCACAATATATCGAATCACAAGTTTCTTTGCTTAAATTCATTGTTATGGTGCAGCAATAGCTAAAAAAAACACAGGGAACTACATCGACCATGATCCTTTGCTCCGTTTTGGCACAAAGTACATGAAGAAATAACAGTTCTAAGCACTTTTAAATCTTAATTCTTTGGATTAGGTTTTGTCAATGCATTTTAAGACGAAAAAGCAGCATATTCACAATTTTGTTTACCTCCACAAAATATCACAATAAATATCGTACCGTGAGATGAATATCGTGAAAATATCGAACCGTGAGATTCGGATATCGTTACATCTCTATAGGTTAAACATAAAACTGGGTCAATACTCAGCAATATAACAAGTCAGAACTGGTTTTGGATCGATATAAGTAACAGAGTGTCAGGAGCAGATGGTTTAAGGACCGATATCAAATGGTCTGGTGGCCCAAGACCAGAGTGACCTACTTAATAACAAGATTGCAGCAACTATACATCATAAGATAACAAAACACCAGCAAATTAGTTACAAAAACCCAAAACCAATAGGCAATAATAATAAAAACTCTGCAGCGAGACTTTTAACAGGAACCAAAAGAAGCACAGAACCCCAATCCTTGGCTCTTTGCATTGGCTTCCTGTTAATTTCAGAACTGATTTTAAGATATTATTGTTCATTTTGAAAGCTTTGAATGGACCGGTCCCACAGTACGTCTAGGACTTCCTCCAAATTTACAACCCCACACGCTCTGAGGTCCGAGGGCCAGCTCCAACTCAAACCAGGCGGGACGGGGCCTTCTCTGTGGCAGGCCCTGAACTCTGGAACACTCTGCTCCTCCACGTCCGAAAAGCCCCCGCAAGTCCCGTCTTAAAACCCACTTTCACTCTCTGGCTTTTAACACCGTGTGAGTTGTGGGGTCCTCTGTGTCTTTTATTTATTTTTAATGTATTTTATTGGTTTTATTTACTGCTATTCTATGGTTTTGCTCTTATTTTATTTGACTGGTTTTATTGTTTTAAGACCAATACGATTAAATCTGAGCGTTTATTTTATTATTGTCGTTATTAGTATGTGTTTGTGCAGCGCTTTGGAAACTGTTTGTGAAATGTGCTATAGAAATAAAGTGGACTGGATTGGATAATGTGCAAAAGATCACCGTTCAATCATTTTATTTACATTAAGCAGATTTTTACAAACACAAAGAATTAAAAAAACTAAACACACTCGACTTTGCCATGATCTAAATATACTACAGTTCTTGTTCCTGCAGTACTGCGCTGGGCCGTATCTAAACAGGCGCAGTGGCAGGGACGTGGGGCCCCAGCTGCTGTGAGCGTCGTCAGCGCTGGAGCGGGACCATCTCTACACGCTCACCTCCGTGTCAAGGACAAGATCAAGTCACACCTGGTCACTCCAGAATGTGCTGCGTTTAAGGACCTCGGGAGAAATGGGAGTCTGGGATTTGTTTTTGAGTGCTGATGTATGACTGGAGACGTCTTGACAAGTCCAGATCTCCCCCTCCCCCTCTCCTCTCCTCTCCTCTCTCTCTCCTCTCTCTCCTCTCCTTTCCTCCTCTCCTCTCTCTCCTTTCCTCTCCTTTCTCCTTTCCTCTCCTCTCCTCTCCTCTCCTCTCCTTTCCTCTCCTCTCCTTTCCTCTCCTCGCTCTCCCTTTTTCCACCTTAATCCATATATTTACCTCTCTCTCTTTCTTTCCTCTCTCTTTCTCTTATTTTCTCCTTTGTCCCTCTCTTTCTTTCTCTTACCCATCTCTCTAACGCTCTCTCCGTCCTCTATTCCTCTTTCTCTCCCTCCTCTCTCTTTCTCTCTCACCCCATCTCTCTTTCTTTCTCTCTCTCTCTCATCTGCCCCTCTATTTCTCCTGTCTCTCCCACTCTCTCTTTGCACTCCTTTTCCTCTTTTCCTTTCTCCGTCTCTCTTTCTCTTCCCCCTCTCTCTCTCTCTATCATTCCTCTCCCCTCTCTTTCGCTTCCCTCTCTCCTCCTCTCTCTCTCCCTTTCGCTTCCTCTCTCTTTCCTCTTCTTTCTCTTCTCCCTCTCTCTCCTTCTCTCTCTTCCCCCCTCTCTCTGTCTCTTCTTTCCCTCTCTCTTTCCTCTCTTTCTCTTTCTTCTCTCTCTTTTCTTCTCTCTCTTCCCCCTCTCTCTTACTCTTTCTCTTCCCTCTTTCTAGGTCTCTATTTCTCCTCCCTTTCTCTTCCCCTTCTCTTTCTCTTCCTTCCCTCTCTCTTTCCTCTCTTCCTCTTTTTTCCTCTCTCTTTCCTCTCTTTTCTTCTCTCTCTTTCTCTTCCCTCTTTCTAGCTCTCTATTTCTCCTCCCTCTCCCTCTCTCTTCCCCTTCTCTTTCTCTCTTTCTCTTCCCCCTCTCTCTCTATCATTCCTCTCCCTCTCCCTTTCGCTTCCCTCTCTCCTCCTCTCTCTCTCCCTTTCGCTTCCTCTCTCTTTCCTCTTCTTTCTCTTCTCCCTCTCTCTCCTTCTCTCTCTTCCCCCCTCTCTCTTTCTCTTCCTTCTCTCTCTCTTTCCTCTCTTTCTCTTCTTTCTCTCTCTCTTTCCTCTCTTTCTCTTTCTTCTCTCTCTTCCCCCTCTCTCTTACTCTTTCTCTTCCCTCTTTCTAGGTCTCTATTTCTCCTCCCTTTCTCTTCCCCTTCTCTTTCTCTTCCTTCCCTCTCTCTTTCCTCTCTTTCTCTTTCTTCTCTCTTTCCTCTCTTTTCTTCTCTCTCTTCCCCCTCTCTCTTTCTCTTCCCTCTTTCTAGCTCTCTATTTCTCCTCCCTCTCCCTCTCTCTTCCCCTTCTCTTTCACTTCCCTCTCTCTCGCTTTCTCTTCCCTCGTCCCTTTCTCTCTTTCCCTTCTCTTTCCTTTCTCTTCCCTCTCTCTCTCTCTCTGCCTTTCCACCCCATCCCTCTTTCTCTCTTCCCTCTCTCTCTCCCGTCTTTATTATTAGTGGCAGCTCGAGGCAGTGGACCGGAAAATTCCCATCGAGAAACAAACCCGGCATCTGCATATTACAGCCCAGTTCATCGTCTGCCACGAAAGAATAAATTAATACATGAATAACAATGAAAATCAGCCCTGAGTACGTCTAAATGGCAGTGAGAGACCGCGCCGCTCCGCTCCTCTCCCCGGGCGCCGCCGAACATTTGCATAAACCTTCGAAATACTAACATACCTCAAGTAAACAAGAGAAGTGCAGGCGATGAAAGCTCGTACTCACTTCGGACGTGTAGGTGAGCGCGGTCGTCTTTAACGTCATAATCGGAGCTTTTAATTGAGTAAACAGGAGGTCACATGGTCGCGGTGGAGGTAATTTAAACCAACTGTAATTGATCATAGCTGGAGAAATATTACAAACCAAATGATTGTTTTTCTTTAGGTAGGTGGGAGTCATTAGCGCATCGCAATGTGGAATTTTTAAATTGGAGGTTGCCACGGCATCGGGAAGGCAAGTTATATCAATTAAAATGTGTTGTGAAGAAAAAATGTAGTCAGATTTTTTTGTTAAAAGACCAAAAAACATGAGCGGAACAAAAAAAAGAAGGAAAGGAAGAAATGGAATTATAAATAGGCCAAAATATAAATGAAATTACTTTGGTACTTTTACTTTTATTTACTTAAATTGGTGTGAGAGCTTGTTTTCTCATTGTTTCAGGTACTGATTTATGATTTGGTGTCTTGTTTTCATGTTTATTATGTCTTTAATTTAAAAAAAAGAAAAATTAAAAAAAAGTTTGTGATCAGTAGTGATGGGAAAACTACTGGTATTAAATGTATTTAGTTCTGTTTACTTCTGAATACCTGAATTTAAATTGATTTTGTAATATACACCGTAATCTAAAAACGCGACATAGAATTAATAACGGCGCTCATTTCCTGTCACTTGTTAGAAGTTAAAATCACAAATCCACAGTTGTGTTTTCTATTTTTCTCGCTGATTCTGTGCAGTTTGAAGTGTAAATTGTGTGATGAAGTACCGCCACGAATTCCTTTGATTTTGGAAAAGTAACTGTACTGTATTCTGAATATTTACATTTTTTATTCTCAGTACATTATTTATTTATTTATTTATTTGATTGGGACAGAGCGTGTTAATGACCAGAAAAGACACAACATGAATATAAACACACCAGATTGTAGCCTAAGGTTCATTTCCATCCGCTGGGGTCACAGGGGCTAAACAATACATACATGTATTCAGTTAGTTCCCAGCGCTTGGTAGTTCATGGTGACTCAGTATTTAGCATTGGTTTGTTAGTGGTGGCATGAAGTCGGGCTGAATCAGAAATGGCTCTTCTAATAATAATAATAATCTAAATACTTTATTTATCCTGAAGAAAATTCATTTTTCAGCAGCAACAATGATACATACTACTACATACTGCTAACTAGTACTACATACTACTACTACTACATACTACTACTAGTACATACTGCTAAATAGTACTACTAACTACTACATACTACTATCTACAAAAATCACTACTACATATTACTAACTACTGCATACTACTACATACTACCCTCTACTACATGCTACTATCTACAACTAACTACTACATAGTACTGCCTACGACTAACTACTACATAGTACTGCCTACAACTAACTACTACATAGTACTGCCAACAACTAACTACTACATAGTACTGCCTACGACTAACTACTACATAGTACTGCCTACGACTAACTACTACATAGTACTGCCAACAACTAACTACTACATAGTACTGCCTACGACTAACTACTACATAGTACTGCCTACGACTAACTACTACATAGTACTGCCTACGACTAACTACTACATAGTACTGCCAACAACTAACTACTACATAGTACTGCCAACAACTAACTACTACATAGTACTGCCACGACTAACTACTAATAGTACTGCCTACGACTAACTACTACATAGTACTGCCTACGACTAACTACTACATAGTACTGCCAACAACTAACTACTACATAGTACTGCCTACTACTACTACTAACTAACTACTACTAATAGTACTGCCTACACTACTACTACTACTAACTACTACTACATAGTACTGCCAACAACTAACTACTACATAGTACTGCCTACGACTACTAACTACATAGTACTGCCTACGACTAACTACTACATAGTACTGCCTACGACTAACTACTACATAGTACTGCCAACAACTAACTACTACATAGTACTACCTACAACTAACTACTACCACCTACTACTAACTATTACTACCTACTACTATCTACTACTACTACCACTACCACCACTACTAAACCACAATATGGTGTGTAATAATATACAATGATAGTATTTTAGTATTAGGTTAGTTGATCTGGAGCTGTATTACATGTTTTACTAGTACTTTCATTTTAAGTGTTAGATTGACAAAAATGAAAAAAGGAGAACAAAATGTACACTGAACTAAATAGATTCCTTGTTTAGTTAGTACTTCACTAGTCAAAACACCTTAATTAAGTCATTACGAAGCCTGGATCAGTCATAATTAGTAACATTTGTTCATGAAGATTTAAGTGTTTGTTCATGCTTTATTAAGGCTATAAATAGTGTAGTTATTCTGAAGTTTTGCCTTGTGTTTTCCTCGGAGACAGCGTAAGAACCCTGTCATCGCCATAGCAGCACGTCTATTTGTGTGTGGGCCCTCCCCCCTCCGCATACTCCCCCCCTCTCACCTCCTTTACATGTGTTTACCAGGGGCCCCTCGTACCTCGCACTCCAGGGCCTGTGTTCGAACTGTCACCACGTCTGTCACTAAAGCTCACCTCTGGGACATTCACGGAGAAGCAGGGTCAGACTAACGCGAGCGCTACATCAAGGCGTGTTCTCAGATGAGGTAACGTGAGACGCGCTACAGAGTGATAACGTCACCGAATTTACTCTAAGAGGTCTGCGTCTATAGAGGCTTATCTTGAATTAGCGGGCTTTACATAGCTTTGCACAGACCGTAGACTGTACTGTATATAAGTGGATGTTGTTGACCCACCAGCCATCGCGTTCCAAATGGGAAGTGTTCATGGGCACGCTTCCAGCTCCATCGACTCCGTTTTCAATTGACTTAACGTTGAAAACCTCAATCAAATCAAAATTCGCTTCTATAAATGCTGACATCGTGAGCTTCATCGGTGAGCTTCATTGGACTGGAGTCGAACGCAGTGGGCGACGACACCCTTCCTTAGTCCACTTTGTTATAGAGTCTATGGCATTGTTTCTCAAAGACTGGCTTGCAAGAGATTTTTTGGGGGGTCGCCTTGTAGGTCTGCAACATACAGTTTTGACACGAGAGAGCGAGTGACTCAGCGAAGCCTATCTGCCTGCCCTGAAAGAGTGTTTCTGCAGCAGTGCACTTCAAGGTACTTATGGAGACCCTTTATTTCTGGTCCAATTACTGTTTTTCATTGTTTAAAACTTGAGTAATACTAATTGTTCAGAGAGACATGATCACTCAGTCAATAATAAAATATCCTTATTAATGTTCAGTAATGGTTAAATCCACATTTATTTTGTGATTTATGAATAATGTTTATTGACTTGGGTCTCGAAGGTTTGTGACTTTTACAATATGGGTCCCCAGAAAAAAGTTTGGGAAACACTGGTCTATGGTACAGACTTATATTTAACCATAGCTACAATCTTCCAGCTAAGATAGTCTTGACCAAACCTAAGAACAAGATCACGGAGAGATGAGGAGATGCCCCAGCGATACTGAAGGACGGGTCAAAATCAGAGGACAAAATTACGACAATAAAGCAGAGGTGGGACCAAGTCATTGTTTTGGAAGTCTCAAGTAAGTCGCAAGTCTTTGACCTGACATCAAAGACAGGCAAGTCCAAGTCGAGTCTCGAGTCACTGGCCCGTAAGTCCAAGTCAAGTCCAAGTCGTCTGCTTTGAGTTTCAAGTAATTTCAAGTCTTTAAACCAAAGTACCAAATATAGCTTAGATTTTTGCTATTTATATGATTTTAAACTAAACTGTATTTAAAAAGTCATGGTATGTTTATATATGAGTTTTTATATGTGAGTTGTAGAAATACTATTTTTTCCTTTTTTGAATGACCTGACAAGATCTGTGTGTGAATCATTACAGTCAGAATAGAAAGAATTCAGATTTTAAATTTGAATTATTTTGTCATGTCGTCTCCATTGAAATGAAAGGTTCATGTTCTATGTAGTTCCCTCTGTTTTACTGTATTGTACTGTATATTACTGTAGTACATTTAAGGATACCACATCACAGTACTTCAGTTCCATCCAAAGTATAAAATAGAAGTGGGAGGGACGTGTTCCAGTTTGTTCCTGTAAAATTAAGCACTGCATTGATCAACTGTAAAGTATTTTTTTTAAAACATTTCTTTAATCGACTACAGCCCTGGACTACACATACAATTTTAAATTAAGGTTAAAATACACTTTATTGCAGAGGTGGTGACTTGGACTCGGGTCAGACTTGAGGCACTGTTTTTAGAACTTGAGACTTGACTTGATAAAATAAGCTAAGACTTGGGATTCGACTCGGACTTGAGGCCTGTGACTTGAGAAGACTTGATGCTGTAAAGTATTTTTTAAAAACATTTTTTTTAGAAGCATCAAGTCTTCTCAAGTCACAGGCCTCAAGTCCAAGTCAAGTCCCAAGTCATTGACCTTCAAGTCCAAGTTGAGTCCCAAGTCTTTGCTTATTTTATCAAGTCAAGTCTCAAGTTCTAAAAACAGTGCCTCAAGTCTGACCCGAGTCCAAGTCACCACCTCTGCAATAAAGTGTACCTTAACCTTAATTTTAAATTGTATGTGTAGTCCAGGGCTGTAGTCGATTAAAGAAATGATTGCTCTAACTAAAGACATTGCATTGACTAAAAAGGGTCATGGCACTGGTCAAAGCTTTCAAAATAATTAGGATTTTGCACAAAAAATGCAACTACACAAGTAAACAGCGTCTCTTTTATGTGAAAAGGTCCCATCACTACCAGATCGTCAGGTAACTCTCTACATGCATTCTCCTTTTTTGCTGATGTGCATACAATTCCAAAATCAACCCAACAACTAAGAGACTACAGCGTTAGAAAACATTTGAATACAGTAGTACAGTAGTATATAGTATCCTTTACGTTTGGGTGATGATTCTTACCACAGTGCAGTACCCAGGGACCCTTTTCCTGATCAAAGGCCGGAATCCAGGTCAGGAGTAGCTAGATTATATTACTATGCATATATTAACTAGTAAGGAAACCCGCTCAAACGCAGAACACATAGAGAACATGCAAACTCCCCATAAAAATGCCCCATTTTCCGATAATCAAACCAGTGATGAGTGCAAGCATGTACCTCCTAACTACGATACAGTTTTTCAGTTAGTCACTTTCACATTTTAGCTGAACATCAAACTCCGAGCTAAACATGAACCTGAAACCTGAAAATGTGCTGTTTAAATCCATTTTGTGAGTTTCCAGACTCTTAAAACTTTTGTGTGTTCACGGTAACTGGTGAATATTCAATCATCAGACTGCAGGGCTTAATGCTCAGTTTGGATTTTTTTTTTTTTGTGAAATCAGATTTTTTTGCGAAGTCGTTCACATTTCCAGTTAAATGCGACTTGTATGTGTGAACTTTAAACGCCCCAAAAGTGTCCCGCATGTGCACTGGAGAACACGACAACGTCACACACAGACAGCATGCTCAGTGTTTACGGAACTCGCCTAAACACTGGGCTTGTCTCTGAAAATACGGTCCAGTTCTTTGTAAAATGGACAGGCTACACATTCACGGCCACTTCGTTTGTTTGAGTATTTAGCCTCCTTGTATTTGGCTCGTAGGCTCTTTAGTTTTTGTTGACAATGAAGCCAGGACCGCATGTACCTGCACTCAGGCATTTCTTTGGCAATCATTTCAAAAACTGCTCGGTTCTGATAAGACCCCTCCATTTTTGGCCTGAATACGATACCTTGCTTTCCCTCCATTGATTCGACTCCGAGCCTGACGTGTAGGTGTGATAAACGAGACCTGGCCTTTCAGACTGAAGTCACGTGTCAAAAGATCGGATATGTATCAGTTTTAGGAGCACATATCCAAGGCTACGTTCAGACTGCAGCCTGAAATGACCCAAATCTGATTTTTTGGCCCCTATGCGACCTGCATCTGATCTTTTAATGACAGTCTGAACGACACAGATCCGCTTTTTTCAAATGCGACCCAGGTCACTTCGATATGTGCGCCTAAAACCGATACACATCCGATCTTTTGACACGCGACTTCAGTCTGAACGGCCAAAGCGCATTCACCCGACCTACACGTTATCAACAGGCGACAAATGTACACAAATGTTCTTCTCGTCATACGACAACTGTGTGAACTCCGTATCACTGAAGCGAAGCAGATCGCTATCCCACCACTCTTGGCAACATCTCCACATCCACAGGTTCCTTTCAACGGACTGCCCCATCAAAACCCCATGGCCAAAAACCTCGTCCTTCTCCTTCTCAATCTCCTCCTTAAAACATGTAAGTCAGGGGTGTCCAAACTTTTTTCATCAAGGGCCACATCTCTAAACACAGACGAAGCAGAGGGCTGATCGAGGGCCGTAAACTGGTGCTCAATACAGTGAATAACTGAAATATGTGCATGTTTAAACATGTTAGAATGAGCTATCAGTCTTTATTCATGCTAAGATCCTTAAAACCACACACTAAATATTAAATATGAGCTTTACCATGGTAGATTTTCAAAAAACTTGCAGTAAAAAGTTAATTTTTAATTGATGTAAAGTAATTTGGATCAAGTCATTTGCAAGCCTTAGGGCCAAGAAAAATTTGTCTGAGGGCCGCATTTGGCCCACGGGCCGTACTTTGGACATGCCTGATGTAAGTTGTTCATGTTCTGGCTCCGGTAAGAGATGAACTTTAAAATCTCCAGGTGCTCAATGTTGCGTCCATGTTTGGACAACTTCCGTAAACACAGAGCACGCTCACTGCGGTTGACGTTGTCATGTCCTCCAGTGTGCATGTGGGACACTTTTGGACCATTTAATGTTCACACTGGAGATCACATACAAGTCACATTTAACTGTAGATGTGAATGACAGACTGAACATCAGAATTCACACATAAAAAAAAACAACTTAATTGAGCATTAAGCCCTGGCCTGGGTCGCATTTGAAAAAATCGGATCTGTGTCATTCAGACTGTCATTAAAAAGATCAGATACAGGTCACATAGAGGCCAAAAAAAATCTGATTTGGGTCACTTCAGGCTGCAGACTGAACGTAGCCGTAGAGATATATGTAAAACAACCTGTCTTCCAATAGATCCACTTTCCATATCAGTTAATGAATAAATACTCAAAGCACACAGTACGGATGACAGCCACTATCAGAATCTTCCATCTTAGCATTAAAACCTCGGCGTAAGCTTTAGGAGTAGGAGTGTGCGTGTGAACTTTCAAAGAGGAGTCTGAGCAAACTTTCTGTGCCCATTCATCATGTGTCCATTAGCTTTCCCAGTAAATGACAGTATTTGTCTACGTCTCCCAGCTGCCTCTCTGCTCCCACTATCTTCAGATGGATCCTGGCGACGGTTCTTTCTTTTATGTCTTTAATGCCATCTCCCCAGTTCTCCAGTCACCATTCCTCCACCTGCATATGGCCGGTAATGAGCCACTCTCTGTAGTCATTTTGACCTCCAAAAGGGGGCAGTAATGATGGGGTGAAAAGCACTGCAGGCACGTAGGAAGGCTTTCATGGGTTTTTTGGGGGAGATGGTTGGTGAATGGAAAATGGCAAAGTAAAAAAAAAAAAAAAAAAGAAACTTCTACATAACTCTGGAAACTGCTCAATCTTTTTTTTTTTTTTTTTTAAATATAGATATGGAAAGTTACTACAGTACAGTTTCTAGCACTCACACACCTCACAGCAAGAAGGTTCCACTTTTGATTTCTGGATGGGTTTCCTCCCTGGTTTCTCCAACAAGCCAAAATATGCACAACTGATACTTTGCAGGAGGTATGGCTGCTCGATCATGAAATTCATGAAATCATGAAATGATTATTCAAACAATTATTTTTTAGTTACATGATATATTTATTCAGCATTTCTCTCTCAAAAAAAGTTATAAACACTTTGTTATTGATAACTGACGTAAAACTTTCAAACTGAAAATAAATATAGGCTACAAATATGTACCTTAGAGCAGATTTGTGATGTATAAAACATAAAATGAATAAAATATACCTTGAACATGAAAGAAGGTATAGAAAAACATAATCCATATCCAAATATATTTGTTCCCAAAATAATTCCCAAAATAAATTTGTTAAGCTTTAAATCGTTTCAACTTGATTATATGAGTTTGGAGATTGTCACAAATCAAAATCATGATCAAAATTCAATTAATTGCTCAGCCTTAGCAGGGGGTGTTCTACATGTATCACTATGGTGAAATGTGCAGCAGTTACCATGGAGACACAACGCATACATTAGCAAACACAACTCAAGTATGTTTTAGAGATCCGGCTCCACCAGTCCTCGCTTCAAACTTTCATCCACTGCTCTTTGGATTTGCGAGCGGGATGCGGGAGTGGGCCGAGTCAGAGCAGCCGTTGATTCAGTTTGTCTTCTTCCTCTCTTCTCTGACACTCTTCCCTTCTCCTCCTCAGCTCACAGACAGAAAGTGTGATGATAGAATTCTCCAGCTGCTGCTTAATTATCATTTGAACGACAGCGGAAAAAGTTTGGATCCCGTTTGTGTCTGTGGCGTAACGACAAACCGAGATGACAAAAAAGCCTGTAGCAGCTGAAGTGTGTGTTTTCTTCCAGTAAACGTAAATACGTCCGTGTCTCTGTCCTATCAGACCCCTTCCGCACCCCTAGACGTTGAGCAGAATGAAATAAAGGCGATTCAACGTATTTTCCATGTAAACCTCAATTCAGAATTATTATATCCATGTAAACTCGAAGGAGAATATTTTTATTCAGTACTATTTAATTGAGAACAATTAATTTGGAATTAAAAAACATCATGTAAATGTGCCCAATGTCTTCTCTAATGTAAAACTGGTAAAAGTTACTCCAATTATATTTCAGTACAACTACAGAACTCAAGCAGGATCACTTCATAATAAGGTTGTCAAGTTTATATACTAGATTTTTATGCCAGATGCCCTTCCTGAAACATCCTTATTCGTGTCTATACTCGCTTGGAACCAAAATACACTCTGCAGACAAGATTTATTTACTACAAACAGTAATAGCTGCAATATTCATGTAAAACTGACAAACCGTGAATCACCAGAAACATATGGTTCTCTTCTAAGAACTGTTTTCCAAATAAACCCAAATGCACACAGAGATGTGAATGTCGTGATGCTTAAATTCATGAATGTATCTTGTTATTTGAATCGGAAATAGAGGACTATCTCTTCTGTCAGGTAGAAAACATAAATATAAGATTTGAAAGCTCAGTGACCATAAACTGTCACTCCGAGAGGGAAGGGGAAGTAAAAATATGAGCAAAAAAGTTAAGACTACTGATAGAGACTGATAGGGAAATAGATTTGCATACATTCAAAACACGCACATTAAATACAACAATATATCAACATATATACTCAGAGACAGACCTGGCTCTTATCTGGGTTGAATTATGCATTAGAACATATCAGTATCACTCACGGTGGCAAGGGCTATCAGTGGTTTTTGAAAAGTTCCATATCTAAGCTTTATATTTTGCTATGATAGACTTTTCTCAGCTTCAGTGGTATCACAGTTATCAGCCTTTGGAGTGTACAAGCCAAGTGTTGAAAAATGCCCTTTAGACACAGGTTCATATTTTGGTTTAGGCCAAGGGACAACTATCAGATAATGATTTCAACTATTGTGCTTGGAATCATTTTAAAGAAAACTTGTCTTTTGTTTAAGCTCAATTAAGACAATTACAATGGTAATCATAACTTTTAAAAAGTCACATAAGCTTCTCTTCATGGAGATGTTATCGCTTTGTCTGAAATGTTTCACAGTACAGTGTGTGTACAATCCCTAAGGCCCCTTCAACACTAGTACGTATTTGATTTGTTTTCGTTGTGGATGCAGAGTTCGTCCACACAAATCTAATGGAAAACAGCTCCAGAGACGGAACAATCTGGTGCCGCCAGCTCCCACGAATTCATCCGAGTACGGATCTGATCCGGCACTGTGTGGACGCCTGAAAACGCTGATACACTGACGTAGGTTTATGCGCCGCGAAGTAATTCACCACCAAAACACTAAGAGGCTACAATATATGTCCATTCATATATATGGTCTATGTGTATGACCTGCAGACGTATAATCTCAGTTTAAAATGAATCATCTCCAACACGATAGAAGCACAGAACAGACTCACCATCAGCAGAACACCTCTCTGTCACAGAAAGAACACATATAATCCTCTGAGTCATGTCGTGAACCACATCAGCGCACAATAGAGAACGTTTTTTGAGCACTTAGTTTATGCAAATTAACCATATGGTTTTAAGTTTCGCTTCTGTAAAACGTAAACAAATATGCTCAAAGCTGTGTGGACAGAGAAGGCTTGTGGACACAGAAACAACGTGTCTGGACACAGATCATATCCGATACGGTGATATGGTGACACGGTGATTTGTTTCAGTGTAAACGTAGCCTCAGTCTTCCAGGTAGAATCCATGACTAAAGAAGAAAATCAATTGGTCAACTGGACACAAAACTGTTGATTTTGGTCAAATACATTTCGCAGCTCATCTAAGCTGCTTCTTCAATTCTGATCAGACGCTGGTGGACACTTCCTTATATCTGCCTAACTACAGTGAAACTACTCTGAAACTAACACACCTACTCGTTTACAGTTTCTGTTAGTTAGCGAGGCCTATTGAACTTGTGTGAACATGAGTGTGGGGTCATATTAGCGTAATTCAGGGCCATGTGAAAGCATCCGTTATGGCCCTGAACAATTACCTTTTACATTGAAACCTTGAGAAACATGATAGACACGCATATTTGTTATATTAACTCACTCGGTGGAGTCTGAGGATTCAGATAAATATAGAACATGTCTTAACTGTTTCAAAGCAGGGCCGCACAGTGAGCCACAAAGTAGAAGATTATTTCTCACAGACGCACATCTCCCACAGAACTAAGCCTATATCTACTGTCCCATGGGTTCTAATGGTGGGTGGAGCCTTCTGTTCAGGGAAAGTCTATTTGATTAGATTTTTTTTTTTAACTGACATACAATAGTCTTATATTCATTAAAGTACTGCTATTTTGTGCTATTTCATCATTACATATAGTATTACATTACTACACTAGTGCTAATTTGACTTTGAAAGAGTAAAGTATATATTTTTAGGTACTTAAAGAGGATACTTACTTTTACTTCTCTACATTTCAGAGCAGGTATCTGTAGTTTCAATTCCACTACATTTTGACTGAAAAGTAAAACTATTTTTAATTATTGTGTGAGACCTGCTGAAAAAGTTGAGGATTTATTTTTAACACATATGTAATTTGAGCAAACAAAAATGTACAGGAAAAAAAAAAACATATTAAATGATTTCTGTTGAACAAAATCCAGCACAAATCTTTACCAGAATTAAGACTTACACGTTTATAAGATCTCAAAAATGCTTGAAATACTTTCTTTATTCTTTAAGTACATTTTAACATGTACTTTAATACTTTTACATAAGTAGATTTTTTTCTGGTCCAGTATCTGTACTTTTACTTAACAAAAGTACGTCTTCGAGGTCTAGTCCAGGTTTAGTACTTTAAAGATTAAAATATTATACTATTAATACTGAACACAATTTTTACCTTTTCTCTGAGTTCCCCTGAAATAGAAAAGCTACAAAACAGCGAGGGATATGGGGCTGGATCTTTTTTCCTCTTCTAAGCCTTAATATATAATTTGACTCCAGGGCTGTAAGATTGTTCTCCAGATTGTTAAACCAAAAATCGAAATGTGAATGGTCTTTTGAATCAGTTTTGCAGGTCATATTTCAGTCTTCTCTCAAAAGTTAATGCTCCCGGGCATGTTTAAATGTACTCTGTGAAGTAAAAATGGAATTAAAGACAGCAAAGAAAATCATTTAAACCGAGTATTTTTCATATGTACTTTGAAGCACCTTGAAGCTATTCTTATAGAAGTTATAAGTCTACTGCATAAAGCACGTAAACCCTCTGTAACCCAGCTCCACCACAGCAGCAGAAACACCAGCCTCCTCAACCTCTCCTCTTCACAACCAATAAAGGAAGTTAAAAGGAAAACAAAAAAAATGTTAAGTAAGATAGTTACATAGTTATGACAGATACTTCATTATGTTTCTGATTTCTGAACCAGCCAGCGTCTAAGGGACAAAAAAGGGTATCGGCCTTTCCTGTTTCATTCAGTTTTGACCCTTATGGACTGAACCAGGACTGAACCAGGATTAAACCAGGTCTAAAACAGGACTAAAACAGGTTCAGTCCTGGTTCAGTCCTGGTTTGGTTCTTCTGGTTCAGTCCTAGTTTAGTCCTGGTTCAGTCCTGGGATCAGTCCTGGGATCAGTCCTGGTTTAGTCCTGGGATCAATCCTGTAATCAGTCCTGGGATCAGTCCTGGGATCAGTCCTGGGATCAGTCCTGGATTAGTCCTGGGATCAGTCCTGTAATCAGTCCTGTAATCAGTCCTAGTTCAGTCCTGGTTCAAGCCTGTGTGCTACACAAAATTCCAGCATTGCAGTTTAAGTCACAGAAACATTTTTATTTATTTTTATTTTATTTTATTTTTTTTCCATTATTCATTTAAAACACTGAAAAGAGAATTGCTATCTGTTTTTTCATTTTGGTTTTGGAGATAAATCATGAAGTGTTTTTTTGAATTATTATTATTATTGGTTTTATTTTGAAAAAACAAATGAACGAATGATTAAAAAAAAATAAAAATTCAAATAAAGCACACACACACACATTTCTTCCTACAGTCTGAGCTCCAAACCACACACTTGCTCTGACAGTCCACTGGCTGCAGACCTCTCCGCTGTAAGAGCCAGGCCGATCACGGACAATTAGAAACGACTGCATCTTGAGCTTGATTAAAATATGATTAATTGCGCAGCTCTACAATCAAGCACAAAACGTCCAACCGTATCTGAAAGACGATTATAACAAAACACAGACGGCGGACAGAAGCGAGAGCAGGTTATGTCAGGGGACCAGACGGACAAAACAACGTGGAAATCTGGCGTTTGCTGAAGTGGAGAATTGTATTTTCAGATTGTGTCATGTGTCGGGAGAATGCGGGTAGATAAGCCGAAATAGTTGTGTCCATTTTGAGGAGAGCTCCCGGATCTGAGTAAACACAGACAGCGCCGCCCTCCTCCACCACCTCGCTCCGGCGGGCCCAACGCTGTGACCTTTTCTCGCTCGCTCTCAACCACTGTCAATGCAGGAAAGGGTGAGGAGAGAGAGGAAAATGGAGGGGAGAAGAGAGGGAATCGTACTGAGAGATAATGGCAGTGAAAGAGCAGAAGACTGATACAGAGAGAGGAGAATCAAAAAGAAACAGAATTGGGGGAGAGAGAAATGGGGGAATGGGAAGAAAGGGGTAGAGAGAGGAAGGGATGACAGACATAGAGAGAGAAAGAATAGAAAAAATGGAGAGAGAAGAGGGAGGGAGAGAAATGGGACAGGAATGGCAACAGAAAGAGGTGAGGGGGAAGAGAAAGGGGGAGCGGTGTAAACGTCAAATACACAGAAAGAGAGAGAGCGTGAGAGAGAGGAGGTCAAAGAGGGAAAGAGGAGAGCGTTGAGAGACAGACAGAAAAAAAGGAACAGACGAAAGAGTGTTTGTGAGAAAGAGAGAGAGAGAGGGTGAAGTACAGGGCAAAAAGGTGCAGGAAATGTCAAAGCAAGTTCATGACTCGGAAGTGACATTTTAAGAGAAAAAAATATAAAAAATGTAAGTCAGTGTTTAGTGAGGCTGTTTCTGGTGTAAGGCTCCTGCTTTTTCATGATCTACTGTCTGACTGACCTTGAAATACTACTTTCAGTGACAGTACAGGTGACCAATACTACATTTCACTGTTCATTTTACGCATGAACAAGCTGATTTGTCGACTACCAGCATACCAGATACACAACATGTCACAGATACCACACACAAAGTTAGAGACCTACACAGGACGCATGTGCATTAGTTCAGTAAGGACCGACTACGTTCTGGATGTTCAGCACAGAGAGACCAGTAGCAGACCATCAGTATCTACCTAGGAGACAAATGCATGGATAAGTTTCTCCAGTTGCTTTAGACAGTAAATCTAAGATGGTAAATGCAGAATTGAAATTCAAAGAGTCATTATCCTGGATGATACATGACTACTGTATGATTAAAATACTAACTGTGACCAGGTACCAATACCGATACTTTCTTCGTCAAGCATTTGTCGATACCACACACTGATACCAATATTACCCGACACATTACACAGTATCTCAGTTTCAGTATCCCGAATAAGTCAGTATCCCAGTTATGAAAAACTGGAATAAATAAAGTGACTGTACATGAGTGACCCAACCTGATACACCCACAAAACAAACTCACCATCAGCAGCACATTTCTGTCACAGAGAGAACACTCATATTCCACTGAGCCACATCCTTTAGTCCAACAGAAGCTGAACCACAGCAGCGCACAAGGAAAGAGCTGTTTTTTTCCATGCTTAGTGTTTATGCATGCAAGTTTCATTTCTGTAAAATGTAAACAAATGTGCGCAAAGCTGCATTATTAAACACATTATAATATCATGGTTGGTGGTATTTTCCTGGTTTATTAAATATATAATTTTTGTGCTTGCACATTTCTAAGATTTGTGGCCATACCAGTTTGTCAAAGCCTGATCCTGTCAGATCTCAGAAGTTAAGCAGAGCCAGGCCTGGTAAGAACTTGGATAGGAGAGCACTAGGAATTCCAGGTGCCACAGTGGGGTGCCAGTGGCAAAAACTGCTGTTATGTTCTTAGGCAAGACACTTCGCCAACATTGCCCAGTGTGAATGTGGTCTGTGCATGAGAGATGCTGGTGGTCGGAGGGGCCAATGGTGCAGATTGGCTGCCTCATTTCCCTGGGCAGCTGTGGCTGCAGTAGAAGTTTACCACCACTAAGTGCTGAATGAATGAATAATGAACTGTAAAGTGCTTTGGGTATCTTGAAAGGTGCTATATAAATGCAATGATTAATTAATTCATTAAAAAAAGATGTCAAGAATCAGGATACTCTATTCAATCATGTTCACAGGGATATGAGTATCCCGGTTTCTCAGCGTACATGTAAACAAAATATTCCAAATACTGCCATAACCAGGATATGACTAATAACCGCAATAGTGATGTGCATGTAAACGCACTCAGTGCATGGGGGTTGGTGTTAAAGAATTGGTATCGACAAGTAGAGAAATTATCATACTCGCACTCGTATTGGTTTTCAAAAAGTGGTATCAGTGCATCCCTAACTGTGACGATTTAAGAGCCTGTAACTCATTTCAAAGCATAAGTCAGGAACAGTATTTTAATTTGAACATTTAGCCCCATGCACTTAGTCCTCTCTGGTGCTGCGACACTGCACAAGACACAAACTACCGTCTGAGATAGTGTCATGCAGTTGTTCCGTTACACTTCTCATATCTCTGCTAATATTTACTTTCTGTCACTCTTGAAAATGGACCTGTGTCTGGAATAGTGATGGGACTTTCAGCTCCGACTTTATTAACTATTAACTATTTATTTACTTCAAGGAAACCAATGTGAGAACAGACAGACAGAGATAGATAGATAGATAGAACACAACAGGAAAGGCTCTTATATTTTACAGTCTCATTTTATATTCTTATTCAGCAGCTTTTACCGTACAGTACATGGTGTACAGAGCATTTATCTTGACATGGATAAATTAATTAAGGTACAAGGTCTTTAAGTTGACCTTTACTCATTAGTGTTTTAAAATGTACTTCAAATTCTATTCATGTCTCAACCCATTCAGAGCATTTGAATAGACCCTTTTACTTTGAGAGCGTGTAGCTGCTAAGCATGAAACATTATACTACTAATAATACAGTAATTTGATAATGGACTTAAATTTAAGTATGATTTTTCTATTTAAATTAAAGCTACACTATGTGAACTTTTCTGTTTGAAGGTCTGACACATGCTTGTGTACTCAAAGATGTTACTGCAGTGCTAAGAATGTTCCTCAGTATAGCAATAAACTCTCTATCTCCAGGCCATGTCACCAGTATACAAGTTACAGGTCAGATCTGTGCAGAGGCGAGCTTGCACACTGTAAGAATGCATGATTTTCAAAGGGATTTTTGAGTTATAAAACACCTGTAACTGAAAAAAATATATAATTAAAAATGCAAGATCAGTTTAATGCCATATTTTGGGACATTCACAGCTAAGCAATAACATCTCCATGGAGACAAACAGTGAAATTTTGATCATGTAATTTAGCATAATGAAATAGCTGAAACTGCGAAAAAAAAAAAAAAAAAAAAAAAAAAAAAAAAAATGAATAAATGGTTTTGTTCCTTCTTTTAAATTTATTTATTTTTTTATTATTTAATTAATTTTTTTTATATTATTTTAAATGGTAAATGGTCAAATTTTTCTATAGTGCTTTTCCACCTTCAAGGCACTCAAAGAGCTTTACAACAAGGAACCACTCACCCATTCACACACACATTCACACACCAGTGTACACAGACACTGTGGGCAAGGTGGGTTAAGTGTCTTGCCCAAGGACACAATGACGGCATTCATCTGTGGGAGCTGGAATCACACCAGCCAACCTGTGGGTCAGTGGATCTGACCGCTCAACCTGTGATGTTTTATGACGTGAACTGGATTCGAACCACCAACCTTCAGAACATACATACACAATTACATAATGACATGACCTTATGATTTCATGCCACTTAAAAAGGTGCATAGTGTAACTTTTCTGATGTTATTGCTTTGTCTGGAATGTTTCACAAACCTTTCTATCTCCATAGAGGCCAAACCAGACCAAGTTACAGGTCAGATCTGTGGAGAGGCGACCCCGCTCACAGTCAGAATGTTTGTTTTTCTAAGTATTTTTAAGCCATAAAACCACCTGTAATTGAATAAATATAAGGTAGAGCTGTTTAATGTCATACTGTGGATCATTCTAGACAACGCAATGACATACCCATAGAAACAAGAAGGTGATGGACCCCCAAGCAAAAAGTTACACAGTGCATATTTGTGATTTTAGAAGTGAATTTTAATTATGTGCAGATTAGCTGAATCAAATTGCACAAAAGAACTGAAGAATTGGTTTTGCTTCCAGGTTTTTATTAAAGTTTTTATTATTATTTTACTAGCCTGAAATAATAATTACATAATGACACAGGCTTATAATGTCATGCTAATTACGTTTTACATTCAAACATATTCTAAACACAACACAGAGGACCCATATGCACATGCCTCCAGTGGGGTCTAAAAGGGGAAAATGTCAAAGCAGCAGAAAAGTCCCACACAGATGCACTGAAGCGCTGGAGCAGAAAATCCTCCCCTTTAATCCAATTACTCACACTTTATTAAAACCACGGCAGAGACGAGAGAGACAGGAGGACCACGATGTGTTACACAAGCAGCCATGAAATGCTCCAAATACAGCCAAATGAGACAAGGAGACTAAAAATACACTCACCAAGTACATAAGAGGTGATTAGAACTGCAAGAGGAGATGACAAATACAGTACTATTAATACTGGAACTTGTAAAAAACATGTAAAAAATACATGCATAAATTAAAACCAGGCTGCAATATTAGTGGTAGTAGTAATAGTTGTGGTGGTAGTAGTAGTAGTAGTAGTAGTAGTAATAGTTGTGGTGGTGGTAGTAGTAGAAGTAATAGTTGGTGTGTAGTAGTAGTAATAGTTGTGGTGGTAGTAGTAGTAGAAGTATAGTAGTAGTAGTATAGTAGTAGTAGTAGTAGTAGTAGTAATAGTAGTAGTAATAGTTGTAGTAGATGTTGTATTGGATGTTGTTGTAGTAATAGTAATAGTTGTTGCTGTAGTAGTAGTAGTAGTAGTAGATGTTGTATTAGTTGTTGTTGTATTAGTAATAGTTGTTGTTATAGTAGTAGTAGTAATTACTGTAGTAGTAGTAGTAGTAGTAGTTGTTGTAGTAGTGATAGTTGTTGTTGTAGTAGTGATCGTTGTAGTAGTAGTAGTAATAGCAGTAGTTATTGTTGTAGTAGCAATTATTGTTGTAGTAGTTATTGTTGTAGTAGTAATAGTAGTTGCTGTTGCTGTAGTAGTAGTAGTGTAGTAGTAGTAGTAGTAGTAGTAGTAAGTAGTAGTAGTAGTAGTAGTAGTAGTAGTAGTAGTAGTAGTAGTAGTAGTAGTAGTAGTAGTAGTAATAGTAGTAGTAATAGTTGTAGTAGACGTTGTATTGGATGTTGTTGTAGTAATAGTAATAGTTGTTGCTGTAGTAGTAGTAGTAGTAGTAGATGTTGTATTAGTTGTTGTTGTATTAGTAATAGTTGTTGTTATAGTAGTAGTAGTAGTAGTAATTACTGTAGTAGTAGTAGTAGTAGTAGTTGTTGTTGTAGTAGTGATAGTTGCGGTTGTAGTAGTGATCGTTGTAGTAGTAGTAGTGATAGTTGTAGTAGTAGTAGTAAAAGCAGTAGTTATTGTTGTAGTAACAATTATTGTTGTAGTAGTTATTGTTGTAGTAGTAATAGTAGTTGCTGTTGCTGTAGTAGGAGTAGTAGTAGTAGTAGTAGTAGTAGTAAGAGTAGTAGTAGTAGTAGTAGTAGTAGTAGTAGTAGTAGTAGTAGTAGTAGTAGTATAGTAGTCGCACAATGTGTTATAAAAGCAGCCATGAAATGATCCAAATACAGGCAAATGAGGATCCTAAAAATACACTCACCAAGTACATAAGAGGTGATTAGAACTGCAAAAGGAGATGACAAATACTATTAATACTGGATCTTGAAGTATTAGTAAATATGGAAAAAATATGTGGAGATGAAAACTGCAAGATTAATTGCAATCAAATCATCTTCGAATGTTTAAAAAAGCGCTATACAAGTCTAATGTATTAAATCAAAGTAGTAGTCAAATCTGATCTATTTTTGAAGTAGTAGTAGTAGTCAATGTAGTTGTAGAAGTGCTAATAATAGTCAAAGCAGTGCAGTAGTAGTTGTAGTAGTTGTAAAAACTGGGTTGCTGCAAATCGAAAATTACAGTTTGAATAGACGCAATTACCAAATCACAATGACTGCAATTTCCTCCACAAACAAGAAAATAATATCATTATCTCATTCGGCATAAAAACTGCAAACCTTGTACTTTAGATCTGTACAAATATTGTATAGAAGGTTGCAGTGGTCATCATCTGGACTCTGTTTTTGAGATAAAGACGTTTTGAGTCTTACAGAAACCATTTTCAATTCAAAAACAAATTTTCAACTGCAAAAACAGAGAAGTCCAAACCTTTTCTACATGAAATCACACCTGGATAAATGATATCATCTGTACAAGTTCAAGCACAAATGTGAAGTTCTTGTCTTTTGTCAGTTTTTCAGGACACACTTAAACTGTGAACTTTGAATAGAATCCTACTATTAAAACAGAAATCGCAAATATAATCGCAAACTTTGACAGAAAAAAATCTAAATTAGATCATTACCCCAAATAGTTTAACAGAGAAAGCAAAGCGAAATGAAGCCATATATTCAAAAGCATTTCAAACACATTAAAGTCCATGATGTAACTTTTCTGGGGTTAGAGGTGGAGGATGTTTACTTTGTCAAGAATTTCCCTATGGCATTAAACCTTGCAATTTCCACTCACAGTAAGAATGTATGTTTTCAAGGTATTTTTGAGAAATAAAAACACATGTAATAGACCTTTTTCACAACGACAGGAAGTGCGGCGATGTAGAGTAAACGTCACTTCCGGTTAATGCTTTTCGATGGCAAAATATCTGTGGAAATGTCTTGCATATTTTCCACCAGTTTTGGAAATGTGCCCCATCACCAAATCTTCAACTAACAAGACTGACAAAGGAAATATTGTGTCCACTAAGTATTTATCCACAACTATCAAGGTAAGAAAGACGAAAACGTAAATGCTAACAACGACTAGCATTAGCAAAACTCCTGAGCAAAACTAACATTATGGTCATGAATAAAACAGAAGTAACTTGTTAACTCAGACTGAATCTAGAATTAAAATTAAAAATCTATTTCATGATGTCGATATTTGCACAGACAGAGATTTGTACAGTTTAAATGCTCGACATGTAATCTGTGAACATCTGCAGCATTAGAACTGCACAAATCTCTCTGTCTATGCGAATCATGACATCATAAAATTGATTTTTAATTTTAATTCTAGAATCAGTCTGAGTTAACAAGTTACTTATTCATGAATTACTTATTACTTATGTTTTATTCATGACCATAATGTTAGTTTTGCTCAGGAGTAGTTCACTAATGCTAGTCGCTGTTAGCCTTTACGTTTTCATCTTTTTTACCTCGATAGTTGTGGATAAATTCTTCATGGTCAGAATTTGTCCTTTGTGGACCTTGTTGGATGAAGATTTGGTGATGGGGCAGATTTATGAAGCTGGTGGAAAATACGCAGAGACATTTCCACAGATATTTTGCCATAGAAAAGCATTAACTGGAAGTGACGTTTAACCTACATCGCAGCACTGTGCTGTGGTAAAATACAAGTAAATACAAGATAGAGATTTTTGATGCAGGCAAAGCAATCACATCTCCATGGAGACAGACATGTGTCCAATACCTCATCACAAAAGTTACACAATGCAAATCAAATTAAAGTAATCACTATCCACTTTCACTAAACACTTATTTGTTGTGACAGATACAACCCATGTAACCATTGAATTCATATATGAGTATACAGACTACAGTGTATGGATAATTATAATTCCAGATACATTTTTGAGATTTTTAAAAGAATCTCTGGAAAAGCAAAACACGCAGCTAAACAAACCAAACACTGACACCCAAAAGTTCAAGTGGCCGCACTCCCAAAGAGAGCCGCATCTTTTT